>NW_021703768.1:148283058-148544326 GCF_005190385.1 Monodon monoceros | reverse complement strand
CCCCCCCCCTCCTCCTCCTCCATCTCCTTCTTGCTGGCTGCTGCCTGGGGGTTGCTCTCAGCTCCTAGGGGCCATTCTCAGATTCTTGCCACATGACCCTTCCATTGACACTCTCACAACATACACATATATATTTTAAAACTCACTTATTAACGCTATCTCCCCCCTCTAGAACATAAATTCTATGAAGGCATGGATTTGTGTGGGTTTTCCCTAGCGTCTAAAGCAGTACCTGATACACAGTAGTAGCTTAATAAATGTTTATTGAACAAATGGCTATAGGGATTAAGAATGTACTCTAGAGACACAGATGGGGTTCGAATTCTAGCCTTAGCATCCACTAGGTGTATGGCCTGGATCCAGGTGCCTGACCTCTTTGGGCTCAGATTTCTCATCTACAGAGGGGAGGTGGTTATCCTAGGATTGTAGCAAGGCTTCAGTGAGATCGTGCATGGAAAACACATTACAGGTGCCTGGCCTTGAGTGAGCGCTTAGTAAATGTGAACCACTCTGGTTATTATTTCCTTCCATAGTGACAGATAGCTGTCCATTTTCTTATTGGAGCTCTCAACACGTGGACAGAGAAAGGAGTATTTCAGCCTAGTAATTTGCTTGAATTGGCACCATGAATGAGTGACCAATAGGATTAGAACCCAGGACTGAGTTACTCAGGAACAGGCCCCACAAGGTAGGGATGATGGGGAGAGAGGGGAGGGAGGGGAGGGAGGGGCAATGGGGCAGCTGTGAGGCTGTCACAACCGACTGGGAGAAGGCACGGTCCAGGGGACCTTGTGGGACATGAGAATGGAATATGGCCTTTCCCCTTACAGAGTCAGAGGGAAAAAAAACACCCCAGGACATTTTTGTACAATTGTCTATGAGCATAACTAACTGCACATTGATGCTGCTTCCATCTGTTGTGTGGGCGTCTGTCTTTGCCTGCCCAGTGTCTATCCCCCATCCATCCATCCAGTCCCAGTGCCCTGATGTTGTTTTGGAAACCAGTCCTTCCCCAACCTCAATCCATGTGGTTCTGGTGGGACTGACCACAGCTCTCTGCTTCAAGAGTGGACTTTGACAGTGATTGGATCAGGATATGTGACCCAGCCTGTGCAATGAAATCAGTCCTGGGACTGTTGCTGGAACTTCTGAAAAACAGGCTCTCTTTTCTATTAAGGTTGCTAAGCTAGTAGGATGTGAGCGGGGGCCATATGGGATCCCCTTAATAGGAAAAGTCTAAATAGGAAACCAAAAAGCCAAAACAGAAGAAAAGCAATGGAAAGAGATAAAGAGAAAGGACAAGTAGGAGAAAGAAAACAACTTGGTGACATCATTTAATGCCCTGGATCCAGCCATGCCTGAAGCTACCCCTGGACTTCTCATTTGCATGAATCAATACATTTCTTTTCTGCTATAAGTCAGTTTGTGTTGGGTTGCTATCACTTACCACCAAGAAATTTCTAATTAATGCACCTACTCCCCAACCTGACTAAGCTATTGAGAAGCTTGTAGTGGGTTTAGAAGTTTAAGAACACTAGGGAGAAGGAAACTACCATCTACAGAAGAGCTATCATATCCTAAATCTTTACCAGAACCAACTTATCCTTCCCCAAACCCTAGGAGCTAGAAGTTATTATACCAACATCACCAATGGAAGAACAACTGCCCAGTAAAATGATTTCCAGAGCCAGGTTGCAAAGCTGAAGTTCAAATCCTACACCTTTACGCCTAACAGTGCAGCCTTCCACAGATGAGGGAGGAAGATCTTTTAAAAGAAAGGATTTTGAGACTGACCATGAAGAATGAAAGTGGTTCTGTTAGGCCAAGATGGGCTGGGAAAGGAGATCTAAGCAGAAGGGACAATGCAAAAGCCAAGTTCAGAAGCAGGACCATTCAGAACTAGTTTAGAAAACAGCACCAAGTCCAAACTGGCTTGAGGCCAGAGCTCATGTAGGGATAAGGTGAGAGAGACCGGGAAGCGGGGAGCCACCAGATCACCAAGGCCTTGAATGTCACCTGAAAGCATTCGACTGTAACCTCTGACTTCAGGGAGCTTTGAAAGGTTTTGTGATCTGGGGTGATATACGGGGTGGAGCATGGGCTGGGTGAAGTGAGGCCAGTTGCGGATGCTTGTAAATGGTCCCAGATGAGAGAAATCATGAGGCCCCAAGTAAGCAGGGCACAGAGGATGCAGGTGAGGAGGCAAATAGGAAGAAAATTGTAAAGGAAAACATGTCCACATAACCTGACAAGTGATGGATTGAAAAACGAGTCAGGGAGACCTCCAAGTTTGGAATTATTTACAGGAAACAGTGAATTCAACTTTTCGACACCAGAAAGTGGAGGCACAAGCAGACAGCAAAGATGGTGATGTCCCCTGGCAGTGCTGTGAGTCTGGAGGGTAGACTATCCGGCTAGCCATGGATGGGCAGGTGCTGAGCAATTGATCTCAGGAAAGAAAGTCAGGGATGTGGAATGAATTCCGGGAGACTAACGGTATGAATGGGGTCTCATGACCCCTGCCCCATCTCCCATCACTGCCAGACTGAAGCACGGAAGAGGGAACCTGGGGGGACCCTGACCTTAGGGTCAGGTAGCAGGGCAAAGCCTCCCTCCCTCCCACTAACGAGTATGTTTCCAGCCCTGTACTGCTACGTGGCCTCCCTGCTGTGTGATCTTGGGCAAGTAACCTTCTCTCTCTGAGCCTCAGTTTCCTCACCTGCAAAATGGGGTTCAGGGCTCCTACCTCAAAGGGCTGTTGTAAGAAGAGATGAGCATACAGTACGTTCACAGCTCTTTGAAGCTGTGTAGTTTCCTTTTTTCTAACCATCGCGTCTGATGAAAGAAGGAATGTTTATTCAGGGACCAAAATTTACCCGCAGACCTGGTAAGAACAGCATTTTTATGGCCTCGTTCCTCTTGCCGCAGGGACAAAAAAGGCATTTTATGGTGCAAGAACATTTCCACTCAGTTCTTTTAAATCTTCCTTGCAAGGCTCTGCACAAAATCACTCAGACCGTAAACAGAATTGAAAAAATGACCGAGGTGATTTCCCCTGGCACCCCGAGCCTCCCACTTACCTTTGCACGGTGTTCACGTTTCTCTGACAGCTGTTCCTAGGAACCTAAGGTCAAGGATGGTCCAGCGCATGGGGTTTGATGCACAGCTGGTTGAAGAAAGTCACTGATTATTTCCACTAGC
The DNA here is from genome assembly GCF_005190385.1 of Monodon monoceros. NCBI lineage: Eukaryota > Metazoa > Chordata > Mammalia > Artiodactyla > Monodontidae > Monodon > Monodon monoceros. The sequence goes on along the minus strand of NW_021703768.1, from coordinate 148,541,125 downwards.
GTTTGTTCCTGATCAAACGGTTATCAGTCGATGTGTCTTTGACCTCCCGAGATGCTGCTGTGTTTTTCCAGCTCTGCGCATATAATATGCCAATTTCAAAATGCATTCATTATTGTTGCTGCAATTTCAGCCCTAGAGCAGGGGTCACAAATTCCTGCTCCCTCAGGGACCAAACTGAAAAGTGAAGAGTGAAGTTTGCTGGGTGTGAGGTAATAGGACTTGAAGGGACCTCTGGCTAAACTGCTGAGCCAGACCTCCCCCAAGTAAGGCAGCTTCCCCTGGGCTCCACCCGATTGCTGCCATGTACAAAAGTGATTCTAGTGCTGCTGGAACTTTCCAGTTTTCTAAAGAAACCGGTATTGTTACATGAAATTTTCTGTTTCGGGTAAGGCAGCAAAATCCTCAGGCCACCCAATTTCAAATTTGTCCCAAACAACTGTATGGTTGTTTAAGTTAAAAAAAAATAACAGGTAGCACTTGTCTGGTACTCTTCAGGTTACAGAATACTCTCCCAAGCTGACAGTGTGATTTCTAATTTTTCTGAGCCTCTGCTCTGGGATAAGCCACATTTTGGGGTCTAAGGGTGCAGAGACAGAGCAGACTCATTCTTATTCTTGGGGAGGTCGTGGTCTTGCCAAAACACTCCCTGCGATGGTATCATCGGGATCTTCATTCCTCCCAGCTGGGACCCCAGGCGTGAAAGGGAACCACCATCTTGGTTTCTAAGCCCCAGTTTCCTCATCTGTACAATGAGGCTAACACCATCTAATTGGCAGGATTGTGGCGAGGACTAAATGAGATGGCAGATGTAAAATACCAGCCCAGAGTAGCACATAAATATTAGCCTCTATTTCTTTTTTACCTAAAACAGCATGGGAAATTCAGAAGCCCTGCCTTTAGCTCTCAGATTCTGAAACCTAAGGCTCATGACCCAAGGAAGAAGGAAGCATCCATGTAAAGAAGAGTCAGACAATCTTGGATCCAAATCCTGGCTCCACTACTCGCTGTGACCTTGGACAATTCCTATCACCTCTCTGACCCTCAGTTTCTTCTTCTAGAAAAAGGGGAATAAAACCTACCTCATAGAAACAGCATGAAATGAAGTCACATATAGATAGCAGAGCCTCTGGCGCTTAGTAAACACACAGAAAACGTTCCCCCTATTCCCTGTGTCCCAGGGGAGAGTCCCTTAAGTCCCCAGGTTTCACTGATTGTGTACCACACCCGCCCCTTCTCTGTTCTCAGTCCCGGCTCTTGGACTCTTGCTGGAGCTTAGCCTTCCCTACCAGCTCTTCAAGGAGGAGGGTCTATACCCTCCTCAGCCGCAAAGACTCCGCATGTCAGGATCTAGAAGAGTCCGAAGGAAACTCCTGACCTCTAAGCCACTGGAGAGGCAGAAGGTTTGGGGGAAACCTTCGGATTCTGGCAGGAAGTCCAGAAATGGAAACCAGCCTCCTCCATGCCCTTGTGAATTTGATGTAAACCTCAAGTGAGGAACACTGATGGGGCTTGTGGGGGCAGGGTTTCATTTGTTTAGAAATCAGGAAACTTGCCTGCATCTCTGCATCCAGTGTGCGAGGGTAGACATTTGACTTAAAGCACTGGATCTCAGCCCTAGCTGCACAATGCAGTCATCCTGGGAGCTTTCAGCTCTGCTGATGCCTGGGTCCCAGCCCCAGAGATTCGGGTGAGATCGGCCTGGGTGCCATCCTGACACCACGTATTTAAATTCTAATGTCAGCCAGGTGAGTGTAATATGCAGTCAGGTCTTGGAACCACTGGAGAGGAGAGGTGAGGACGACAGTTTCCCACCTTCTGATATTCCTAATGCTAAATTCCATTGATGCTGAGATGCAATTTTCTTTTCACATTTTAATATCTCTGAAATAATCATGTGTTATAATCACTGTGATAAGAAAAGGGCTGCGTTGTAATTTAGTTGACAATGTTCTTTCTGTCTCAGTGATATCTGGAGTAATGGTGTGTCTTATAATCAACAGTGAAATATGACCTTAAATCTTAATTCTTCTTCTCAGGGAGGCAGAAAGGAAGAGCAAGTTGCCACCCTTGAACCTGCGTCAGATTTGCCTGAAGGGCTGTTCACACAGCTGCTAGGCCTCACGCTTCAGCAAGTTCAGGGTGGGGCCCAAGAATTTGCATTTCTAACAATTTCCTGGGTGGTGACGCTGATGCTACTGCTTCTGGTCCTGACTTTGAGAATCGCTGGTTAAGTGAGCAGTCCTGGTGCTGAATATTTGGGTCCTCCCAAAATTCATGTTAAATCCTAAAGCCCAATGTGATGGCATTAGGAGGTGGGGCATTTGGGACGTAATTAGATCATGAGGGTGGAGCCATCATGAATACAATTAGTGCCCTTATAAAAGGGAACCCAGGGAGCTCCCTGGCCCCTTATGCCACATGAGGTTGGCCACCTATGAACCAGGAAGCAGGTTCTCACCAAACACCAAATCTACTAGCATCTTGGTCTTAGACTTACCAGCCTCCAACACAGTGAAAAATAAATGTTTGTTGTTTAAGCCACCCAGTCTATGGCCTTTTTCTATAGCCACTGGAGGACTATGATATCTGGGTAAAGAGATAATGATGGCGACTGACACAGCTTTTGATGCCTGGGGCTGGGCTAAGTCCTTTCCATGGCTGAATACACTTAGTCCTGACAGCAATCCCATAAAATTGGTGTTATAATTCCCCCATTTTGCAGAGAAGAAAACTGAGTCCGTGAGCGGCTAGGACAGCCAGCAAACCTAGAGCTGGGATTTGAACCTAGGCAGTTAGACCCACTACACACTTCCACAGCGCTGCCCCTTGTAAGTGGCATCAACTTGGAAAGTCGCTTCCTTTTCCTCATTTGTAAAATGTGGCTACTGGGCTTTCTTTCTCTCGAGGGGTTGTCATAAACAAGCTAATCTTTCAGCCTGGAGCATCCTGTAAGTGCTCACTGCATGGCAGCTTCTATTTCTACCTATTTTTCTCCACTTCTGCTCAACCACAGGGAGGCAGTGTGATGTGGTGACCAGACCTGCCCTTGGGAGTCGAAGACTAGAGTTGACAATAATTTTTGCCACTGACATTGGCCAGTGGGAAGTCACACTGGTTGAGCATGTGTTACACGTGGGGACCTACATGGCCCCCAAACAGGGGGTGGCTGAGATTCAAGGCCATCAGGCCTGGAAGGCATTTGCCTGAGTGATACTAACTCTTTGTTTTACAAGTGACAAGACTCAGTTTGGGAGGAGAACAATGACATTACCAGGGCCACAGAGCTTAACAGTCATTCAATATTCAACACAAATTTATTGGGTACCTGCCATGTGCCAACCACTGTGCTGGGCGTGGGGAGAGAGGGTTGAAGCAGATGCACCCCAGGACCTTGCATCCTAGTGTGTGGGTGGCGGGATGGAAGAGGGAGAGGCATAAGAGAGATTAATAAACCACACATGAGTGAGATATGTGATAAGCGCTATCAGGACTATAGTCTGATTTGCCAGAAGGGCTGGCAAGGTCATCATAGATAAGAATGGTCAGGCTTCTCTGAGGAGGTAGCATTTAAGTTGGAAATTGGAAGACAGTGTGTGCATGAGCTAGCAATAATAACCAATTATTCCTTAGCACTGACTATGTGCTGGATACTGTGCTAAGTTAAATGAATGCTTATCACAGCCCTTTGAAATAATGACTATTATGATGCCCATTTGATAGAGGAAATTGAGGCTTAAAGGGGTGAAGTAGCTGGTCCACCAGAAGCAAAGGGACCAGGATTCAAACCCAGGAGATCTGATGAAATGGGGTGCCCCCAGCCACCGCATTTGACAGACTCCTGGGACCAAAGCCCAAGGCAGAGGGAACTGGGGTGATCACGGGACGCGCTACAGTACAGAGGCAGCCAGAGCTGGATGTGAATCCCTGGTACGTGACCTTGAGCAAGTTACGGTAACTCTCTGATGTTCAGGTTCCTCCCCTGTGAAAACAGCAATGCTGTTTTCAAGATTCAGCCGGTCAATGTGTACTTAGTCCAGTTTCCGGCATATATGAGGCCCTCAGAAAATGGCACTATTGTTCTACATTGTGAAGAATACAGCCTTTCAGCTGGATATTGGAGGGTCCTCAAGGTCATCAGAGTTGCCTGTCTGACTTAAATAAAGGCTTCCCGGATAGGAAGTCAGCCCCAGATCTTTCGCTGACACCCATCCTGATCTTCCATTGTCTTGGAAGAGTATGAAACAAATCCATCCTCCACCAGTGGGTTCTTGTCCCCCATCCGTGAAAAATCTTTCTTTCCTCCTGACTTTGTGCTTGCAGGATGGGGCTGGTGAGAAGCTGGGTCTGTAAGATGTTGCAAATTGAAATGATCATCTGTCCTAATCCTAAATCCTCTTGTCCTCATCTGGGGATGCCTTAGCAAGGGAGATACCAAAAGTAAATTTGCAGAGCGAATTTTCTTTTCATCCTGTAGCTTTTTCCTTTTGGCTTCAGTCAGAGTTGGCAGAATTGGCTTAGGTTTCCAGCCAGCATCCTAAAGCAGTTATCACATATGAGCTTACACACATACGACTTTAGTTTCTGAATCATTTTAACCACTCAGCTTCTAAATCCCCAGCCTCTCACTTTGTACCACCTGCTCCCCCCCTACCCGTAAGTAAACTCTGAATCCAGTTCAGTTCAACACTCACTGAGCACCTATCCAAACCCAGACATCTAGATGGTGCAGGGAGATTCTGGGACAGTTCTGCACAAACTCCTGCCCTTGGGTACCTGCCACATGCCAACCACTTGAGGAGTGCATGGTATCCTGAAGGTCAGATTTGGTCACTCCTCTGCTTCAAACTTTCCATGGTGTCATGGAGACAGCCTTTTCTTCTTGGGTACACAGCTGAACCACATTTCCCAGCCTCCTGTGCAATTAGGTGTTACCATGCTTTCTGGGTTGAACTGTGTCCCATAAAAATGTATATGTTGAAGTCTTAACCCCAGTACCTGAGAGTGTGACCTTATTTGGAAATAGCGTCATCACAGGTGTAATTAGTTAAGATGAGGCTGAACTAGAGTAGGGTGGGCCCCAACCCATTATAACTGGTGTCCTTGTTAAAAGGGGAAATTTGGACAGAGACACACACACAGGGAGATCGCCACGTGGAAGATGAAAGCAGAGACTGGGTGACTCTTCTACAAGACAAAGGCACACCAAAGATTGCCAGCAAATCGCAAGAAGCTAGGAGACGGGAACACGGAACACAGAACGCGGGCAGGAGCATGGAACAGATTCTCCATCACAGCCCTGAGCTGGAACAAACCCTGCCAACACCTTGATCTTGGACTTCTAGGCTCCAGAACTGATAGATTGTAAATTTTTGTGTTTAAGCTGCCGAGCCCGTGGTACTTTGTTCTAGCCGCCCTAGTGGACTAACCATGTGACTGCATAATAACAGACAAAATGTGATGGAAAGCTATGTGTGCCGTAGACAGCCCTTGTCCCTAGAAACCTCCCACGCGTCCCCTTCCACCCTCCATCCTCCCTCCTGGATGTGGACACACGGACAATTGGAAGCACCATCCTGAAGGTGCCATGGCTCCATCAGCCTGGGTCTCTGCATGACCGCGTGGAGCAGAGCCACCACCTCCAACAGTGACTGGATCTGATGTGGTAGAGAAATGGACTTCAATTTCTTAAGCCTCTGAAATTTGGGGGTTCATCTGACAACCCTGTTTAAGGTAGCCACCCCTCAAAAGAGGAACCCTCCTACACTGTTGGTGGGAATGTAAATTGGTGCAGCCACTATGGAGAACAGTATGGAGGTTCCTCAAAAAACTAAAAATAGAACTACCATATGACCCAGCAATCCCACTACTGGGCATATACCCTGAGAAAACCATAATTCAAAAAGATACATGTACCACAATGTTCATTGCAGCAACACTATTTACAATGGCCGAGACATGGAAGCAACCTAAGTGTCTGTCGACAGATGAATGGATAAAGTAGATGTGACATATATACAATGGAGTATTACTCAGCCATAAAGAGACTGAAATAATTCCACTTGCAGCAACATGGATGGACCTAGAGATTATCATACTAAGTGAAGTAAGTCAGACAGAGAAAGACAAATATTATATGATATCGCTTATATGTGGAATCTCAAAAAATAATACAAATGAACTTATTTACAAAACAGAGATAGACTCATAGACATAGAAAACAAACTTATGGTTACCAAAAGGGAAAGGGGGGTAGGGGTAAATTAGGAGTTTGGGATACTACTATATATATAAAATTGATAACCAACGAGGACCTAGTGTACAGCACAGGGAACTATATTCAATATCTTGTAATAACCTATAATGGAAAAGAATCTGAAAGTGAATATATATATATATGTATAACTGAATCACTTTGCTGTATACCTGAAACTAACACAACATTGTAAATCAACTATAGTTCAATAAAAAATAAAATAAATTAGCCACCTCTCCTTTTCCTTCATAGCATTCAGTGAGACGTCTAGCCATATTTTTGGTTTGCTTCCTTGCTTATTTTCTGCCTCAGCCACTTGATCCTAAGTTTCACAGAGGCAGAGGATCTGTTCACAGGGCACTGTTAAACAATGCTGTTAGTTCAGTGCACTGCCAAGTGCCTGGTGCCTAGCAAGTTCTCCTTCCATGTCTCTGGATGGAATATTCTGTCTGGTGGGAGGAAAGCATGGGGAACAGACAACCACTACCCACTGTGACATCAAATGACCAGGGTGTGAACAGGTCCAGGGGAATGGTGCCTTTGGGGAAAAGAAGAGAAGGGCAGAACAACCTCAGAGAGGGGATGATCCCTGAGTGGGTGTGACGGGAGAAACAGGGGTAACTGTGGGAGCTGGAGAAGCCTTCCGGGCAGAGGTACAGCTCAGGTGGTGGTGAGAAGGACCAGAGGGCACGTATATCCCGCAGCTGAAAACTGGAGTGCCGGCCACGCGTGGGCAGAGGAAACTCCAGGGGGTACAGATGCACAGGGTTGCAGGAGCTGGACCATGAGAGCCTGGAAAGCTCAGATAAATTTTCACTTAACTCCACCCACTTTCAAACTTCTCAGACCACACCCCATAGAAAGAAAACACATTCTACAACTCAATCCAGGACACATGCATTCAAGTCTGAATGTAACAGAAAAAGTCTCAGTACATAGGACTACCTTTTATAACTGTAAAAAATCTTGTATTTTCTATTCTATTCCGAACTATTCTAAAATGCTGATTTCTTATGCTAAATGGATTTCACAGTACTACTGGGTTGTGACCCAGAATCTGTACCTCTCTGCTTCCGGCCACAGAACTCCTTTAGGTGGGTTCTGAGCCAGCGTGGGGAGGGGAGGAGAGCATGGATGAGGGGAGAGCAGGGCAGCCAGCCCAGCAGGAGATGCAGAGCAGCCCAGGCCAGGGGCGTCTGCACAGGGCAGTGGATATAGAAGTTGGGTCGGTGGGTGAGATCCTGGGAGCAGTGGGTGCATGGGGGGTTGCAGGACCTTGAGTGTAGGACTTGGCCCTGGTTCTTTCTAAGGACTTGGCTGAGCACTGTGGGGAGAGTCCCAGGCCATGTGCTCCCCTGGGGAGGCCTTGCTGACTGATGCTTGGACTGCTTCTTTGGAGGGGAGGGTTTGCTGAGGGGCTGAGAGCGCACATCAGCCTCGGGAGTGACTGGCATGGCTCAGTGCCCACCATCAGGGTGACTGGCAAACCCTTAACACAAAGCAAGACTGGGCTGTGTGAGTGTGTGTGTGTATCTGCGTGTGCGTGCTGTGTGAGAACGTGTGAGAGAGTTGTGTGTGTGTAAAGTATGAGTGTGTGAGGGATTCTGAGTGTCTGTGTTCCCACCTCAGTGACTTGGGGGTAGCAGTCCCTTCCCTGCGGGTGGTTTTGTGAGGCTCTTCTAGGAAAAGTGTGGAGACTTCCCGGCACATGGCCAGTGTGCTAGAAGCAAGTCATAGCTGCCCATTTCAGGAATAGGAAAGTTCTGAGCTTTACTTCATTCCCACTGGCACCCCTTGGGCTGATACCTGAAACGATTTACCTCCTTCTAAACCTCTCGCACTGTGGAGGCTGCGGCAGTAATCATTTATCACTCTGCACGCCTTTCCCCACTCTCCCCTGTAGGCCCTCTCTCCACCTGGTGACTGATGGATCCTAGGTGAAAAACCTCGAGCCTAAGAGCTCCCCGCTGCTTTCCCAGGCATGGCCCCTCTGAGCCCCCATGTCTGCATCTGTGCAATGGGCACATGACCCATGCCTCCCTTTGCAGGATGAATTTGTGAAGAGCTAGTGAATGACACACCTGGAAAGGCTTTGTCATCTGTGAAGAGGCTCAGGTGGTGACAGGATAACTGGAGATGGTGGGGATGATGGCATCTCAGGCGAGCCCCTGACAAAGTCCTTGCAGAGAGCTGGGAACCCAGAACAGCCCAGCCTGCTCAGGACACTGGGGGTGGGTGCAGGGGCCACAGGCTACAGAGAGAATCCCTCCTTCCTTCACGCCTCCCTGCGTCCCCCCCACCTCCTGCTTATATTTGGGTTTGGATGTGATCAGAGGAAAGGGGGCAGATGTTGCTCCAGAGAGGGCCCTGGGTCCTGCCAGACAACAGCTCGGGCCCCCTAAGTACCTCCTTTGGCTCCAACAGAGCCCGAGGCAGGACCTGAAGCAGCATCTTCACCGCCCCAGCCCCAGTCTCTGCAGCCAGCCCTGCTCCCTGAGCCACGGGGAATAACTCTGCAGCCTCCAAGAGCTAGAATTCTCCAATTCTTGCTGGTACCCGGTTCCCATGGCAACCCAAAGCTCTCCTTTGCCACCTTCGGGAATGTCATTAGGCTGTGAGGGGGAGAGAGCAAACAAAGGGAGAATGTCAGGCTGCAGCAGCGTTTAGGAGGATGGCTCTGCGGGGCAGAAGCTCTTTTTGTAGCAGTTTTTTTTTTCTTTCCTCTTAAATAAAATATACAAACCACTTCATTATATCAAACCAACTAAGTCCTTTCTTTTCTAAGGTAAAAAGCAAAACTAATAAAATGTACTTGAGTGCCTCACCGAGGAACCGGAAAATAGATGCTCATGTCTTTAGAACAACAGTATAACGACAACAGGGACTCCACATGCTCCATCACCTTAAAGACTCCCAACCACCTCTTCCTGGTGAAGAAACTGAGTTTGAGAAAGACAAACAGCCCTCTCAAGTCACAGACCAATAAGGGGAGGGCAGGGATGTGAGTCCATCTCAGAAACCTGCTCAGCATGGGATGTGCCTGCCAATGTGCTGTCCTGGAAAACAGTGATCACGTCATCAGCACCGGATTTAAGAGCCAGGTGCCTGTGGAAGTAAGGAAGGGCTGCTGAAGGTTTTCTTTGCTCTCTACCCCCAAGGTCTACTGAATCAAACCTGAAAGCAGCCAGAGCCCCAGGTGTCTCTGGAATTCACGCCCATGCCATCTTCCAGCTGGATGACTTGAGCCTCCTCTGTCTTTGTCTCTTTAACTTCCATCTCTCCACCCCAATGCCCACTTCCCTGAGGCCACAGAGTCTATGCAAGCATGGTGTGGCCACGTCATCTCACATCTACTTAGACAGCACAAGACAAAGTCCAAGCTCCTCAGCATCAGCCTCAGGGTCCCCCATGCCGGGTCTACCATCAACCCTCCAGCATCATCCCCCCGAAATGAGCCCTTCAGACTGAGCCCTGCATTGTTAACCAAACACTCCCTGTTCCATCTTACCTCTTTTTCTTTACTTTAGTTGATTCCTCTGCCTGGAACAGTTCCCTTCCCCATGAGCCACATGAAGTCTGATTGAACATCCAACTTCAGCCTGTGTCATCTCCCTGTGAGATTTTCCCTGATTTCTGGTCCCGTCCACCTCCATGCAGACTTAAATCCACCCCTCTTCTCAGTCCTTAAAATATTTAGACTTGTAGCACTTACTTCCTTGACTGAAATTACATACATATCTGCCTCTGCTGCTAGACTGTGAACGCTTTGAAGACAGACTGCATCTGGTTCATTACAGTAATCTGAGCACATAGTAGATGCTCAGGAACTTTTAAATGATTGACTGATACATACACACACACATACACACAGAGATGGACAGTGGAAAGAAGAGAGCAGGCAAATGTGATTAGAAGTCGTTTTAAGCTCAGCCAACAAGAGGTGGTGCCAGGATGAGCTACTTTTCAGTTTGAAAATCTCTTCCGAGTTGTTGGAACATGATTTATGTGATATAAACGAGTCCAACCTGATGCTGGACCGATGACCGGGCTCACAGCATGGTTATCCAGGCATGCTGGAGGGTTAGCAGCATCTTGTCTTATCTAGTATGGCATCATTAACATCTCCAGCTAGTCCACCCACTTAGAGAAAAATCTATGGCCTTAAATGCCTTTAGTAGAAAACCACCAAGATTGACAAGAAAAGGACTTAGCATGCATCTATAAAAAATGCAGAAAAGAACAAAATAACTCACTCTCTGAACTAAAAGAAGCAATTAAGAAAGATAACAGCAGAAATTAATAAAACAGAATACAAACAAAACAAAATCAGCCAAAGATTGTCCTTTGAAAAGACCAATATAATAGACAAATTTCTGGGAAACTTTATCAGGAGAATCAGAGAGAAGATATTAAAAAACAACTTTGGAAATGAGAGAAGACAGGAGCTATAGATAACAGTGATATTAAAAATGTATTTAGGAATGCTAGGTACTACTTAATGTAATGAATATAAGCTTCTAAAGGAAATGAATAACTTCTTAGGAAAATATAAATTACTAAAATTCATTTAAGAAGAGGTAGAAAACATGAATAGATCAGTAAACATAGAAGAAATTGAAAAGGTAACCAAAGAACAATTTCTTAAAAAGGAAATAAAAAACTCAAGTGATTTATGGTGAGTTCCACCAAATTTTCAAAAGTAGATGTTATCTATGATATATAAACTGTTCTAGAACATAGAATAATGTGGAAATCATTTTTCCTTAAGCTCTGAGCAAAATCCTGACATCAAAACTAAAAAAGGAAATAGTAGGCCATATTCACTCAGAAACACAAACATGGCTAAAAAATATATTAGCAAAGCAAATATACTACCATATTAAAATCATAATCCAAGGATATTTTACTATTGAATATCAGAAAAATCAATATATTCACCAACCTAACAGATAAGAGAATAAAATATGATTTTTTCAGTAGATGTTTCAAAGGCACATGGTAAAATTAAAAACCTGTTTCTGCTGAAATAAAGTCATAACCTACTAGGTGATGTTTAACAAACATCAGAAAGGCTGGTGAAATATAGAAGCATTCCCTCTTAGGACTTGAACATGGTAAGGATACTATCCTTATCATCCTGCTACATAACATTTTACTCAATGTCCTGCCAAAGCAACAAGGCAAGAAAAAAATAAAGGAATAAAATTTCAAACAAATACAATTGTCATTACTTGTAAGCAATATTATTGTCTCCCTAGAAAATTAGCTAAGAAAATAACAGAACTAATAAAAGACATCAGTAAAGGAGGAATAGGTAGATATCTACAAAACATTAAAAATTAATAATTTTCTTCACTACATAATAATCAATTATAGAATAGAATTAACATTTTCATTCATAAGGAAAAACAAACATACACACAAAAGCTAAGAATAAACCTAAGAAGAACTGTACAAGACTTAAATGAAGAAAATTATTAAACTTTATGAAATGAAGGTTAACAACAATAAAAAATTCTGAATAATGGAGATTCATGCCCTAATCCTGGATGAGAAGAAAGATTATAAAGATGTCAATTTTCTCCACATAACCCTCATATTCAATGTAATCCCAATCATAATTTGAGCATGACTTTAATGAAATGTAATAAGTGGACTTGACATTAAAAATGCATTAAAATTGCTAGGAAAATTTCAAAATGAACAATAATACAAAACTTGCTATACCACATTAAAAAAAATACTATAAAGCTATAGTATATATAAAACAGTGTGTTTAGTGGCTTAGAAATAGATAATCAATTAATAGAACAAAATAGAAAATATGTAAATGATCCTATATACATTTAAGAACTTATTTTATAATAACGTGGCCAACTCATTAAACAATATTTTATTCTCAGTTGGAAAAAATGAGAATGAAAGTAAAAGATTTATGGAATATCATCATTAAAAAATAATGAAAAGATTACTTACTGACATAGAACGTTTTCCAATATATCAATATATTATAATGTGAAAAATGGTAAGTCATGGAAAAATATGCATACTATAATTCCATTCTGATGTAAGATGCAGGTGCATTTGTACATGTTTGAATGTAAATGCATAGAAAAGAGTCTTTAAGACAGATGTGAAGCTATTCACAGTGGATACTTTTAGAGAGGAAACTGGAATGTGGAGGGGATATGGAGAAAGTTCTCATTTTGATCTGTTTTGTTCTAGAATATTCTAATCTTTCAAACTGAAAAAGTATTCATGCATTTTTAAAAATTTTATGCATTCAATAATAATTGTCCAGGAGGAAAACCAACAGAAAACAAAGAGCAATTCCATAATACACCATGGGAAAGACCTTGGGTGCCTACAAAATAGACCTGGAGCTTTGGGAAGCTCAGGAAGCTCTCTGGACTCATCCTCTATATGCTTCAGGCCTGCCCACTGTCTTCAGACACAGTCCATTATATCTAGAACAAGTTCCACCTCTGTCTGGGTCAAGTTCAAGAGCTGTCCCCTTGAATTTGGCCCTCACTCAGATGACCATCTGGTTCCTGGGACTGCCTTCACCCATGGACTTCATTCTTCTGACATTCCCTAGCTTTAGCTCCTCACCCCCAGGCCAGTCCTGGCTCATCCAGCCCAATGGGGGAATCCAGACCCTCCTATGTGAAGTGTGCAGAAAGTGGATGCCAAAGTCACAGCTCCAAGGCACCTGAGCCACATGCACCACCCCCCAAGGAGAAGCAAGAAACCACATGGCAACCTCTGAGCATCCATCTCTTGTCATCACCCCCAGCCTTTTACATCATAATTATTTTCACACAGCAAACTATTTCCCACTAGAATGAGGGACAACAGGGACTTGATCTTGTCCACTGTTTATCCCATCCCCAGCACCTGGAAGCATGGCTGGTAGGCACTCAAAGAACTCATTGGGTAAGCTCAGGAAGTCACATGTCCTGTCTTTAAATCCACCAAGTGTGGTCAGTTTCAAATTCTGGAGACATGTAGGCTCAGCAAACAGAAAAGGAGTAGCTTCCTCTGCCTTGCCCAGCCCTGAGCAGCTAAGCACCCAGAAGGCCTGGACCTCTCCTGATAAGATCCACCCTTCTGATTTCTGGCCTCTCAGGGTCAGGTGCAGGATGCCCTTCTCCTGCCTGGTGGGCAAGTCCCATTTCCTCTCCCCAGAATTTTTCAACAAATTGTGAACCACCTTAACTTGTAGGCCTCAGGCCATTTTCCTCCTCTAAGCCTGAGTTTTCATTTGCTGAATAATGTAATCCCCAAATCCCCATGTCAAGGACAAGTCAGGACTCTGCAGCCAGCACCATTCCTGGCTTCTGGGACAGCAGTCACGGAATTTGCATTTTTCTGCGAGCTTGGTCTCATAAATTCCCCCAACACACCCTGGCTGAGGATTTATCAGACTAAAGATTTTCTATATCCCCTTTCCACAACCAAACTCAAGGAGAATTTCTAATTTTCTGCCGAGCCCCAGTGCTCCGCAAGCTTCTTTCCCAGGGTTTTGCTTCACCAAAAATATTGATTGCTTGAGGAAAAAGCCACAATCGATCGAGCTTTCCCAAAAGGCTTAATGATCAGAGCTTCTGCCAGACTGAGCCATGATGGTTGATGTTCCAGCAGGAGTTGAGGAGGACTTTGTCACAGGACACAGCCGTACGCAGCCCCCCAGGAGGGAGACTAACAGGTACCTCGTTAACTGGCTCACTCTGCACAGAGGCGAGAGCTCTGGGCGAGGAGGCCTTGCAGCTGGAGAACAGAAAGGCCTAAGTAGGGGCAAGAGAAGCAGTCCCTTTGCATCCTGTGAGACTGTGGGAATGAGGGCTAACTTCCCTGGGCCTCAGTCTCCTCATCTGCGAAATGGCTATAATCACGCTCCCCTCCTGCAGTTCCAGGACTGTTACCAGACAGAGTGATCAAATGTGCCCAGCACAGACCCAGGTGCCCAACAACTGCTTCCTTTCCTTTCCCTCCGGACTTTTATAAGCCTGGAACTAATTCCCCCACTAAGAAAATGAGCCTCTCACACAGTTTTTTTGTTTTTGTTTTTCTTGTAATCATGTGAAAGTATCAAACCAAAGTTTCATTTGGAGCATGGACTTTGCACTTAGCACTGGGCCAAAGCAGCCCGGGAGATGGTAAAGAAACCTAAGTGGCATCTGCTGCCTGGGGAGAATTTATAAGTTGCTTGAAAACTTAAAAGGGAATATTGGCCAGTAATGGATGACTGATAGAGGCAGCTTTTACTCCAAAGGCCTGGGGACAGAGTCTGGCGCTGGCTCCTGCCAGCCGTGCCATGTGGACCATTACTTAGTGTCATGGAGCCCGCTTCTGTATCTATGGAACTGACTTTTTAACATCCACCCTCTGGGGATGTGGTGGAGATTTTTAAAAACATAAATAAAATGGTATAGGTGAAACATTCAGTTTTGTGCCAGGAGTGTAACAGACATGCCATCAATGCTTTTTGAATTTTATGACCCAACAGTCGGGGAATAATTAAGTGCAATGCATCCCATGTATGATGGAGCCACACTAGATGGAAATGAACAGAAAATGCTGAGGAACCGCAGCCGTGGTCCTTGCATCTTGATTCAGAGCAGCTTTTGCTCTTGCCCTGAGATTCCTTCCTAGCAGGAGGCAGCATGCACAGGCAAGCAGATAGACATGTACTGCCATGCAGGACATACTTGGGTTCCAAATCCAGTTTCACAAGTCACCTGCTGTGTGACCTTGGCTGGGTAGTGGACCTCCTAGACCTCCGTATC
Source organism: Monodon monoceros (assembly GCF_005190385.1). Lineage (NCBI taxonomy): Eukaryota > Metazoa > Chordata > Mammalia > Artiodactyla > Monodontidae > Monodon > Monodon monoceros. Next base: position 148,526,083 of record NW_021703768.1, on the reverse strand, counting down.
TTCTCGTGTCTATAGGATGGCCACCATGACAGTCGCCTTCGCACAGGCTGGGTGAGGATGAAATGGTGTAGGATGCGTGGGACTGGACCACGGTGAGGCTCAGATGTGAGTTAATATCAGGAGAGTTTCTGACCCTGTTCCTCTTTAGGAATGGGGCTTCCCAAGGCCTTGGTGAGAAGCAAGGAAGAGGGTTGAGGAGGGGAGGTAGCGAGAGGGATGGAGGCCCCTCACACATGCAGCGTGAAGGGGCCGGGAATGGAGTCAGCATCACACCAGGAAGAGGGAGAAGAGAAGTGGGGTCCCTCAAGCCCCGGAAACTCCTCAGTCCCAGGTAAGCCGGGACAGTTGGTCACCGTAAGGGTGTGATTGAAGCAGCAGCAGTACAGGAAGGAGCTGGGCCCAGGCAAGAGGACAGTGCAGGAGACGCAAGCGGAGCACTGGAGGGGTCCGGGCAAGGTGAGCTAAGCCCCAAGGAGAGTGTTTCCCAGCCCTGGGGCTATTGCTCAGAGCAGAAGCTCAACACAGGGCCTTTGCTTGTAAGGACATCTTGTCAACCACCTCCCTTGCCCTACACACCCACTAGCACCCTGCCTGGGTTGCACCAATCTTGTTTCCCAAGCTGGTGAGTTTCCTGCCATGGGACTGCCACCAAGAGAGGGGATGGTGGAAGAGCCACTGGCCCTTCCTTCCAACTAGTGAGAGCCCAGGAATAAATAGAGATGCTAGGAGGAAAATGAGGCATCAAGACTAGAGGACAGAACAAGGAAATGGGTGTGTGCCCAGCCCCCAAGCAAGGAAGCACTGACAGCTGAAATCCTCAAAGGGATTTGTAATAAACGTGCATGTGTTTAACTTCACAGTTTAACGAATGTGACTATAATTGCATAAACCGTGACAGGCAGTAATAACCATGAGGACAGCTAACATTTCTGAGCATTTACTGTGTGCCAGGCACTGACGGGTTGTATCCTCTTTAAACCCTCAGAGCAATCCCATCACAAAGGTACAATCTCTGTGCCCATTGTATAGATTAGGAACCTGAGACTTCCTAAGGGCCGCTCACTTGCCAGGATCACCCGGAGCAACCGAAGAGCTCAAAGGGCTGATTGGCCAAGTCTGGGCTTTGACCATTTACACCTAAGAACTGCAAGTGGGGGAAGCAGCTAGGGTAGGGGGTCCCTGGAGAAAGAGAGCCAAGCATAGCTTTCTTGACATAAGAGAAGCCATATTTTTTATTTTTTTTTTTTTTGCGGTACACGGGCCTCTCACTGTTGTGGCCTCTCCCGTTGCGGAGCACAGGCTCTGGACGCGCAGGCCCAGCGGCCATGGCTCACGGGCCCAGCCGCTCCGCGGCATGTGAGATCTTCCCGGACCGGGGCACGAACCCGTGTGCCCTGCATCGGCAGGCGGACTCTCAACCACTGCGCCACCAGGGAAGCCCGAGCAGCCATTTTTGACCTAAGCCATTTTGTGATCTAAGCCCGGCCACAATGCTTGCCTTTGAACAGGTCTCAGTAATTAATGATCTTAAGGGAACAAAGAATGCAGGTCAAGTGGAACTTAAAAGATGATGATGTTGAGTTTTTCTGACCCTCATGACTTCAATCAACTAAAGCTTGGACTCTGTCAACCGCCCAAGCCCCTTCATAAATATGCATGTACCCTTAGCTTAAAATTTCGCCCAGGTTTGCAGTTTGCGAAGACACTGCTTTGAGAAAGATTCCCAGTGTTCTCCTTACTTGCTGCAAGTAATACATCCTTCCTTCCCCTGATCTTTGGTTTGGCTGTCTCTTTTGGCTAGACATCCAGCAAGAGGTGAACCCAGTTTCTTTGGTAACACCCCCAAAATCAAGATCTGTTACTCAAATAAGGGGGAGCACAGCTGAGCAGGCAGCACCGAAGCCCACAGCCCACTGTACCTCAAGACACACGATCATCCAATGCTTGCCTTTAGCACCAGCTGTACGCAGTAAAATCAAATCTAAAATTAAAGGCTTGCCTCAGCCTTTTTATGTTTCAGTTGTAGAGTCATTAAAAGTAAAAAATCTTCTAGAGGCACAGTCATTGGCCATACGCTCCACATCGTCCAGCCCCCAAGGGCATGCTTTCACATTTCAAATTTTCCACAGTTCAGTTAAAATAGTTGTGTCTGACAATTAGCCAAGAACTCTCCCTCAACCTAAGAAATGCGTATTATTATTTCTTTTCTTTCTATCTCCAGGAGAACAGGGTGTGTAATTATAAGAACCTAATGATCAACCCCTTCAAAAGAATCAGGCTGCTTGGGCTGCGTTTGTGGCGTTGGACTCAAGAGCACTGAAAACCCTACTTGCACCATATTATAATTATCGTCATAAATCATGCTCCCTTTGAAGCACTAAGTGGGGACATTTTCTCTGGAAGGGAAACAAAGCAAACCCTTTCTCAATGACAAGTAAGTAGCAGCATGAGAGGCAGATGGCTTAGTGGTCTGAGTCATCCAGATGAGAGCTCTGATCCCAGTCCTGCCCTCAACCTTGACCTTGGATGAGTCACTTAACATTTCAGCGTCTCGGTTTCCTCATCTGTAGAGTGGGGATGAAATGGTTTCCCTCACATCATCGTGTGAGGTTAGCAAAACAATGCATGTCACAACAAGTCCCAGAGTGCCTGACCCAAAAGAAACACTTGCTAAATGGTAGTGGCATTTCAGTTTGATATCTTTGTATCAATATTATTTCATCAAATGAAGGTGATGGGCTGGCGTGCTCTCGGTAAACTGCCGAGTCCTCTTATAAGCTGTTGTTCATTGTTCAGGTAAGAAGCTCACCTCTTAGACCTGAGGAAGTTACCCTCCCCCCAACCTCTTCCTTGGGAGAAGCCCAGATCATAAAGCTCCAAGAGACATGAAAAGACCAGCAGCTTAGGTTCCCTGGCCTCAGTTTCCCCATCTGTAAAGTGGGCTGGTCATCTTTACTGCCTGGTTCGTTGTGAATATTAATAAAACTATATGAAGCGTCCTCCTCAGCACCCAGTACCTAGTTGCTGCTCCATCAGGGAGTTTTCTCCCTTCTGGTGCCCACTAAGCCGTCTCGTGCTCCCTGCACTCCTACGAGGGAAGCAGCACAAAGATCTGTGTTCCCACTGGATCAGAGAGGTCAATGGACCTCTTCGATGACTCTCAGCTGGCTGAAGCTGGAACACAAACTCAGTCTCTGGGTTCCTATGCTCTTTCAGTGCTCCAAAGCCACTCATTCATTCATTCACTCAACAAAGATCTCCTGAGTGCTTCCCACGGGTCGGGCTGTGGGCTGGGCTACTGCACCAGTCCAAGCTTGGTCTAACCAGGGTCTGAGCCCGGGTAGCGGCCACACAGAAGGGTAAGGGGAGCAGCTTCTGTGTCTCTCCTTTCCATGCCTCCTCCTCTCTCTTCCCTGCTTATTCTTCCTCTTATTTTCTTCTCTCTGGGGCTTCACTACCCACACAGCCACACTCTGATGAAGTTAATAATCAAGGTGTCAGCTTTAAATACCAGTTAGCTCAAGGAAGAGAACCTACTTGCCAAAAAAACACCTAACAAAAGGAAAATTCCAGTTGAGCTAACCCATTACCATGGTGCTCAGACTGTACGACATGGTTATATTTCAATTCATTCATTTTCATTCACTTATTCTTGAAACAAGTATTTATGCGCATCTCTCTATTAGGTGTTAGACATGGTTCTAGGCCAGAGGTCAGCAAACTTCTTCTGTAAATGGCAAGATCTGTGAATACTTAAATATAATGTGAATATTTAAGGCTTGTGGGCCGTGTGGTTTCTGTCACAACTACATATTCAGTGCTGTTATTGTAGCATAGACAGTACACAAGGAAACAGAGGTGGCTATGTTCCAGTAAAATTTTATTTACAGAGAGAGGAGGGTGGGCTGGAGTTTGCCCACCCCTGCTCTGGGCACTGGGACCCAGAGCAGAAGGAGACCCAGGTGCCCCTGTGGAGGTCAGAGTTTGAATGTGAACATATTTCCGGATGGAGCACTGTGATAAGAGTGAGGATAAAGGGGGCAATGATGATGATAGACAGCAGTTAATTATATGGAGCACCTACTACACGCTGGAAACTTCACCTGAGTTATTTCATTTATTTTTCCAACAACCCTGAGAAGGAGGTATTATGTATCATCATTTATAGATGAGAAAAATGAGGCTCAGATGGGGAAATGACTTGCCTGGACCACATGGCAGTGATGAGTGGAGACTTTGAAGGGGAGAGGGCTGGTGTGCAGACAGGGCCTCCAATGGTGACCCACTGCCGAGCTTGGTGGAAATACCAGTTGGGGGGGCCCCTCTCCTCCTGCCACAGAAGACAACCCCTTCTCTCACTGGACAAAGCGAGCATGGATCCCAGGAGTGTCCACTGTCCTGGAAGCATCCCCAGGGCAGGAACTGAGTTTTGTCCACTCTATCTCCCCAGGGCCCTGAAGGAGGTCCTGGAAAGCTTGCTGAGTTGTTGGCTAGTTGCCTCCCCCAAGGAAACACAGCATATGTGACTGGATCAAGCAGAACTCCCTCCAATTTTTGACTCCACCCTCCTAAGAGCTCATCAGCTTGACCTAAGGGCAGGTGTGTGTGCGCCCCACTCTCAGGACTGAAGGCTGCATCCCACACTCTCACTGAAAGAGAGGGGTTGGGGCTTCTCACCTGCTCAGGTCACTGCAGCCTTAGCAGCAGCTGTCACAGGAAGAGGTTAAAGAGGGAAAAGAACTTTCTTTAACACACACCCAGAGGAACATTCATTTCCTAGTAAATCCTAACTGGTAAAAGCAAAATCAGCCAACGCTTCCATAAATGAAACATCACATTCATCTTTTGTGAATCCATTCTGATCTCTCACTTTCCCAGTACAGCAGGCAGATGTGTGTCGAGTAGAAACGACTGTCCAGGGTTACTTATTCCTTTATTTAAAAAAAAATGAACAGAAAAGGTAATCAAATTTTTTTGCCCATTAAAAATTTAATTTTCCATACCTATTATAACTAAGGTCAGAAATGCAGAAGTTGGCTGAAATTGTTTTTTACTTCTGCTTTTCAGTCTGCAATGGCACATTTGTGAGCTTCCTAGGAATGAAATGTAGTAAGTAGCCTTTCATCACATCTCAAGGAGTTCCAGCCCACAGGATTGATTACTGTGACGATTGCTTTTCTGAAGCATGTGCCCTCTTGGGGTGGGTAAGAGTGGTCCAAAGAGGGACACATTTTAAATCATTGACATTGAGCTGACTGCCAGTCTGTTTCTGGGTAAATTCATGTCATAGAAATCTGCAAGGAATTTTTTTAAGAGATAGGAAACAATATATTCCTTTTGACACTATCTGGATGCCAGGAGTATGTTTCCAAACTTCATCTCAAGCACTGGGCCCAAAATGTGTCATTACCCTGCAGGCTGCTAGTAGAAGGACCGTGTACAAGAGAATGTGTGTGGTAGGAGTCGGTCTATATTCAGAAAAAAGAATTTAAAACACTCATTATCTCAATTCCTCTCTCTAGGGGAAAAAGCAGTTGTAGGGATGCCAAAAACTATAGCTATATCTGTTTGCAAGCCTTTTCTCTTTTACATTCATTTTAAGGAAAGCTATCATAGGGAGACCTGAGCTTATCACATTGTTTTCCACCTTCATCTTTTGTACCCACTGATCTTCTTGCCTTAGATGCCCTTTCTCACTATTTCTGCATAAAGGACGTCTACTTTTCCTTTCAAAATGCAGCTCAGAATTCTGCTTTGAATGTGGTGAGTTACCTCCTAGCAGACACGAGTTCTCCCAGAAATTACCACTATAAACTATGCACAGTACATAAAAAGCAACTACATTGAAGGCTCTGGAGACTGATCGAAAGCAGGCACATTTTGGAAGGGAGTCAAAACATAGAAAGGACTGGCACAGGGTGAGTTCCCCATTCTTACAGCTTTGGTCTGGGGGTGGGCTGTGATCTTGGAGTGGTGATAGAAAACCCACCGTCTTTCTGAGCTGAGGAACAAGCAGATAGAGCCCATCAGAAAGTGAGGGGAGGAATCTAGGAGAGGAGAGAGCTAGAGAAGGGGATCCCCAGGTTCTGAGTATAAACTTCGTCCATGTGCCTGGTCAACCCCATGGACCATGCTTGCCTGGGGAAGGCTTGAAAAGCCCAATAAGGATCAAACACTGCCCTGAGAATTGGCTGACCGCACCCACAGGCAAGCCAGAGATGACAGTCTGAATCTGACTGTCTGCTTATAAAAAAAACATCAACATTCTTGGGAGGGATATACCAGCAATTAGGAATTTCCACAGCATGAAAACCAGAGTGTTCAGGGTAAAATCCAAAATTACTCAATATACGAAGAACTAGGAAAATACAACCCATTTGCAAGGGAAAAGAAAGCCGAAAGTGGTAAAACACATGAGGATTCTGATGTTAGAATCATTAGAAGAAAACTATAATTGTGTTCAATGAGGGAAGAGAAAATATGCTAAAGGTGAAAAGGAAATATTAACAGAGAAATAGAATGTGTGTGTGTGTGTTTATACCAAAAGGGAAATCCAGACCAGAAATACATAATATTTGAAATTTAAAATACACTAGGTGGATAGTATTGGACTTCCAGCTTTAGCTTAGGATATAGAAAGCTGGAAAGAACACTGTTCTCACCTTTACAAAAACCACAACAAAATCCAGACAATCAGAAAAAATTAAAAACACTTCTTGAATTCATTGTATACAGACACTGGGCCTATCATATTCAAATTGTTGAAAACTTAAAACAGTATCTTGGAGGTAGCCAGAGGAGAGAAAGATACATTGCATTCAAAGGAACAAAGATAAGAAGTCCTACGGGTATGATTAGAAACTATGCAATCCAGAAGACAACAAAGTGACATCTTTAAAGTGATGAAAGAAAAATGCTGCCAACATGACACTTTATACCCAGCAAAGACACCTGTTAAAAAGGAGAGAAATGAAGAATTTCTCAGACAAATAAAAACACAGAATTCATTGCCAGCAGACCTACACTATAAGAAATGTTAGATGTTCATCAGACAGAAGGAATACAATCCCAGGAAGAAACTTGGAACTACAAAAAAAAAAAAAAAAAAAAAATGGGGGGTTGGGGAAAAGAAGCACTAAAAGTAGAAAAAAATGAAGTTAAATATCAAGATCATTTTTTCTTATTTTTAGCTGCATCAAATCATAATTGACTATCTAGACCAATAAGAGTAGAAATGTGTTGTGTGTTTACAGCATATAAAAAAAGTAAAATGTATGTTACCAGTAGCACAAGATACTGGCGGGAAGAATTGGCTGTGTACTACTGTAAGGTCCTTACACTACAAGCAATATAACATTGAACAATATCATACTTGAAGATAGATACTTCTGCTCTTCAAGACACTGTTTAAAAAATGAAAAGAAAAAGAATAAATTAAAAGAACAAAAAATATAAAAACAAAAAAAAGACAATCACAGACTGGGTGAAAACATTTACAGATCATATCTCTGAGAGAGGACTTGGATCCAGAATAGATAAAGAACTCTCCAAACACAATAATAAGAAAACAAACAATGCAAGAAAACATGAGGGAAATATTTGAACAGACACTTTATCAAAGAATACGTACAACTGGCAAATAAGCACATGAGGATATGCTTAATGTTTTTAGTTATTAAGAAAATGCAAATTAAAGCCGCAGTGAGATACCACTTTGCATGTATTAGAATGGATACATAAAAAATTCTTTTGACTTTCAACATCAAATGTTGATGAGGATGAGGAGCAACTGGAACTTTCATACATTGCTGGTAGGAGTGTGAAATGATACTGTCACTGTAGAAAACAGTTTGGCAGACTCTTGTAAGGTTAAATAGACACACATCACAGGACCCAACAAATCCATTCTTAGCTATTCACCCAAATGAAATGAAATGTGTATGCAAACGTTTACAGTGGCTTTATTTTCAACCAACAAAATCCAAATACAAGCCTAAATATTCTTTAACTGGTAAATGTAAGAACAAACTGGTACATCCTTACAATGGAATACCACTCGGCTACAAAAAGAAACTAACCCTTGGTACATGATCGAGATTCAATGGCATGGGAAAATCTCAAATTCATCATGGTAAGCGAATGGGGCCAGCTGCAAAAGGCTATATACTGCATAATTCCGTTTATATGATTTTCTGGAAATATAAACTATAGGGACAGGAAACAGATCTGTAACTGCCAGGGGCTGAGAGTGGGAGAAGAGTTGACTGCAAGGGACCTGGGGCAGTTTGAGGGATGATTAATGGAACTGTTCTACATCTTGATTGTGGTGATGGTTACACAACTCTATACATATGTCAAAACTTGCAGAGCCATATACTAAAAAGGGTAAATTTTACTGAAGGTAAATCATACCTTATTTTTATTTATTTATTTATTTATTTATTTATTTTTGGCTGTGTTGGGTCTTCGTTTCTGTGCGAGGGCTTTCTCTAGTTGCGGCGAGTGGGGGCCACTCTTCATCGTGGTGTGCGGGCCTCTCACTGTTGCGGCCTCTCTTGTTGCAGAGCACAGGCTCAGTAGTTGTGGCCCACGGGCTCAGTTGCTCCGCGGCATGTGGGATCTTCCCAGACCAGGGCTCGAACCGGTGTCCCCTGCATTGGCAGGCAGATCCTCAACCACTGCGCCACCAGGGAAGCCCTATTTATTTTTTAAAGAAAAAAAATCACTATAATGACTGAAAGTAGCCATACACATTCTGCATGAGTCCATTTATATGGAATCCTAGGAAAGGCAAATTAATGTATATTAATGAAATTTGGATCAACAGTTGCCTGAGACTGTTGGCTGGGTGAAGGAGGCATGGACTGGAAAGGAGTATGAGGCGTATTTTGGGGATGATAGAAGTAATTCTGTATCTTGATTGTGACACTTTTTCATGGATGCATACATCTGTCAGAAGTCTCCGAACTTTACCTTTTAAATGGATGCAGTTTATTGTACATAAATCATACCTCAAGGAAGTTGATTTTTAAAAATCCAACTCAAATTTTGTGTTGTCTGTGAAGCCCTCTAAGACCTCCCCAGGCATCATGGATTCTCCCTTCCTCTGGACCCCATGGATATATTCTATACATGGGTACCTTTCACAGAACTGGCTTTTCACGCCTCGTTCTTCTCCAACACCCAACACAGAGCCTAGAATTCATTCTTTCAAAATAATTATTTCATTACAAATATGTAATGCACACCTATTAAGAACTAGGCAATGACTGGGCCTTCATGAAGATTACAGTACAGCTGGAGAGAAAGATAATAATCTCGTAGATAAGTAAACATAACTTCTCCGAGCCTCAGTTTCCTCATCTGTAAAATAGAGGTAATAATAACCATCGGGTCGTTGCGAATATTATAACAACCTTATAACATTATATGATGTTATACTAATGTCAGTGCCTGACGCATAGTGAGTACTCAGTAAGTGGTTGTCATTATTAAATTTAATTACTACTGTGACAACGGGTAGGAAGGAAATTAACTTCATTCAGTGATAGAAAAAATGAGAAAGCACCTACTTTAGAAAGGGTCATGGGGTACCTTTCTTCGAGGGGACATTTAAGCTGGGACTTGAAATCTGAGAAGGCACCAGCCAGGCAAAGTCTGTTCCTGGCAGATGGAAGAGCCTGTGTGATGCTCTTGAGACAGGGAGTTGGTGGGCCGCTTGGAGAAGCTGTAAAGAAATCAGGTGGCTTCAGCCCAAGCAGGGAAGGGGAGAGAGTAGAGGAGATGAGAGAGAGGCAGGGGCCCCTGCACCAGGGCCTCATAGGCACTGACATGGTTTGGGCAAATCTTGGTAAATGTTGGATGGATAGGTGCCTGTGTTGATGGATGGACAGATGGAAGGATGGATGATTGGATAGTTGGATGGATGGATGTATACATGGTCAGACGGATGGCCACTCAACTCAGCAATCACACAGATCTGAGTGAGCCATCTTTGCCTCTAAGCAGCTATGCAAACTCAGGCAAGTACCTTTCCCTATCCCAGCCCCTGCTTCCACATCTGCAAAAATATTGTTTATAAGAGTAGTGATGCCACAGGATTATTGAAAGAATCAAGTAAGATCATGCACAGAGGCTTCCATTTAGTAAATTTCTCTCACTGTCTCCCCTCCCCCCGCCGTGTGCGTGCATGCATGTGTGTGTGCGTGTGTGTGTGTGTGTGTGTCTGTGTGTGTGTTTCATACACCCAGGTCAGGAGCCTTGCCTCAGCTTGGCAAAAACAGAAACAGGACTTGGTGAAGCAACTGGAGCCGACTGGGCTCAGAATCCATCAGACTCACCAGGGTTGGATGCATAAACCGGAAGTCAGGTTCTGTCATGCCCTGAGGAGGAGGGACTGGGCCATTGAATGAGGACATTCTTGGAGGTCATCGGAAGCTGACTAAGGCAGGGCAGGGTCAGGGAATGGATGGATCTCAGCAGCAGAGCAAAGCGAGGGAAAGGACAAGGAAAATGGTGAACGTGTACACAAGTCTTCTTAGGATGGGGAGCACTTACACAGATTTTCTCATTTGATCCTCACTACAAAGCTAGGAGGAGAGTACTATTTTTATCAACATCCCCATTTCACAGATGACGAGCCAGAGGCTCAGAGAGGTACGTCAGGCTTCCCACCAAGGCACCCGGTTCAGTTAAGTGTGTGCTGAGAAAGTATGGGTGGCCTTGGCATTGCATTTCTGACTGTGGGCAAGCTCATCTGTCTTCTCCCTGGCAACAAACAAATGTGTACATTTTCTGTGTGTTCTTTGATATGGGAAATGATAAGAAGCACCAGGGCAATTAATTTACTCAAAGTCACCCACTGGTGAGTGGTGGAGGGGAGATTCAGACCCTGGCTCCCAAGCCCACCCTCCACGTCAGGGAAAGCCCTGCTATGCACACACCCGAGCCCCAAGGTCTCACTCCATGGCCACCCTGCTCTCCTCACCTCCGGCAGGATGCAGTCGGTCATGAGCCTCTTTAACCCTCCCACAGGCCTGGCGGGGCAAATACAACTCCATCCACTCTATAGATGAGGAAATTAGAGCGCCCTTCATGCCCGCTTCCCACTTGTAGAACTTTGTCCAGGCTGTGCCTTCTCTGCCTACCCAGAACCGGGGCAGTGGGGCCGGGATAGATGATGCTTGGTTCTAGAACTTCCTGGGGCCCTCGGTCAGCAGCTCCTTTGCAAGCCTGGTGACCACTTCCTCACCCAGCCTTCCAGGCTCAGCTCAAATCCCACCCCTTTTGTCCCACCCCCAGAAAAACCTAGTGATTCCTCCTCACTCCAAGGCTTCCTTACAGCAGCTCCTCCTGGGATTATAACTGGCTCTGCATCGGCAGCATCCCATTCTGGAGAGAACTTTGGAGGGAAGTATCTGCAGGGTGGAGGGCCATGCACAGGGCTGGGATTTATTGGGACACAGAATTAACAGAACTTGGAGATGAAGTGGATGTGGGAAGAATGCTACAGGAAGGAGACATAAATACTCCCAGCTCTCTGGTATAAGCAAAGGTGGAAGACGATGCCATTTGCTGAGAGGGGATGGAGGAAGCCAGCTGGGGCATCCGTGGAGGGGCAATTGGAAGTCCCATGAAAGCTGGAGTCCCGGCACCAACGACAACAATCTCACAGCAAAGAAATCTTGACAAGGTGTTGAAACCTTTGGAGGCAGAGTCACCAAAAGGCACCCTTTCCCTCAAGTCCCAGCCATTACATTTCTAGACCTTTATTTAGATGATGGAAGCACCTAGAAAGAAATGAAACCAGGAATTTTCAGTGTGGATGAGCTCAGTCGAGCTCAGATGGCTAGGAAATCACTTACCTTTTTGATTCCAGCTGCTGTCTAATGAAATTCCTGTTTGTGGGGAGGAAGTAGAGAAGGGAAGGGGGAGGGGAGATGAACGTCAACAGCATCTGGGGTCCTGGGCTAAGCATAGGGTTGGCCTTGGAGTCAGCAGGTCTGCGTTCTCACCCCAGTGCCACCTCTAATGAAGGCTGTAAGTCTGGCCCTTTCTCTGGAATGCCTGGAAACTTTCTCCTTGTTTCAAGGCCACTTTCTGTGACTCTTGTCTCGCTCTCAGCAGAGTTAGACATTTTCCTCTTTGCTCCTCAACACCTTGTTCATCCCTCAATTACAGCAGCTGCCCTATTTAATTATGATCGTTCCTGGTCGGTGGCACAAGTAGAAAGAACCAGGAAATCAGACAGTCTGGGGTTCCTGTTCCGAGCTCTTTCTCTCACTACGTGTGACCCTGGGGAAGTCACATTTCCTCTTTGGGTCTCTAGCCCTCAATGTTGTCAGGTTTCAAACATAGGAAGAAAAATGCACATAAACTGCTTGCTATCATTATGGGCACGTGTTAACTGCACAATAAAGATTAGGTCCTTGCCCCAAGAAGATGGCAGGCTCTATTAGGATTGGGACCCTCTATCTTCTGCATCTCCAAGGATCTGGACTTTGCCAGCAGCTTGAAGTGTGTTCATGTCCTGGCTCTGCCCCTTACCAGGTAAGTGACCTTAAGGCAGGTCATTTTATTTCTCTGAGCCTCAATTTCCTAATCTGTAAAATTGTGGCTTTTGTTAGGAAAAATCATAAATGTGAAGTGTCTGGTGATGTCTGGCACTCATTACTATAAAAACCTCAAATTGTCGAATTAAGCCTTTCAAACTGCAGAGTCTGAGATCAGGAACTGTTTCTATCTTCACTAGTGTAACCCCAGGTCTGCCATGTTCAGTTGCACAAATTGTGCACTGCACTATTCCAGAGCACCCTTCATACAGATTTGTTGTGAATTGTGCCAACTAGAGTTGTGCAGTGCATCAGCCCTGCAAGTACCACGCCTGGCATTGTTCTAGGTGCTGTAAACAGGATCAATTCCTGCTCTCATAGAGCTTATATCATAGTAAGGAGGGGGGGAAATAAACAAGAAAATAAATTAAATGTTACCAGTAAATACAAGAGGAAAGAGGGTGATGTGACAGACAGTGACTAGGCTAGGGAAGCCTTTAAGGTGACAGTGACATGAGCTGTGGCATGAATGTCAGCTGTGCAAATATAGAGTGAGGTGTTACAGGGAAATCACAAAGACAAAGCATGAGTGTGCAGAGAAGTGGGCAGAGGGCCAGCCATCGTGGGCACACAGTCCCAGGTAAGGACGACATGCCCTTCTAAGGGCTCCAGGCAGCCTCAGGAGATTTCCTTCAGGGGCAGGACATGATAGAGTTTGTGATCTACAAAAGGGAGGGGTGGAAGCAGGGACCAATCAGGAGGCTGATACAGTCATCCTGGTGGGAGATAAGGGCCACTAGGACCAGAGGGTGAGTATTAGAATCAGAGAATCCAGTTAGTGCATATCAGAAGTAGAGAAGTAGTAGACACAAATGAATGGGCTATGGAAGAGAAGGACAGAGAATTGTCCTCATCTGGGGTGGATGGAGAGCCACTCATGGAGTTGGGAAGCCCGGAAGAGGGATGGGTTTGAGGAGAGTTTGCAGTGCTATGAGGCAGCCTCGTGAAGCTAATGAGTCTCAACTGATGCTCAATAAAACCCACTGGATGAATGAATGAGTGAACAAACGAAGGAACGAGGTTCCATGTCCTCTCTAACCTGGGGATAATAATCCCTCCCGTGAAGAGGGATAAATGGTCCCAGTGGTCTGACCCTGAGCTGCCCTCCGTCCTCCCATCCACCCCCTCCATGGTGGATGGGAGGTGGCATTCCTGGTGTCCCGTGGAGGGGCTGGGCCTCTGCAGGGCAGAGTTGCCGCTCTTTCCCTGTGCTTTCCTGTAACTCCCTAACCCCCCTGTTCACCACACTTCTCCGCTCCCTCCCCCCCATTTGGTCTTTTCATTTTCTGGCAGGTGTCGGATTTGTGAAAATGTCAGTGCTCTTCTTTCTGCCCGATTTCACTTTAAATGCTCTTCAGAGAGACCTGCAACTTCACAGCAGAGCTATGGGACCAGAGAGAATTGGGCTTACATCCTGTTAGTCACAAGCTGTGCTGCCTTGAGCAAGTCGCTTCCTGTCTCTGAGCCTCAGTTCCTCACCTGCACAATGGGCTACTGGTCCAGCCTGAGAGCTTACCCTCAGATGGACCCTAGACCTCAGCAGAAATTCTGGCCCAGAAGAGCAGCAGATTGAATGCTAATGCTCAGCTTTCTCCCAAATGAATGTAAGACCCCAGGAAGCTCGCTTCCTGGATTCAAACATCTCCTCTTCAGCTGTCAATTCGTTCAGAAAGTATTTCTTGGGCCTGTCCTGTGTGCCAGGGCCTGGACCATATATTGGAGCAGATGAAGTGTTAAGTAAGATGTGGAATCCCGGATCTTGGTAAAGGAGAGTCATGTGAATGGGCAGAGAGGGGGCTGCAGGATGACCTAGCAGTCAAAAGTCACCCCCAGTCAGCCTCCAGGAAGGCTGCTGAGAGGAGGGGTGTCTGAGCTGAAACCTGGAGGAGAAGAAGGAGCTCCCAAGGTGAAGGTGGGGGACGTCATGTGCTCTGAGGCAACCAAAAGCATGAAGCTTAGAGAAAAGGAAGCACAAACAAAAAGGAGGGAGGAGGAAGCATGAACTAGGGAAGCAACGCCATCCCATCAAAGAGCGCCTGGCTCCTTCGGTATACTATAAACCACTAACTGTTAAAAAGGGATGAACTCTAGAAAAAAATAATATAGTTTTTCTGCATTTATATTATGAAGCTGATGTAGAATATCAAAAATTCTTTATTTTGAAAAACAATGTAATCAATTTGACATAATTCATATATATTGAACCTGTGGTACACACACACAATAAAACTTACATTCAAAAAAAAAAAAAAGAGCGCCTGGCAGCTTCAGGCCACAGGCAGCAGTGCTATTCAACTTAAGGAGTATCCTAAGGGCACTGGTAGTGTGCGTGGGCTGTGGCAGGAGCACACGATCTGATTTCTGGGTGCTTTGCAGAGAATGAATTGAGGATGGTAGATGAAGCAGGGAGTGCTGAAATCAGGCACGAAATCAAAGCCGAATTCCCCTTCCACTCATGAGCCCCGGAATCAGAAGGCCCTCGGTTTAAATCTCAGTTCCACCACTTAATATTTACATGGAATTTGATAAGCCACTTTTCCTCTCTAAATCATGGGTTTCTCGCCTATAAAATGGGAGTAGTTATAAGATGCGTCTTGGAGTTGCTATAAAAAATTAAATGAGTTGATCCACGGACAGTGGTTGGCACAGAACAAGTGCTCAGTAAACGGAAGCTATCACAATTGTTCCTGTTGTGCGTGTAATCCCCCACCACCCTAACATACCTTTGGACTTCAGGGTATGTGAAGTCCAAAGTCCCTCCCCATTTTCACAGCCAATTCCAAGGCAACCGCTGTGAGCAGGGTTGAGGGGTGAGTGGCAGAGAGGCCTCAAAGGATTTGTGCTGTAGCTCCGTTGCCTAGCAACAGCATCAGCCACTGCGTCATTGCAGAGCCAGGCCGCATCAGGCACCCTCAAAACAAAGGCAGCAGCAGAGATGACTCACAGCCAGTCTTTGGGAACTGGTGGAAGCAGGGCCTTTTTGGGGGGGGGCGGTGAGGGGGATCATGTATACCCAAATTCTAGCTCTAGGGAGGGACCAGCCTCAATTCTAGCTCCTGCTTTCCCCCCAGGGGACCATCCCTCTCACCATCCCCTGGGCCTTCTTGTACAAGGTGGAGACAAAGAGTTGATTATGTGCCCACTGTATGCCAAAGAACTCTGTGTACATTGTGTGTGCCATCTTCAGAACAGTTCTTTTTCAGTTTACCATGGAGGACTCCGAGGCCCGGAGAGGAAAACATTCACAGTCAGAGTCTAGCTAGCCTCAAAGCCCATGCTCTTGTCATTATGCTGCAGTGTGCCTCACAGATCCTTTTCCCCAGCTGTCACCTCTCTGCAGAGCTCTAGACCCAAATAGCCAAGCACTCCTGGCACCCATGGAGGAACCACAAGCACCACACTCAAGAGGATCCAAACTGGGCTCGTCTCCCTCCCTCATCCAGCTCCCACCCCTCCTGAGTCCTTTTCTCTGTGATGGCACCAGTACCTACCGGGCAGCCACATCGAATAAAGTAGGTGTCATCGTGGGCCTTTCCCTTCCTCCTCGACCTCAATGCCACTCACCAAATCAGCAACTGTCCCTTTCTCCCCCCGCAACCCTTTCTTCTCAGTTCATCTTTCCAACGCTCATCTAGCCATGGTCTCCTGGACGGTATGTGCTCACCCCAGGCCAGCCTCGGCCTCCCGCCCCATGCCCCATCCCGCAGCTCCTTCCAAAGGCCAAATCTGACCATGGCACTTTTTGCTTCAACCCTATATGGCTCCACCAACCACATTTGAAGCCCAAACTTCTTACCAGGGCCTGCAAGATCCCTCACAATCCGGTCCCCATGCCGGCTGCCCACAGCACATGCACAGACATTCATGCACACACACGCTTACAGACATGAACTCACACACACACACACACACACACACACACACACACACACACACACAGCCATCCTGGAAGAGGGTCCTGCTCTCCATCAAGCCTTCAGAGGACCGCAGCACCGGCCAGCACCTGGATGGACAGCTTCATGAGAGACCCCAACCCAGAACCACCCAGCTAATTCACTCCGGGATTCCTGACCCACCGAAACTGTGAGATAATAAACGTTGGTTGTAAGCTGCTAAACCGTGGGGTAATTTGCTCCACAGCCATAGATAACTAATACCGTTTCCTAGACTAGATCACCTAACCTCGCTATGCCTCCATTTCCTCATCTGTAAAATGGGGTTAATAAGAACATGTGGACAGGACTTCCCTGGTGGCGCAGTGGTTAAGAATCCACCTGCCAATTCAGGGGACACGGGTTCGAGCCCTGATCCGGGAAGATCCCACACGCCACGGAGCAACTACGCCCATGCACCACAACTACTGAGCCTACGTTCCAGAGCTCACAAGCCACAACTACTGAAGCCCGTGCTCCTAGAGCCCATGCTCTGCAACAAGAGAAGCCACCGCAATGAGGAGCCCGCGCACTGCAATGAAGAGTAGTCCCGCTTGCCACAACTAGAGCCCGCACGCAGCAACAAAGACCCAACGCAGCCAAAAATTAATTAATTAATTGATTGATTAATTAATTAAAAAATAAAGAGTTACTGACCAGGAACTGCTTATCACAGCGCCCAGCGTCTATGAAACAGTCAATAATTATCAGGTATTAGTATGATTTCTATTATTATTTGTTCTAAAAGGTTTCTTTTTCGTTTCCAAAGACTCTTTCATTTCCAAAGTGTGACTTTCCTGAGTAACACTGAACAGCATTTTTTAAATTTGGGGTACTTTATTTTTAAATATAACTTGTTATGTTTGATAGTTTGTGGAATAACATCTTCCAATAGTCTCTGTATTAAATGCTAAATATCAAAAACAGAACAAAATTAAGGGCTTGCGCAATACCCGAACAGGTGTTCTCGGCTTATTATGTCTTCCATAAAAAGCCTAGGTACCGTGATCGCTGGAAGTCAATGCCATTACTCTGCTGAGAAAAAATTTCAGCCCGATGATTCACAGCCTTTTCCTGCAAAGTGACGCTTCCCCTAAAAAAACAATAACAATAATAATAGGTAACCAATCTCTTCGGCCTAGTTCTCACTCTGCTAAGTGCCTTACGTGCATAAGCCCTCACATTCAGGAGCATCCAGTCGGGGACCGATGGGGAACTTGAAGCTCAGAGAGCGAAGCACCGTGGCTGAGGTCTCCCAGGGAACAAGCGGCAGATCCAGGACACAAGCCTGCTCCATCTGACATAAAAGCTGCTGCTCAGGGGCGTTTCGAGACCGGACCCCTCCTCTCACCTCCCCAGGCACTTCCAGCAAGGCTGTCATTGGCTGTGGCCAGAGCTGTATGCCTGCTCTGAAGTCAGAGGCACTTCTTTTCTGAGGCTACGTCTTTAGAACACGCTCCCACCTGCACTGCAGGGACACCGGGACGCGGGGGGCCCTCCAAAGCTGGGGGCCACCTTTTGCTTCAGGGTGTGGCACATGTCCCTAACCCCCATGCCATCCATTTGCTGCCCCACAGCCCTCTGAGGCCTCCAGATCCGAGGAAGGCCAAAGGCCCGGAGTGAATGAAAGTGCCGGCCAGTCACAGCTGGGGGATTCCAGCAACCCCTTACTGAGACGTCACAGAGGCCAAGGCACCGGAAAGCAGGAGGGGCCTGGCCCCTTGGCTCAGGACTTCCGCTCAGAGCTCTGCCATCAGCACCCTCCTTGAACTTGTCTGTTTGGCAAGTCCTGTTCCAGCCACCCTCTCTTACCCAACAGACACCCCAGCGGGTGGCTGGCTGTGGCTGGAAGCCAAACAGTGACCTCGCCAATGGTCACCAAGAAAGCCATCTCTTCTGGCCCTTTGTCCTGGGCTCAAGTACAGGAGAATGTGCAGGACTGAGACTCTGGCGTCTATGTGAGGCCCATCAGACGTTAAAGTTCAAATGCTTTGGGTCCATCTGCCAAAAGGTGGACTAGTTTTCAGACCTTCTTTCTCACCCAGCAGGAAGAAGCACACACCTCTCAGTTAGAGCCTGAAAGAGGGCAGGCTCTGCTTCTTGTTATCTCCCAGAGGCAGGGGGACAGAGAGCCTTTATGCACCTGGAGATGTGCTGTTTGCACAATCTTACAGTGAGAAAGCCAGACCCTGAGAGCGAGCAGAAGAGGCCACGTAGCTTAACTCTCACCCCGTTGCCTCCTCTGTCTCCTTGTTTAGGGGATACTCAGCTTCTCCTTGCATACCTCAACTGACGGAGAGCTTACCACCTCCCAAGATGGCCCTCTCTGGAACCCAGATTTTGGAATCAGAGCCCTGGATTGGATATTCAGTTCAGCACATGACCCTGGGGAAGCCACTTCACTCCTGTGGGTTCCAGTGTCTCCCTTTCCATAAATAGGGCTTGTGGTCTCACAGGTCTGCAGGGAGATTCAAATACAATATTGGCTATGGATGTACTTTTGAAATGGAAAGCCACGTGCAGCAGTGAGGGTTATTTTTGTAGTAATTGCTGTCATTATGAGGCTGTCATACAGCACAAATTGTTCCGGAGCTTCTCTGATGTAGAGCCCACACTCGCTCCCCATCATCTCCTACGCTCTGGATCTTCCCGCCCTGTGGGTTAATCACAGCGGTTGTGGTGAGAGAGAGAATATTGGTCAGCTTTGTGAAGACGCCAATCCAATCTGAGAATCGTCATTCTGGAAAAATATGGACCGAGGGTGCGCTCGCTTAGACTCCTCACTAATGAGCTAGTCACAAGGCCACGTGCACCCAAGAGAGGTACGTGCTCTCACCACCCCCTGCTCCTTCTTTCTGTCAGCAAGCATTCTAGTGCCTTCTACAGGAGAAACAGAGAGATCACCCAACATAGTCCCAACACACGGCACCCCTCTACTCTGTCTCCTGCTGATATATTTCCTCCTCTCCTATCAGACGTTTTTTATTCATCCATTTGTTCCCCATCTGTACTCTCCTGCTAGAGCAGAGCCTTCTCTGTCATGTTCTCCACTAGGTTCCCAGTGCCAGCCCAGGACCTGGCATATGAGATACTGAATCTATGTTTTTTGGATGAATTTATAAATAAATGGTGAGCAAAGTGCAGCCTCTGAACCCAAAGGATTCTGTCTGCTGGGGAACAACAGACAAGCATTCAGGTGGTATCAATTCAATGTGATCATGATAACAGATGAACAAGGAATAGTAGGGACAAAACAAGAAGAGGCAGGAACTCTGCTTCCACGGAGTCCAGGAAGGCTTCCCTGGGCAGAGACTTGAGTTGGGCCTTGAGGGGTGAGTAGGAGTTAGCCAGGTGGATGAAGAAACTGTGGTGCAAAGAACTAGGGTGTTGAACAACGAGATGCATTGGTGGTAGGACACACTGTTCCTTATGGCTTCAGAATAGGAAGAGAGCTCTGGAGCACTGAAAGAAGTGAGGCTGGGGTTCTGTTCCTAAAATGCAAGGTCAGGACTTGTGTGCTTCATCAAAGAGCAGTGTGGTGTTCTGAGAGCTCTGAGCAGGAGTGTGGTGGGATCAGAATCACAGTTGGGAAGATCACTTCGGTGCAGTGGGTTAGAGAGGGGGTGACTGGAGACAGGGAGGCCAGGGCGGAGATGGGTCCAGGAAAGGGGCAGGTCCAGAAAGGGGCAGGTCCAGGAGAGGGGCAGGGCCTCCTGAATGGGGCAAGGGCAGGGAGTTAAGGAGATGGGAATGAGAATGTCTAGAGTCAAGTTGAGAACAAAATTAGGAACAAAGAAGAACTGAGAGATTTTTAAATGAAAAACTCATCTGCTTTATGATGTTAGCACTAGTCTAGATTCCCCAGGTAGAAAGGGAGGAGATGAGACCACATGTTGATATTCACTATGTGCCAGATACTTTTCGTTCATTGCTTCGCTCAGTCCACGAGATGGGCATTATTCTCTCCATTTAACAGACAAAGAAACTGAGGCTCAGAGAGGTTAAA
Source organism: Monodon monoceros (assembly GCF_005190385.1). NCBI lineage: Eukaryota > Metazoa > Chordata > Mammalia > Artiodactyla > Monodontidae > Monodon > Monodon monoceros. Next base: position 148,505,534 of record NW_021703768.1, on the reverse strand, counting down.
GAATCTGCCCAAGTTTTCACATGGAGGGCAGAGCCAGGAATCAAACACGGTTCCTTCTGACATTAAAATCCAAGTTCCTCACCTTATATCACCTGCCTCCCAGAAGACTCAGTGGGGGACAGGTTTTGGAAAGAGGGGAAGAAAAGAAAGTAGCAAGGGACAAAACTGTGCTGCCTGCTATGGTCTGAATGTGTCCCCCCAAAATTCATACGCTGAAATCCTAACCCCTAAAGATGGTATTAGGAGGTGGGGCCTTTGGAAGGTGCTTAAGTCATGAGGGTGGAGCCCTCATAAGTGGGATTAGTGCCTTTCTAAAAGAGGCTTCCGGGAGCTCCCTTGCCCCTTTCACCATGGGAGGACACAGAGAGAAGGTGCTGGCTTGAACAAGGAAGAGGACATTCCCTGGAAGGCAGCAACCGTGGTGGCAACTTGATCTTGGGCTTCCAGCTTTTGGATCATGAGCAACACGTTTCTGTCATTTGTAAGGTAGCCAGTGGGTGGTATGGTGTTAAAGCAGCCCAAACCTACCAAGACACTGCTCTTGGAGCTCACCTTCAAGGGGATCTTTCTTTCTCGTTGCCAAATTGTCTTGTCTAAATGCCAGTAGTAAAGAGAACAAATTATCTTTTTTCTTCTGTGCTAATTATGCTAACATCAAAGATTTTTAAAAATCCTTCCTCATTCCTGATTCAGGCACTAATTTCCTTTGCATACTTTAAACTGAGAGTGTGGAGACATAAACCGTGACCTGCTTTTCTCCCTCTCTTCTGGTGCCAATTGTTGGAAAAACCTTTGGCTTTAAAATGAGAATTTCAAAGCAGACCGTCCAAGTTCTTAAAGAGAAGGAAAATCCCAGTTATTGAATAGCCAGGAGAGTGCTATTACTGTAGGTGCCTTCTATGCAAGATTGTTGAATCGTGACATGTTATCATCTTCATTTTACAGGTGAGAAAACTGTGAGTCAGAGGTGGACTTTTTCACGCAGAGTCACACTGGTAAGCGAAGACCGAGCATATCAGGTCCATCATGTGGATCCATGCCGGCATGTGGCAGAGCCTATGGCCATTTCCTCATCGCTGGGCACAGCTTGGGCACTGAACAAATGTTTGCAAAATGCACGTGTGGGTAGACACGTGAGTGTCATCTTGCTCACTGTGACATCAACTTCTATACCTGCATTTTCATTTCCAAGTATAGGCCTGATATCTAGTGTTTACTCCATCCAGGTTTGTTGAGAAGACAGACGAATCATGTCCTCATCGGTGCAGAGTGGCAGAATGGTCTCCTGCTGGGGTTCTAACAATACATCCATAATACAGAGCTGTCCCTGCCCAGGTGACCACGACTGACAGAGGGCCAAGCCATGAAGGTGGGCTGGAGTAGAGCCACTGCAGAGAAGACAGGCTTGGAACTCACCAAACCCATTCGTCTAGTTTCCGAGGCACAGAGCGACCTCCCATTTGTACGCAGGTGGAGCCATGTGACTGGAAGAGAAGGTATGACAAGAGCAAAGGTCTTGAGTCAGAAGCTAGCAGAATTCATGCTTGAGGTACAATAAGAAGGAAAGTGTAGCTGGAGTCCGCCATGGTCACTTTTACCTGACATGGCTTTTTTGAGGGTCATACAAAGTTAGAAAAGGGAAAAACCTCAGGCAGCAGATTCCTCTTTTCCTCCTTCTTGGACCTGTGGCAGAGAGATGGACCAGCTGAAAAGATGGGCAAGGACTTGAGCTTAATGGGAAGTCGAAGATGATGGCATTGAAGTTGATGATGGTCCAGGAGTGTACCACTGGGTGGCTTTCAGTTGAAGTGACAAAAAAAACGCCCTGACTCTGGTTCCTGTACTAAGAACATTTATTTATCTCTCATAGAAAAAGTCAGAAAGTAAGTGACCCAGGGTTGGTGTATCAGCTCAGCAATGTTAGTGAGCTAGATCAATACCCCTTGAGTTCTCTTGTCCTTCTTCTCATGGTTACAAGATGGCTGTCATGGCACCAGGCATCACAGCCTCACTTGACCATCTTCAAAGACAGAAGGCAGAGAATAGTAGTGGCATGGTGGAGCAGAGTTTATCCTCACATGCCTCCTTTCCATTATGGAAAATACATTTTCCAGAATCTTGTCAGCAAATTGACTGGATCGCTGGTCATACACTGGGAAGGGACTAGTATTTTAGATTGCTGTGGTCACCATGCCCACAAAGTCACTGCTCAGTCTCTAAAGTAATTGGTCAGTTCAGGATAAGTAGACAAATAAACACATTGAACTAATCAATCAGGAGTAACAACTCATCTTTGAGCAGTACCTTATAATTATAAAATGATTTCACATATATTGGCTCCTTACATCCTCATAGCCAACTTTTCAAGAAGGGGATATCATCCCCATTTTACAGATGAGAATACTGAGGCTCAGAGAGAGAGTGACCAGCATATGGCAGAGCTAGATTCGTCTGACTCAAAATTTCCCCGGGCTGCATCTACTTCCTCTTCCTCCATCCAAACCATCTGCCTGGTTGGCTAAGGGGACTGCTTGGTCCCCATTGCCCAGAAGTCTCCTTCAGAAGGAAGGGGAGGGGAATCCTGAGCTGTTGATCACGTACTGTGTGCAGAGAACAGATACACAAAGAGCAGAATGATGTCTCTAGATGGTCATGTGGGGCTGGTTCACATTCTGGGTTCTACTGACCTTTCTTTAAGCAGTTGGAGCCCTTGGCCTGGCCTTGAGGGGAATCTGGGTTGTTTAAGCAGGAAGACCAAGAGACAGACATGGTGGATGTGTGCTGACTCCCAAAATCAGCTCTGAAGAATCAGCAGGGGAGGTTGTGCAAGAAGCTTGGTGCAGGGCTTCCCTGGTGGCGCAGTGGTTGAGAGTCCGCCTGCCGATGCAGGGGACACGGGTTCGTGCCCCGGTCCGGGAAGATCCCACATGCCGCGGAGCGGCTGGGCCCGTGGGCCATGGCCACTGAGACTGCGCGTCTGGAGCCTGTGCTCCGCAACGGGAGAGGCCACAACAGTGAGAGGCCCGCGTACCGCAAAAGAAGCTTGGTGCAGGGTTTATGGACCTAGATTTGGAAAAGAGAAGAGGGGGACAGTTAAGCCTCTCCTGCCCCTGCTTGTGCCCCAGGCATGGAAGGAGGGAAGCCAGGGTGTGGAGGATAAGGTGGAATGTGACACCACATTGAGAAGCACACACCAGCATCAGGAAAACAGGAGGGCACCTGCCGTTCTCAAGCCAGGGACTCCCAGAGGCAGTGACACCCACCCAACCTGTGGATGGTCCAGTGGAGACTTAGAGAAGCTGAGCCACATCCAGAACACCGCAGGAGGACACCTCCTTCCAGCAGCCAAGGTCACATATAAGCTCTCCCACCATATTCCTAGACTGAAAGCTAGGGCCTGTGACACCCACAGGGGATGCTTTGGTGCTGAAGGGTGGCCCCAGCATCTAGGACTCAGGTGGACAGGTCAGAGTCAAAGGTCCCACCCCTGATGACATAGGCACAGTCTCTTTGAATCTCAACAATGAGTCTAGAAAAACATATATTGGCATTTTACCATGATACAGAGCTGGAAACAGACTCAATGAAGTTCCATATCAATTACCAAAAGAAGGAGGAGGTAGGATTTGAACCCAGGACTGTATGTTCTTTTTCTGCCCTTGAAAAGATTGTTCCGAAATCACAACGTGTCTTCTTCATACCATGCATGTTGCTTATTCATCATTATTTTCATCTATTATATATTATCACTACTATATCTTTTTTGTTGTGGAGTATCGTCCTGTCTTCAAGGATTAGGGGTCTCCTGAAAGCAAAGATGCAAATATCTGGAGGAGAAATAAACTAGCCTCACCTGTATTTTAATAGGCTCTCAATCCTCAGACTTGTCCAGAAAGACCTAGAGGCCTGGGGACAGTGGTTTCCTCCATCTGCAGATGCCTCCTCACTTGCTTCCTGGCCCTGCTGTTTCCTCCCCTGGGGAATAGCATTAACTGTCTACTTTCCTTCAAAAACGGAAAAACAGTCTCGTGGCAAAACTTTAAAGTATATCTGATCTGATAACCAGGTAGACAAGCACAGTCGCTTTAGAAGGCATGTTCAGATCCCAGGTAAACTTCTCTTGCTCTTGGGAGGGGGATAATCTTTGAACCTGGTGACTAGTATCCTCTCTCCTCCCTCCCCATCTTCACATTACTTTCTCTGCTCCTTGCCATCCCCTCCCCTGCCCTTGGGCCCATCCTGCTGGCAGCCTCAGGGGCTAAACGTGGGCAACTAAAGCAGGAAAAGGGGGACTTCCTCCTGGCTTTTAAAAACCCAAACCCTCAGGGCAAGGAAATCTCCTCACAGAGCAGGCAAAATATTTAGGAGAAAACATGAGGCCGAACGAACAAGGTCTCTCCTTCCTTTGTAGCTCACCACCCTGCAGATCAGAACCAATTTTTTCCAGACTGGGGATAGCTCTCCTCTGAAGAGAGGGTCTTAGAGGAGAATCAAGATACTCTGGGTGGGTCCTAAAGAAAGAGCCCCGATCTCTCTCCAGGCTAAGCCCCAAGAAGGGAGCCAAATCCCCAAGATGTCTGTGCGATTCCAGAGGAGAGAGGACCTGCCCCCTTGCAGCCCACAGGAGCCCAAGAGAGGGGAAAGAGACCACAGAAAGTGATACATGGTGTATCTTGGAAACAAGTCTATGAACAGCCTTGCACAGGAGCTGCGGAAACAATGAAATAACCTCTGAACATCCAAAGAGCCAGAGACTCAGGGGCCAGCAGAGCCAGCACTGCTGAAGGAAAGCAGCCCTTCATTCTCTCTCTCTTCCGCCTCTGTCTCTGTCTCTCTCTCTCCTTCCCTTCCTCTGTCTCTCACTCCCTCTGTTTCTCTGTCTCCCTCCCTCTAATCTCTCTCTCTGTCTCTTTATGCGCGCACGCACACACACACACACACACACACACACACCATTAGAAAATCTCAGACAGATCCTTCAAAACATATCTACATAAGAGATTGTCCCACTAGTATTATTATTTTCACTTCGACTTTCTCACCATCCTCACACCCTGGACCCAGCCATCACCGTCTCACCTGAATTGCTGCATGAGCCTCCTAACTTATTTCCACACTTAATCCACTACAGTTTTTCTGGCCACAGCAGTCAGCGTGATCTTTTAAAAACACAGGTTAGATCATGACATTCTTCCTCTGCTCGGAATCCTACAGCAGCTTCTCATCTCACGCAGCACAAAATGCAAATTCTCTCTGTGACCTACAAGGTCGTACCTGCCCGCCCCTCAGAACTCATCTCCCAGTTACATCCTCCGTGCTCACTCAGCACCAGCCACTCTAGTTCTCCGCAGACACACTGAGCTCACACCCCACCTCAGGGCCTTTGCACAGGATCTGGAATTCTCCCGGGCTGGCATGGACCTTACTCCTTTAATTCATTCAGGTGTTGGCTCAAACACTACCTGAGAACCCAATCTCTATAAGCTCTGAAAGCATGGTTTTGTCTAGTTCTTTCATGTCTGTATCCCCAGCACTTAGGAGAATGCCTGACATTTCCTTTGTGATCAATGACTATTTATTGGATAAACAAATGACCCATGTTGACAACTAACCAAGGGCCTGTCAAGTAAAATGCTGAGGTTTTTTTTTTAATTAATTAATTTATTTATTTATTTATTTTTGGCTGCGTATGGTCTTCGTCGCTGCGCCTGGGCTTTCTCTAGTTGCGGCGAGCAGGGGCTGCTCTTCGTTGCGGTGCGCGGGCTTCTGACTGCGGTGGCTTCTCTTGCTGCGGAGCACGGGCTCTAGGCACGCAGGCCTCAGTCGTTGTGGCTCTCGGGCTTAGCTGCTCCGCAGCATGTGGAGTCTTCCCGGACCAGGGCTTGAACCCGTGTACCCTGCATTGGCAGGCGGATTCTTAACCACTGCTCCACGAGGGAAGCCCCCTGAGTTTGAAAGGATGTAGTCAAAGACCAGAGTAGCCAGGCCCTTCTCCAGATCTTAGGCACCACCCTAGGAAAAAGCGGGGGAGTATTTGCTCGTGTCCACCACCCTAGAATGGGGACTAAAACTAGAATTAATGTAAATGATAGAAAATGAAATTATGTTTCTTGCCCTAAGCTTGTGGTCTAAGATTCTCAGTAGGCACACTTTCCTCGAAGCAGAAATCCTCAGCCAGTTGGTGGCAACCTCTCAACAGCCTCAATGATTTTCTGTTGGAACAGCTCACCTGCTTCCTTCATTTCCAGGCACCCTTAAACAGCACTGAATCCCTTCGATGTGCCATACCTGGGCTGGTATCAATAATAGGCTACTATCAATAATAACGATTAACATTTATTGGACTTTTACAGTTCCAGAAACTGTGCCAAAGGCTTCCTATGGGTGATGTCCTTTAATCTTCCCAACGGCCCTGTGAGGTTTGTAAGGCTCGCACTATTATTAACCATACGGCAGGAGCTTGAACAGAAGGAAGCACAATGCTGCAGGGACACAGACGGAAAGCTGATTAATTCTCTTTAGGATGGTGCGGGGGGGGGGGGGTCAGCGAATTCTGCCTTTTGCAGCTACCAGAACCCTTCCAGCCTCTTCCTTTCTAAGGCTTTCAAATCTATTGTGCCCTCTCAGACACCCCATCCTTAGCTCTTCCCGTGGCTCCTCCTTTTTCAGCTCCAGTCTCCTTCCAAATGTCCCTCCAAAGTAGAGTCCCATCTCCCCCACTGGAAAGTAAGCTCCCTGAGGGCAGGGCTCCTTCCTGTCTGGTTCATTACTGTATTCCCCAAACCTGGGTAAGTGATTGACACAGCAGAGGTGCCCAGTAAGTATTTACTGAACAAATGTCTGTATGAGTGTGTGAGTGAGTTAACTAATTGAAATTACAACAGGCTCAGTAGGCGGGGAGGAGGGAAGAGAGGAACAGAGAATTCTCCTTTTTGAATGGGTAAAGCTGGAGGGAGGTTGCCAGAACATATGGCAGGGAGGAGCAAAGACCCATCAGAGATGTCCTCTGTCTCACTCTGCTTAGGGAGCCTCATGGTCAGTTCTCCTAGGCCCTCACCCCCAAGCAGAGTTCTTAGAACATACTAGTCTCCTGATGTTTGATGAATGAGGGAATGACTAGGAATCACCCCAGCTGAGCAAATGCATAGCCAGATGGTGCTGCCTCTCCCTAGCATTCCTTCCTCAACGAGTAAATGGTCAGTTCACTGTTTTTCTCACTAGCCCATTCATTGGAAATTTTGATGTCGGGCAGATCTGAGTTGGTACCCCAACTCAACCACCTTGGACAAGCTGCTAAGCCCCTGAGCCCCAGTTTCTGCACCTGCAAATAGAGGTAACAGTACCTGCATGAGAGCTGTGAAGATTGAAAGAGATGAGGCCTGCAAAGCCCTCTGCATGATGACCGGTACATAGTAAGTGCTCAATAAAGCACTGGATCAATGAAGGAATGGGTGAATGAATGAATGAAAAAGGGAATACGTATTTTTGGCTAGACCTTAGATTTAGTAAATTTGAGACAACTTGATGCAAGAGAGGCTGCAAATCCTCCTTTCCAAACGTCTTGAGAGGTAGTGCTTATTGAAAAGCATACTGAAGCCTCTTGACAGACTAGAGTGGTGGCTTTAAGGGCATGGGCCAGGGATGCTGATGTGATGATTGGCATCATCCTGTCCTGTGTCCTGGCCAACACAGGCAGAGGGCTGCCCCAGCACACGGAAAAGGGACCCCACAGAGGGGCCTGGGGGCTTGAGGCAGCGCCCCCAGCGAGCTTGTTGGCCCTTTGCAGACTTAGTTTAGTTAAGTCTGAGAGTGTGGACTCTGGAACTGTCTGGGTTCGAAAGTCAACCCTGCTTCGTATTCATTGAGCAGGTTTGTGCAAGTCACATGACTTCTCTAGGCCTTGGTTTCCAAATCCGTAAACTGAGAATAAAACAGCATTTGCCTCATTGGGTGGTGGTGGGGATAAGTGAGTTCCCACAGGGAAAGCATGAGAACAATGTCTGGCACACTGTAAATACCCAAGAGACAGATATTGGCTGAAAGTATAAATAAAAAGATTCTGGCCTTATATAACTACCCTTCACTCAGTGTCTCCTCTGTTCTGGATTCTGGACATGGAAGATGCAGAGATAAATAAGCTATGACCTCATTGCTCCCAGGCTGGTAAGGAAGGCAGCTGTGTAAACAGACAGTGGCCCCCGAGGACACTGGGGCTGTGGTGGAAGAATAATTAACAGACTGGGAGACCCTCAGCAAGGGCACCCAAGCCAAGCCTGGGAAACCAGAGATTCCTTCCTGGAGGAGGTGATGAACTTCAAGTGGGAAGGAGCACTGAGCCGGGAAGAGGGGAGGGAAAAAGCATTCTAGGCCAAAGATTGTGAGAGCCATGGCCCAGAGGCCAGCATGGTTGGCACAGCCAGGGGATAGGAGGATGAGAACATGAGGGCAAGGTGGGAGATGATAGCTGTAGGAATCTGCAGAGCACACTCTGTGTGCCAGACTCTGTGCTCAGCATGGGGTACGGGGAGAGCGAACAGTAGCAGCTCTCAAGGGGCATACAGTCTAGTTAGAGAGATGGAGACCTAGATTATGATATTATAGTCATAATAATAATGCAGTACGGCAGGTGCTATGGCTGAGCTTTGCCCAGCGGCTGTGGGGATCCCTAGGTAAGCACAGGAGAAGAGTTTTGAAAGACTTCTCAGAGGACAAAATAACTGCAACAATCTTTCTTCTTTCCTTCCTTCTCCCAAGAGGTAGTATAGGATGTGGCTGAGAGCGCCAACTCTCTGTTCATATCTCCGTTCTGCCCACTTAGCAGCTGTGTGACCTTGGCCAAGTCTCTTAAGCTCTGTTTCCTCATGGGATTGTTATAGAATTAAACAAGTTAATATATTTCAAGTATTTAAAACCATACCTACCGCAAAAGTAAGTGCTGTCTGTGTTGGATGTGGTAGATTCACTTATTCAGTATCTGTGTATTCAGGTGCACTGCATGTCCGACATTGTTCTAATCACGGGAGACATGAGAGGGGACCAAATAAACAAGGTCCTTGCCTTCATGCAGTTAAGATTCTAGGGAGGGAAGATAAGTAATAAGGATGGAAACAATAGATGAACAAGATAATGTGTGCTACTGGTAAGTGCTGTGATGGAACTACATCAGAGGAGCGGGTGACTTAGATAGTCTGCTCCGGAAAGGCCTTTTAGATGAGCTAATTCTCTGAGCATAAGGAGAAGCCAGCCGGGGAAGAGCTGGAGACAGAGAGAGCCAGACATTGGCCACGGCAGGCCCGATGACCCCGGATGAATGCATGAAAAATCAGCTCAAGACTTCCCACTAGGATGTCTCCCAAGATGTCAGGAGCCAGCGTGGCATGTTCAAAGAGGGGAAGGAAGATCAGTGTGGCCAGGGCAAAATTCAGAAGAGGAAACATGAGAGGAGATGAGATGAATAAAATATGGCTGAGAAAGATGGGGTTTGATGGAGTTGGGGCAAGAAGACCCTTTACGTGGGAGACTCCTTATGGGCAAAGGTTCAAATGTGTGGGTCTGGCTTGCTCACGGCTGCGGCTGGAATTTAGGGTGGATGGTGAGGGTAATGGCTGGAGAGGGTAATGGTTGGAGAGGTAATGGCTGGAGAGGGTAATGGTTGTGCGGATAAGAGGGTATTTGAGCTCTAGCTTCTATGCGACGAGAGCCACCACAGACCAAACTCGGTGTTTTAGAAAGATCGCTGTACCATGTTAGTTTCCTTGGGCTGCTGTAACGAAGTGCCATAAACTGGGTGGCTTAAAACAGAAATTGATGGTCTCACAGTGCCAGAGGCTAAAAGTCTGAAGTCAAGGTGTCAGCAGGGCTGTGCTCTCTCTGAAAGCTGGAGTGGAGAACCTGCCTTTCCTCTTCCGAGCTTCTGGTTATTTGACGGCAATCTTCGGCATTCCTTGGTTTGTCCAAGCTTCCTACAGAGCTTCAATCTTTACCTCTATCGTCACATGGCTTTCTCCCTCATATGTTTGTGTCTTCGGTCTTTTTTTTCCCCTTCTAATGAGGATACCAGTCAGATTGGATTAGGACCCACCCTAATGACCTCCACTTGATTACTTATTTCCTAGTAAAGTCATATTCACAAGTACCAGGAATTAGGATTTCAACATATCTTTAGAGGATGCAATTAAACCTATAATAAGTATGGATAATATCAGAGTTGTCTCTGGCCCAAATTAGCAGGTATCTGTATGCTGGAAAACACAAGAGGCTGGCCCTGGAGAAAAGGTGAAGACCCATGGGAGCTGTTTTTTTGCAGATTCCAACCATAAGCATTTGCAGATTCCAACCAAGCATTTTCTTGGACTTCCCCAGTGGCTCAGTGGTTAAGAATCCACCTGCCAATGCAGGAGACACGGGTTCAAGCCCTGGTCTGGGAAGATCCCACATGCCGCGGAGCAACTAAGCCCATGCACCACAACTACTGAGGCCATGTGCCACAACTACTGAGGCCTTGTGCCACAACTACTGAGCCCGCGGGCCTAGAGCCCGTGCTCTGCAACAAGAAAAGCCACCGCAATGAGAAGCCCACACACCGCAATGAAGAGTAGCCCCCGCTCACCGCAACTAGAGAAAGCCCTCACACAGCAATGAAGACCCAACACAGCAAAAAGTAAAATTCATTAGTTAATTAAAATAAATAGAGTCCATAAAAACAAAAAAGACCTTCTCAAAACAGTGTCTGGTGGGATTTGTTGCCTGGATCCACACAGCTGCCACCTTCCCGCTGATGCTATGAATCAATAATCTTTTCTCAAAGACTGTGAAAGTCAGGACCTTATCTCCTGACTGGAGATGGTTTTGCCTTCCCCGACTTCAAACGCACTTCAGAGGCACACACTGTTTGCCTGCTACCTCTGCCTGAACAGCAGCGAGCTCCAGGGCCTGTATGCGGGCCACCCCCAAGAGGGGCACCTCTCTGCCTCTCTGGTGTCGGCGGTGGGAGGCAAGAGGAGGTGGTGGGGTGGAAGACTGAGACTTCCCAAGCTCTGCCATGTGCCCGCATGGGTGCTGGGCTCAGGAAGGAACCAGAATTTGAACCCAAAGGCACTAAACTTCTCAGCCTTTGACACAGTCACGCCTCACCCATCCCACTGCCCCCGCCCCCAGCCTGGAAGCGCTAAATAGGCTGCAGGCTTGCAGAGCCCTTCTAGATCCTTTGCGTGTGTCAGGATAGACTAGTTGCTGTAACAAACGCATTTCAGTGGATCATCATGAGAATGGCTCATTCACACAGAAGTTCAAAGTGAGTGTTCCTGGGTGGTAGATTCCCTGGGTAATAAGGAAGAACCGTGCGGGTCTAAGATTTGACCCTGCTTGCAAGCTAGCAAGTTGGCTTGCCACCATTCCGCGGATGCTGGCAGAAGGCACAGGACTCTGAGTCAGAGGCAAAGGACCTGAGTGTCAAGTTCATATTGGTTCTCCTTGTTCTCAGCCTCCACAGCAGAGATGCAGAGGAGCCCAGGAGGGTGCTGCACAGCGGGCTTACATCACAGACGAGGAGCCCCATGCTTCTGGAACCCAAATCTTTTGGCCTGGGTGGTAAGTCGATCTTATCTTTGCCCTGAAAGGAAGTATTATCTTTATTCTACCAGGCAGCGAGCAAATCTTCCCTCTGCTCCAGAAGCAGACACCATCTTTATCTCCCGAAGCTGTTCACTGTACAAACATCCTTGAAAAAATAGTCTGGAACAAAAGCTGTCAGTGCCTCTGCTCACAAGACATACAGAAAGGAGAAACCCCGTGAACAATAATCTCCCAAGAGTAGCTCCTCAGTAAGCAAGGACTCAAGAGCCCAGGTTCCTTCCAAACCCTCCTCCATATCCTTAGAGCTTTCTCTATACAGATGGAAAATGGGGGAAGAGGATAAAGGATCAAAAGGGAGAGAGGATTTAACAGTGTAGGCTTGAAGTAGTGTGCTGGTATTTCACTGAGCCATGCTTTGCACGGGAGATTGAGAAGTGTAGTGTAGCTTGTGCCCAGAAGGAAGAGAAAAAAGGAATGCTTTGGTGAACGACTAGCCAGGTTCTGCTGTTCTGCTTTTTTTTTTTTTTTTAATTGAAGTATAGTTGATTTACAATGTTGTGTTAGTTTCAGGTGTACAGCAAAGTGATTCACATTCTTTTCCCTTATAAGTTATTACAAAATATTGAGTATAGTTCCCTGTGCTATACAGTAGGACCTTGTTGTATATCTATTTTATATCTAGTAGTGTGTATATGTTAATCCCAAACTCCTAATTTATCAGTCCCCCACCCCCTTCCCTCTTTGGTAACCATGAGTTTGTTTTCTGTGTCTGTGGCTCTATTTCTGTTTTGTAAATAAGTTCATTTGTATCCTTTTTCTACATTCCACATATGAGTGATACCATGATATTTGTCTTTCTCTGTCTGACTTACTTCACTCAGTATGATAACCTCTAGGTCCATCCATGTTGCTCCAAATGGCATTATTTTATTCTTTTTCATGGCCGAGTAATATTCCATTGTATATACCACATCTTCTTTATCCATTCATCTGTCGGTGGACATTTAGGTTGCCTCCATATCTTGTCTGCCATTCCACTTTAATTCTAAGCTAAACTTTACAAAGATCCTCCAAGGATTTCCAGGAATCTCCTGGGAACTAGAGGTAAGGATAATGGGGAGTGTGACTGAGAAACAGAAAGAAAGAAGGGAGGACCACTCCTCTGAGTATATAGTAAAATATCTATTTAACAAGAGTACTAGATTTGAAAAATAAGAAGCACAATTTTAAATCCTTGAGACTATACTTCCCTAGAATGACAACCATCCCAGACTGAGTGTTTCTTGAGATGCGGGACTTTGGGTATTAAAACCAGGAGAGTCGTGGGTCAACTGAGGCAGCTGGTCATCCAATGTCTTGGCTGTGTAGTCTCAGGAAATGATTTCCTCTTTCCGAGCCTCACTTTCTTCACTTAGGAAGGAGACATACCCTTACAGATATGTGATGAGGGACCCAAGGAGATGGTGCATGGAAAAATCTTTTACAAAGAATCACATACATGTGAGTGTAGCTTGAAATATGTTTTTAGAACCCAGAAGGTTGAAGCGGGGCAGAGGGAATTGGATCCAAATAGGAGCCATCATTGAACAGTTTAACGTATAAAATGACGCCATCATTGAACAGTTTAACGTATAAAATGAGGAAACATGAGATTCAGGACAATAAGCCAGAGGAAACGCACCCAAGCCCCACCCCAGAGAGTCTGTGGCAGAACTAGGCCTCTTAGCAGTGAGTTCACTACCTTTCCTCTGCCTCTCATGGAATTTCTTGCCTTCTACTCCCTGTATCTAGCAGGACCCTTGTGGAGTCCACAACACCCCCCCAAAGATGAGTACTCAAAGCCATTCTTGTTGTAGATGGAAAGACTCCTTGTAAATGTTCAAACCCACATTCACCCAGTCCTCTGTCTTTGTGGCCGCCAACTGGTTGGGAAAGGAAATTTTTGTCACTGTCATGAGTATTTATTTCCTTCAGTTAACTCTGGCATTGTATTATGAGAGCCCTAAAATATTGATATTCCCCATGATTTGGAGTCAATAGGGAATAAAGTACTTTGCACAAATCCTGGTTTATAACTCAGATACTTAAAAATGAACTCCAGCATTACTGTTCAAATTTCAAATAAAAACCTCATATTCAGTCTGGGTCTGCTCAATTTTCTAACCTTCACTGGAGTATAAATATGATTTGCTTCTTCTTGAGTCCAGAAATTTGCTTTACTAAGCCTCCTAACCATTTTTGTTTAAAAAGGCTAATTTATCATGGCAGCATGTGTAGGATTAAGTGGAGAATCTGCTCAAATGGACTGCCCCAATCTTTATCTGCGATGAAACACTTACATGCTTCATCATGAACACACCATCATGTATTGACAACCAAAATGGAATTCATTTTTTTTCTCTCCAAACCTGGTTCTCTTCCCAGGTTCCCTGTCCTAATAATGCCAGCACAGCCACTTAGATGCCCAGAAACACAAGAATATTCTAGACTCTTCCCTCTCCCTCACCACCACCCCCACACACACTCAATCTGGCAGGTGCCTCATCATTTCCGTCTCCTCAAGTATTATCTTCTAAATCAGTTGACATTGCTGCAGCTCTACTTTGTTCAAGTCTTATCTTCTTTCCCCTGGACTATTACAGTAGCCCCCCGACCGGGTCCTCTGTCCCCCGTTCTCCCACCTCTGATTTCTACACCACCTAGGCTAGCGGTCACACATCCTTCTGATTGTCTGCATTTTTCTTTATTTTAGATTTCTCTCCTTCCTCCCTGATTCTTTAAGAGCATCACCCACCTCGGCACTCAGCCTAATGTGTCTCATATGTGGCCTTAAATATGCACTGATTCTTCTCAGCTAAGTGAGGTTGCTTGGTATAAAATGAGTTTTAATTTAAATAAATAGTATCATGCTATTAAGTTCCTTTGGTTTCCCTTCTCTTTCTCAGTTTTGTTGCACGGAGACCTTTTCATGTAGCTGTAAATACACCGAGTTTGTGGTTTCTGGCTTCCGCAGAGTATTCCACAGTGCGCATCCACCATATTTTATTTGTTCTTGCCCCAGTGGTGGCCACTCAGGGTGCCTTCCATCTTCTCTTGCCCTTCCATTCAGACCCTAGCAATGACCATCCTAGGACATGCTCCTTTGCAGACCTTGGAAGCGATTTATCTGAGCTGTATACCTAGGAATGTGTCAACGGGAACATATGGCATATGGACATATGCATGCTTCATTTTGCTAAGTGATGCAGAGCACTTTCCAGAAGGACTCTGCCAGTTTATGTTCCTGCTTCTGAGCAGGGGAGTTCTGGTCTCCCCACATCCCCATCAGCATGTGGAATTATTCACGTACTAATGTTCGCCAAATTAATACATGGAAATCCATTATCACAGTATTGTTCTCACTTCCATTTCCCTCATTACTAGTGACTTTGAGCCCTTCTTCATATAGTACTTAGCCATATGAATTTCCTCTTCTGTTCCACTCCTTTGCCCAATGTCCTATTGAATTCTGTCTTTTTAAAAAAATTGATTTGTAAGGGTTCTTTACATATTACAGGTACCAGCAACTTGTTGATATGACATACTGCAAAAATCTTTATACAGCCTGTCATTTGTCTATTAACTTTTCTGGTGCAATTCGTCATTGAGAATGAATCCTCCATTTTAATGTCAGATTCATCCAGATTTGCTCTATGGCTTGTCAGGACACCCCTTTTCCCCCCAGTTTACTCCTGGTCCCAACCATGTGATTATGGCTGAGACAGCCACGTGCCTTCAGGGTTATCTTGGCTTTGTGGACACAAGAAGTTGGGTCACAGGTGGGCACCTGGCCCCACTGGGCCAGTGATCCCATTATTAAGGGAGGCAAAATGGGGACTGAGTGCAAATCAGTCAGTCTCTTTCCAGGTGGCTGTCAAATTTGGGAGCTGTTGATGACTATTTTCTACAGTGATAAAGCTGACCTGCAGGGTGACACCAAAATGTAATAGGTATGTGGAGAGAAGCAGAGGAAGGGCAGGATAGGAGGGCATCACACATTTCCTTCCCATTCTCTGGTTCCTGAGTTCCAGCTCCGTAGAACGACCCAGCATATTCTTGACTTGTATTTTCCAGTTACCTTACAAAAAGCCATATTTGGGCATTCAAACACCATTTTTAAATTAACCACATCCTTTTGCCACATCTACTGCCATTTGCTTAATACTATTCTTTCAATTGACCAGATATTTTTTCTTAAAACTTTTGATTCAAAGAGGAAATTTCATATCAAGACTATAAGTAGAAAGTTAGCAGTATTTGCTATACCTAGAGGTAATGATAGAAGTAAATAGAAATAAAACGATGTAAATGTTAACTAGATGCCATCACATGCTGAAGAAATGCATTCAAGCAGAATAGACCTAAACTGAGACTTTCTTCTCAATGTAATCAGGATTTACAGAGATTTAGGGAGATAGTAACCCTTTCTTGGTGTGATTCAATGTTATATAGTGCCTTCTCTCCAACCTCCTAAAAGCATCTCCCTGCCCCAGTGGTACCTTTAAAAACTAGTGTTCTAATAAATCTTTCCTCTCTCCCTCTGACAGGTTTTTATTTTTCTTTTCCTTAATCTATGTTTAATAATAGGTTTCTGATCATTGAAACGAAAAACATAACAAAATGAGGTTCCTGCAGTTAAGGGGCCCAGTAGTTCTAATTTATCATTAAGAACCAGGCTTATGGGAAAATGGTTGTAGATCACCTTCTCGGACAAGTTGTCCAGGACTCAGGCATAGGAACCCCTCCTAAAAGCAAGGGGGTCTGGGAAATGTAGTCCAAAGCTCAACAGCTGATCCTTTGCAACAACTCTACACCATGGAATTAATGCATGGATCTCTTATGGATGGTGTCTGCCACACACTGTCACCAACAGCTCGCACAGGGCTGAATATGTTATAGGAGCTCAGATGAGAGAGGGAAGAAAGGTAGGAAAAAGGGACAGAGGAAAAAAATGTGCCCTATTCCTTTCCTTTAGGTGAGAAAAATTCTATTCATCCTTAAGTCTCATTATTTTAAATGAGCATGAACTACTTTTTCCACGGCTATACGGATAGTCAGCATAAAGCAGTGAAAACCTTATGGTTTTATTAAGCAGATTAATTTTCACTCCCAGAATCTTTCTGGGAGTATATCATGTACAGATTAATTCCTGAAAGGTCACTTGGAAAATACTTTTCTATAAATTAAATCTTGTCTTCCCCTGACCTTCATGTTGCTATCAGAGTTGAGTTTCTCTGGGAGCATATTTCTAAGTCCTATCATCTTTAAGAATCCAGTGAAACATATAATATCACAAACTGGAGTGTGTGTGTGATGGTTCTCAAAGCAAGTCACACAATAAAATGGCCTGGGACTAAGAATTGCTCTGAGGTTGTATTAGTTTTCTAAGCATGCAGTAACAAATTACCACAAGCTGGGTGGCTTAAACAACAGAAATGGATTGTCTCATAGCTCTGGAGGCCAGAAGTCTGAGATGAAGATGTTGGTGAGGTTTGTCCCACCCACTGACTATGAGGAAGAAGCCATCCCATGCTTCTCTCCTGGCTTCTGGTGATTTGCTCGTCATCTTTGGCATTCCTTGGCTTGTGGATATATCGCCTTGATCTCTGCCTCCACGTTCACATGGCATTCTCCCTAGGGCATGTGTGTCTTTGTGTCCAAATTTCCCCTTTTGATTGGGACACCAGTCATACTGGATTATATGACCTTAAAGATCATCTGGAAAGACCCTACAGTATTTTCAAAGAAGGTTGCATTCTGAGGTTCTGGGGGGTTAGGACTTCAACATATGAATTTGTGGGGACGCAATTCAACCCATAGCAGTCATTGTCTCAAAATCAAAATGTTCAAAGGAGAAATAGTAGGGACCATGTAAGAGAACGAAATGAACTGCACGGAAGCCAGCCAGCCTTTGTGATGCCTCCTGGTCCACAGCTAGAGAACAGAAAACACTTCTGATTTCTCCAACCTTCTTTCCCAGGAGTTAAAATAGCAACTGACCCCTAAAACAATGGGCTGCGGGCTTGTCAAGAGGATTAGAAGGTGGGTCCTAGAGGTGGATGGCCTGGGCTCTGATCCAGGCTTGCATTGAACCAACTATATGAATTTATACATGAGCCTCTGTTTTCTCATCTGTAACCTAGGCTGATGCAGACCTCATAAGATTGTCCCGATGATTCAGTGAGCAAAATGCCTTGTAAGTAGTTCCCAGCAGGCATTGTGTTAAGCGCTGGGTACAGAGTGGTGCTTAGGACAAGCTTACCTTAAAAGAGTTGTATGGTGACCTGCCACACGCCCATCGCCTAGATGTGATCAGTGCTTTGCTGCATCTCCTCCATCACATACCTCTCCATCTCTCCGCCCCCTCTAGCCTTCTGTTACTCCATCTCATTTTTAATGCATTTCAAAGTAAGTAAGTTGCCAACATCAGTACTCTACCTCCTCAACATTTCAACATGCATATCATTAACCAACGTTCAATATATTTTTTATTTTGCGATAAAATTTAGTACAGTGAAATGCACAAATCTTAAAAGCATCCATTGGTGGGTTTTGACAAGTGATACCACTGAAATGCAAGCATTTATCAAGACACAGAACATTTCCATCACTCCAGAACCTTCCCTCATGCCCCTTCTGAGTCAATCTCCACATCCGCCTACTCCCCAGAGGTAGCCACTGTCCTGATTTCTATCATTAGAGACAAGTTTTGATTGTTACAAAACTTTATATATGGAATCAGACAGTAGGTACTCTTTGAGGCAAGCTTCTTTCACTCATATAATGTTCTTGAGATGCATCCATGTTATTGCATGTCTCAGTGGGTCGTTCCTTTTGTTTCTCAGTCACCTTCCATTATATAGATAGATCACAGCTTGTTTACCCATCCTCTTACTTATGGACACCTGTGCTGTTTCCTGTGTTTTGGCTGTTCCGAAAAACTCTGCTATGGATATTCTTACACGAGTCTTCGTGTGCACATGTGCTTTCATATTTCTTGGGAATGCAATTGTAGGTCATAAGGTAGGGATATGTTTAGTTTCATTTTTTTTAATTCCAGAATGTTCTACAAAGTAGCTAAATCATTCTACACTGCCTTCAATTTCCTAAGATTTTGAAAAAGGAAGATCACCCTGGTGGCCTCTGAGGAAGGTAAACTGGAGGAGGAAGGGCCCAGACCAGGCAGGTGATGGACTGAGAGGCCTTTGCAACATTCTGGAGTAGGTGACAGGAGCTGCACAAGTGCCTCCTAAATCACCAAGACCTCGCTCTTCTTTTTAAAAGGTTTATAATGCAGCAGGATTTTGCTCCTGTGTGTGTGCTCAGAATAATCCCAAACTACTACCAGGACACAAGACAGGGCTGAGAGAGAGAAGTCTTCATTCTGAATTTAGACAGTAATTTCTTGGGAGAAAAGAGACTTATAAATGTGGACTATTTTAACATTTGTGCCAGTGTATTCTCTTATTAACTCTAACGAGGTTTCACCTATTTAATATGAGAGGGGGGCCAGTCTGGGCTGAGAAATGAGGATATTTCCGTGCTGTTTCTCCATTCCTTCACCGCCCTGCAGCTGGTGCAGTGAATGGCCTCCCCAGCAGCTCCCAGCAGCAGGGTGTGGGTGCTGCCCAGAGAGCTAAGCCTGTGTTGGGGTCTCCAGCCCTCTCAATGAAGCTGGGAACCCCTTAGCCAATTTTAATCAGTCCCTTTTTCTCCTATACTAGCTGGCAATCTTCAAACTGGGGTGGGGTGCAGATCCCTGAGAGGATGTAAAGTCTCGGGTTTTAGGGAATCAATTTCCAGATCTTCAGCTTCCAAAAGCCCTTGTTTCTCAAATGGGCCCTCTGGTAACTTCCAGGGTCTGCCTGTTCTTTTCCACCTTCTCTTTCACAATCACACCTCTTGCACTTAACAAAAGAAAGGCTTGCTTCTCCTCCAGCTTATTATTGCTATAAAGGGCAAAGATCTCCAGGACCAAATAAAGGGGAAAAATTTCAGAAGGACAGCTCCAGAGTCAGGGAGCCCCTTAGCAAAGACATATAGTGAGGAAAACTGGAGCAACCTCTTTGCAGGATCCCTCTAACTTTATTCAACCATCTATTTATCTGTCTTTCCATCTATCGGTCTGTCTATCTAACTTAGAATTGTTTGTTTATTTTTTAATTTTTATCGAAATATAGTTGATTTACAATGTTGTGTTAGTTTCAAAGTGATTCAGTTATACATATATATATATATTCTTTTTTAGATTCTTTTCCATTATAGTTTATTATAAAATATTGAGTATAGTTCCCTGCGCTATACAGTAAGTCCTGGTTGGTTATCTATTTTATATACTAACCTAGAATTAGAATTCAGAAGTGCAATAGTTGTCTCATGGTCAAGTTTATTTGAACTAAGTGATGCAGTCAGATGTTTTCTTTCAAACACTTTTTTTTTTTTTTTTTTTTTTTGCGGTACGCGGGCCTCTCACTGTTGTGGCCTCTCCCGTTGCGGAGCACAGGCTCCGGACGCGCAGGCTCAGTGGCCATGGCTCACGGGCCCAGCCGCTCCACGGCATGCGGGATCCTCCCGGACCGGGGCACGAACCCGTGTCCCCTGCATTGGCAGGCGAACTCTCAACCACTGCACCACCAGGGAAGCCCTCAAACACTTTGATCTGGCTGATAGTTTCAGTAAGTGGCCTTGCCATTTAGGCATGGGGGCTGACATTTTTCAAAATTGAAAGCACTAAATGTGCAGCTTCAAGATTTCAAAGAAAATATATCTAAATCAAATACTTATACAATGAATAATAAGGTACGTCTTTTACAAGCATCTAAACTCGTGACTTAAAAGAATTTATGTTATTAACCTGAAAAAATGTGCAAGAGAAAAAGCTTTTAAAATTATTATTGTTTCAGGGGGATTTGGAGTAAAATTTTCCAAGACCTCTGCCTTGGGATATCACCCTTCATCCAAACCGGCTTCTCAATGTGTTTCTTCCAAATAAATACTATTGTGCTCTTTTCAGGCGGAAGTCTGGAGAATTGAATTCTCCCCAGCTCATAACTTAAGGGGAAAGAAATGATAAAACTGTCCCTTTGCTTTTGGGAAAGGAAATGCATTTGCAAAGGATTTGATCAGCCACAATAAAGCTGCCTGATGGGCCTTGATGAAAGACTGGACGTATCAGAGACCAACAGAATCACAGGGTGCTCTTTTCGGCCAATCCGTATCCCGAAGGCCTCCATTGAAAGAGGCTTTCTTACCAGAATTGCAGGAAGGGGCTGTAGGCTGAAGCCCAACCAAAAAGTACTGCTTGGTGCTTTTCACCCAACAAGGCTTTGCCACCTTCACTTGGAGGACAGCTCTCCTCCAACGAGGAGGCGTCCGTATCAGCAGCGGCCCCTCTGCTTGCTTAGGAAGCGTGGAGAGAGGATGCACCTGACTGCAGGACCGGCTTGAGCCCAGCTGCACCGTTCATGCGTGTTCCTGAGAAAAAGGTCAAAGAACAAGTAATTAAAAGCACCACTTCTCACACTGGAGAAAATACAATAATGACTTCAAAAGATTTTCCTGTTTTCTTTCCAAAAGCAATTAGATGCCAAGCACCTTGACTGATCCCAAGTCCAAATAGCTGATGCTATTTTATCTAACTCATGATTACAAAAGCATTGGAGAGCTAACAGCAGCTATGCTAGGGAGAAGGTTTGTTTTCCAGCTCATCTAGTCCACATGAAGTTTTTCTCCTATTTTTTTTTCCTCCTGGCCAGCTCATGGTTGGGCTGCGGTGGTAGGTGTGGCAGTTGTTATTGCCTATGGAGTGTTCTCCCCTCACCACACTGTGAAACTTCCGGCACCAGAGTTCATGGCGGACTCCCTTCCCATGGCCCCCTCTAAGCTGTGTGTAACACTGCATCCTGCCTTGCAAGGGTCAATCTGGGAGCTCTGTAAGGGTGGCACCAGGTCCTCCCACCTGTGAGTCCCCAGCAGCTGATCCAGGCAGCCTGGGCACTGCCTGAATGATTACGGGACATTTAAAAGGATGAAAGAGCATCCCTCTGGAGCTGTACGTGTTTGGCATCTGTCACTATCTCCTTGAAGGTGGGGTCTGCATTTCAGACGTCACTGGCTCCCCAGTTTCTAGCGGAGACTCTACATGTGGGAGGTGATCAGTGAACACTGAACTGGATGGGTCACTCAACTTTGTGTTCATTTATTGTAACAGCTATACAGTGACTAGTTGCTACATACAGCTCAGAGAAAGAGCACAGCCCTTGGGGTCTGCATTCGTTTGCTGGGGCTGCCAGGACAAGGACAACAGACTGAGTGGCTTAAAATAACAGAGATTTACTGTCCTCATCGCTCTGGAGGATAAGTCCAAGATCAAAGTGTTGGTGGGTTGATTGGGTCTGGGATGTGAGGGAGAGTCTGCCCCGCCCCTCTCTAGCTTCTGGTGGTTTGCAGGCAGTCTTTGCGTGTCTCAGTTTGTAGATGCATCGTTCCAATCCTCTGCCTGCACAAGGTGTTCACCTCGTGTCTCTGGTTCTGTGCCCAAACTCACCGTTTTTAGAAGGACACCAGTCACATTGGATTAGGGGCAACCAATGACCTTACTTTAACTTGGCTACCTCCCTAAAGATCCTATTCCCAAGTAAGGTCACAATTTGAGACACTAGGGGTTAGGACTTCAACGAATCTTTTGGGGGAACACATTTTTTAAATTTTATTTTATTTTATTTAATACAGCTGGTTCTTATTAGTTATCTATTTTATACATATTAGTGTCTATATGTCAATCCCAATCTCCCAATTCATCCCACAACCACCCCCACCCCGCTTTCCCCCCTTGGTGTCCATACATCTGTTCTCCACAACTGTGTCTCTATTTCTGCCTTGCAAACAGGTTCATCTGTACCATTTTTCTAGATTCCACATATAAGCATTAATATATGATATTTATTTTTCTCTTTCTGACTTACTTCACTCTTTATGACAGTCTCTAGGTCCATCCACGTCTCTACAAATGACCCAATTTCGTACCTTTTTATGGCTGAGTAATATTGCATTGTATATGTGTACCACATATTCTTTATCTATTCCTCTGCTCATGGACATTTAGGTTGTTTCCATGTCCTGGCTATTGTAAATAGTGCTGCAATGAACATTGGAGTGCATGCATCTTTTTGAATTATGGTTTTCTCAGGATATATGTCCAGTAGTAGGATTCCTGGGTCATATGGTAATTCTATTTTCAGTTTTTTAAGGAACCTCCATACTGTTCTCCATGGTGGCTGTATCAATTTACATTCCCACCAACAGTGCAAGAGGCTTCCCTTTTCTCCACATCCTCTCCAGCATTTGTTGTTTGTAGATTTTCTGATGATGGCCATTCTGACAAGTGGAGGTGATACCGCATTGTAGTTTTGACTTGCATTTCTCTAATACTTAGTGATGTTGAGCATATTTTCATGTGTTCGTTGGCCATCTGTTTGTCTTCTTTGGAGAAATGTCTCTTTAGATCTTCTGCCCACTTTTTGATTGGGTTGTTT
The DNA here is from genome assembly GCF_005190385.1 of Monodon monoceros. NCBI lineage: Eukaryota > Metazoa > Chordata > Mammalia > Artiodactyla > Monodontidae > Monodon > Monodon monoceros. The sequence continues at coordinate 148,482,387 of NW_021703768.1, read as the reverse complement.
GCTTATTTAATATTGAGCTGCATGAGTTTATATATTTTGGAGATTAATCCTTTGTCCACTGATTTGTTTGCAAATATTTTCTCCCATTCTCAGGGTTGTCTTTCCATTTTGTTTATAGTTTCCTTTGCTGTGCAAAAGCTTGTAAGTTTCATTAGGTCCCATTTGTTTATTTTTGTTTTCATTTCCATTGCTCTAGGAGGTGGGTCAAAAAAGATCTTGCTGTGATTAATGTCAAAGAGTGTTCTTCCTATGTTTTCCTCTAAGAGTTTTATAGTGTCTGACCTTACATTTAGGTCTTTAACTCATTTTGAGGGTTCTTTTGTGCATGGTGTTAGGGAGTGTTCTAATTTCATTCTTTTACATGTAGCTGTCCGGTTTTCCCAGCACCACTTATTTAAGATCCTGTCTTTTCTCCATTGTATGGCCTTGCATCCTTTGTCATAGATTAGTTGACCATAGGTGCATGGGTTTATCTCTGGGCTTTCTAACCTGCTCCATTGATCTATATGTCTGTTTTTGTGCCAGTACCATATTGTCTTGCTTACTGTAGCTTTGTAGTATAGTCTGAAGTCAGGGAATCTGATTCCTCCAGCTCCATTTTTTTCCCTCAAGATTGCTTTTGTTATTCGGGGTCTTTTGTGTCTCCATACAAATTTTAAGATTTTTTGTTCTAGTTTTGTAAAAAATGCCATTGGTAATTTGATAGGGATTGCATTGAATCTGTAGATTGCTTTGGGTAGTATAGTCATTTTCACAATATTTATTCTTCCAATGCAAGAACATGGTATACCTCTCCATCTGTTTGTGTCATCTTTGATTTCTTTCATCAGTGTCTTATTGTTTTCTGAGTACAGGTCTTTTACCTCCTTAGGTAGGTTTATTCCTAGGTATTTTATTCTTTTTGTAGCAATGGTGAATAGGATTGTTTCTTTAATTACTCTTTCTGATCTTTTGTTGTTAGTGTATAGGAATGCAAGAGATTTCTGTGCATTAATTTTGTATCCTGCAACTTTACCAAATTCATTGCTTAGCTCTAGTAGTTTTCTGGTGGCATATTTAGGATTCTCTATGTATAGTATCATGTCATCTGCAAACAGTGACAGTTTTACTTATTCTTTTCCAGTTTATATTCCTTTTATTTCATTTTCTTCTCTGATTGCCATGGCTAGGAGTTCCCAAATTATGTTGAATATTAGTGGCGAGAGTGGACATCCTTCTCTTGCCCTGATGTTAGAGGAAATGCTTTCAGTTTTTCACCATTGAGAATGATGCTTGTTGTGGGTTTGTCATATATGGCCTTTATTATGTTGAGGTAGTTTCCCTCTATGCCCGCTTTCTGAAGAGTTTTTATCATAAATGGGTGTTGAGTTTTGTCAAAAGGTTTTTCTGCATCTGTTGAGATGATAATATGGTTTTTATTCTTCAGTTTGTTAGTATGGTGTATCACATTGATTGATTTGCATATATTGAAGAATCCTTGCATCCCTGGGATAAATCCCACTTGATCATGGTGTATGATCTTTTTAATGTGTTGCTGGATTCTGTTTGCTAGTATTTTGTTGAGGATTTTTGCATTTATATTCATCAGTGATATTGGTCTGTAACTTTCTTTTTTTGTAGTATCTTTGTGTGGTTTTGCTATCAGGGTGATGGTGGCCTCATAGAATGAGTTTGGGAGTGCTCCTTCCTCTGCAATTTTTTGGAGGAGTTTGAGAAAGGTAGGTGTTAGCTCTTCTCTAAATGTTTGATAGAATTCACCTGTGAAGCCCTCTGGTCCTGGACTTTTGTTTGTTGGGAGATTTTTTTTTTAATTAATTTATTTATTTATTTATTTTTGGCTGTGTTGGGTCATCGTTGCTGCTCCTGGGCTTTCTCTAGTTGTGGCGAGTGGGGGCTACTCTTTGTTGTGGTGTGTGGGCTTCTCACTGTCGTGGCCCCTCCTGTTGCGGAGCATGGGCTCTAGGCGTGCAGGCCTCAGCAGTTGTGGCACATGGGCTCCGTAGCTGTGGCTCTCAGGCTCTAGAGCTCAGGCTCAGCAGCTGTGGTGCATGGGCCCAGCTGATCCACGGCATGTGGGATCCTCCCCGGCCAGGGCTCAAACCCGTGTCCCCTGCATTAGCAGGCAGATTCCCAACCACTGCGCCACCACGGAAGCCCTGTTGGGAGATTTTTAATCACAGTTTCAATTTCATTACTTGTGATTGGTCTGTTCATATTTTCTATTTCTTTCTGGTTCAGTCTTGGAAGGTTATAGCTTTCTAAGAATTTGTCCACGTCTTCCAGATTGTCCATTTTATTGGCATAGAGTTGACTGTAGTACTCTCTTATGATGCTTTGTGTTTCTGCACTGTCAGGTGTAACTTCTCCTTTTTCATTTCTAATTTTATTGATTTGAGTCCTCTTCCTTTTTTTCTTGATGAGTCTGGTTAAAGGTTTATCAATTTTGTTTATTTTCTCAAGGAACCATCTTTTAGTTTTATTGATCTTTGCTATTGTTTTCTTTGTTTTTATTTTGTTTATTTCTGCTCTGATCTTTATGATTTCTTTCCTTCTACTAACTTTGGGTTTTGTTTGTTCTTCTTTCTCTAATTCCTTTAGGTTTAAGGTTAGATTGTTTATTTGAGATTTCTCTTGTTTTTGAGATAGGATTGTATTGCTCTAAACTTCCCTCTTTGAACTACTTTTGCTGCACCCCATAGGTTTTGGATCATCGTGTTTTCATTGTCATTTGTCTCTAGGTATTTTTTGATTTCCTCTTTGATTTCTTCAGTGATCTCTTGGTTATTTAGTAATGTATTGTTTAGCTTCCATGTGTTTGTGTTTTTTTACAGTTTTTCCCTGTAATTGATTTCTAATCTCATAGCATTGTGGTCAGAAAAGATGCTTGATATGATTTCAGTCTTCTTAAATTTACCGAGGCTTGATTTGTGACACAAGATATGATCTATCCTGGAGAATGTTCCACGTGCACTTGAGAAGGAAGTGTAATCTGCTGTTTTCGGATGGAATGTCCTATAAACATCAATTAACTCTATCTGGTCTTTTTTTTTTTTTTTTTTTTTTTTTTGCGGTATGCGGGCCTCTCACTGCTGTGGTCTCTCCCGTTGTGGAGCACAGGCTCCGGACACACAGGCTCAGCGACCATGGCTCACGGGCCCAGCCGCTCCACAGCATGTGGGATCCTCCCGGACCAGGGCACGAACCTGTGTCCCCTGCATCGGCAGGCGGACTCTCATCCACTGCGCCACCAGGGAAGCCCTGGTCTATTTTGTCATTTAAAACTTGTGTTTCCTTATTAATTTTCTGTCTGGATGATCTGTCCATTGGTGTAAGTGAAGTGTTAAAGTCCCCTACTGTTATTGTGTTACTGTTGATTTCGTCTTTCATAGCTGTTAGTATTTGCCTTATGTATTGAGGTGCTCCTATGTTGGGTACATATATATTTATAATTGTTATGTCTTCTTGTTGGATTGATCTCTTGATCATTATGTAGTCCTTCCTCATCTCTTGTAACATTCTTTATTTTAAAGTCTATTTTATCTGATATGAGTATTGCCACTTCAGCTTTCTTTTGACTTCTATTTGCATGGAATACTTTTTTCCATCCCCTCAATTTCAGTCTGCATGTGTCCCTAGGTCTGAAGTGGGTCTCTTGTAGACAGCAAATATATGGGTCTTGTTTTTGTATCCATTCAGCGAACCTGTGTCTTTTGGTTGGAGCCTTTAATCCATTCACATTTAAGGTAATTATAAATATATATGTTCTTTTACCATTTTCTTAATTGTTTTGGGTTTGTTTTCGTAGGTCCTTTTCTTCTCTGTGTTTCCCACTTAGAGAAGTTCCTTCAACGTTTGTTGTAGAGCTGGTTTGGTGGTGCTGAATTCTCTTAGCTTTTGCTTGTCTGTAAAGCTTTTGTTTTCTCCGTCAAATCAGAATGAGATCATTGACGGGTAGAGTAATCTTGGTTGTAGGTTCTTCCCTTTCATCACTTTAAATATATTGTGCCACTCCCTTCTGGCTTGTAGAGTTTCTGCTGAGAAATCAACTGTTAACCTTATGGGAGTTCCCTTGTATATTATTTGTCATTTTTCCCTTGTTGCTTTTAATAATTTTTCTTTGTCTTTAATTTTTGTCAGTTTGATTACTATGTGTCTTGGTGTGTTTCTCCTTGGGTTTATCCTGCCTGGGACTCTATGTGCTTCCTGGACTCGGGTGGCTATTTCCTTTCCCGTGTTAGGGAAGTTTTCAACTAAAATCTCTTCAAGCATTTTCTCAGGTGTTTTTCTCTCTCTCTCTTCTTCTGGGACTCCTATAATGCAAATGTTAGTGTGGTTAATGTTGTCCCAGAGGTCTCTTAGGCTGTCTTCATTTCTTTACATTCTTTTATCTTTATTCTGTTCCACAGCAGTGAATTCCAGCATTCTCTCTTCCAGGTCACTTATCCGTTCTTCTGCCTCTGTTATTCTGCTATTGATTCCTTCTAGTGTATTTTTCACTTCAGTTATGGTATTGTTCATCTCTGTTTGTTCTTTAATTCTTCTAGGTATTTGTTCTTTAGTTCTTCTAGGTCTTGGTTAAACATTTTCTTGCATCTTCTCGATCTTTGCCTCCATTCTTTTTCTGAGGTCCTCAGTCATCCTCACTATCATTATTCTGAATTCTTTTTCTGGAAGGTTGCCTATCTCCACTTGATTTAATTGTTTTTCTGGGGTTTTATCTTGTTCCTTCATCTGGTACATAGCCCTCTGCCTTTTCATTTTGTCTACCTTTCTTTGAATATGGTTTTTGTTCCACAGGCTGCAGGATTGTAGTTCTTCTTGCTTCTGCTGTCTGCCCTCTGGTGAATGAGGCTATCTAAGAGGCTTGTGCAAGCTTCCTAAGGGGAGGGACTGGTGGTGGGTAGAGCTGGGTGTTGCTCTTGTGGGCAGTGCTCAGTAAAACTTTAATCCACTTATCTGCTGATAGGTGGGGCTGAGTTCCCTCCCTGTTTGTTGGCCTGAGGCAACCCAGCACTGGAGGTTATAGGCTCTTTGGTGGGGCTAACTGTGGGCTCTGGGAGGGCTCATGCCAACAGAACTTCTGCTGCCAGTGTCCTTGTCCGGGGTGTGGGGGGAAAACATTTCAACCCACAACAGAGTTCACCAGACCTAGGTACATTTCCAGCAGTGGGACCCTATGCTCTAGGGTCCTAAGAGGATGCACCCCCTACTTGTGTGTTTTTCTGCAATATAATGTAAATGAATATTCTTCCCCTACTGTCAGAGCACCTTGGAATTCCCAAAACATCTGGATCCTTTCTCAAAGGAACTTTCTAGCCATGGTATGAAGTAGGGATCAGCACCCCCACTTCACAGATGAGGAAAGTGTGGCTCAGAGAGGTGAAGTGACCTGCCCTAGGGCCCATGGGCAGAGAGCAGTGAAACTGGGATTCAAATCCAGGTCTGTTTGACTCCCAGCCCAGGACCTTGATGCCACCTATTTGCTGACAGTGCCTTCATTTTCTCTTTCAAGAGCTCACTGGTCTGAATTGTGTTGTTGTTGGTTTTTTTCCTTGTTAATTAGTGGGACAATTTGCATAGAAGGGAATAAATTGCCGACATAGAGAGACACATCCTCCTAATCAAATGTGTTTGTTTAAAGCTGCAGGGGAAAGAGCTGACCTGTGGAGATGCTGTGGATGCTGTCATCCTGCAGGAGAGTGGGACTGGGGGCCTCCAAGCCAGATGGCAGAAGGCCACAAGGAGGATGGAGGGTGGCGAGGGTGGGCACAAATGGACTCCACACAAGGGTGCAGAGACGCACACCTGGGTGCCAGAGCAGCAGGGCGGGTGTAAACCTCAGCATCTGACCCCTCTGAGCTTCTGTTTCTTCATTTATAAAATGAAAGAATAATAATACCTACCACATATTCTACTGTGTATATAAAGAATTATAAAATAAGTAATGTAATAGAGGAATAGACAAGGAGCTATGGAGGCCCAGAAGAGGGGCAAGTCTGTGCCACGAGGATGACGAGAGTGAGCCTGAGAATGGTGAGAAGGGCAGGGAGGGTATGAACCTCACTCCGTAAGTTCAGGTGGGCAAGATTGCTCTCTTTTCCCCCAAACTCAGTTAAACTCCTGTCTTGAGCCTTCATTCTGCTGGGCCAGCAGGAGATGTAGCCTCAGCCATTCAAGGAATTTCGTTCTGGGATCAGAAGCATCTCTTAGAGACACAGCTTGCCTGTCTCCATGGTCTTTTCAGCCTGCTTCTGAGCCACAGATGAGCCCCTACAGTCTTCTGGATGAAGACTGTACAGCATGTCCATTCTCCGGACATGCCTTTGCTCTCTGGGGCCTAGGTGCCCTTGGGTGGGGGAGGGGGCACTTGGTGCCCTTAGCATCCAGGGTCCCTCTTCTCTCTGAGATCCCCAACCTCTCTGCTCCATCCGCTGCTCCCTTCAGCCCAGGGGATTCTTACTGGAATAAGACAAATCTTTCTACATGTTTCTTCAAAACACTTCATCTGTACCCAGGAATTATCTCCCCTCTGTGGTGTAGATTTTGGAAACAAAAGCAAGAAGTTCAGGAAAGGGCTTTCTGCTTTCCTTCCTGCCTTATCCTTTTCCCACGCAAGAAGGATACCTATTTCAATAAGGCATGGTGAGGAGGATGGAGAGAGGGGAAAAAATGAAACAGTGTCCCAGCTTACAGGGCATTTGAGGCTATGGGTGCTGTGAAGGGCCATCTTGGTGGGACTGAGTGTGTGTGGTGAGGGGGGTGTGGTCCATGGAAGACATGAGGGGGTGGGAGGAGCCAGGGTGCAGACTGCAATGGGCTTTCAACGTCAAGTTTGGGAGACTGGATTTAATCCTAAGGACCAGGAGGAACATTGAGAGGCTACAGTCAGGGGAGTCATGGGCTCCATTTAAGCCAGTGAGAAAGCTGGATGGGAAGAAAAACTAAAGGAGGGAGATTGTAAGGAGGCATCTGAGGGAGGAGTGAGGGGGGCCTGGACTCAGATTCTGGCAAAGGAAGGGGCCAACTCAAGTCACTTTGAAACTGGAATGGTCAGAACTTAGCAGCCGATAAAATGTTCATTGATATAAAGGGAAGCATCTAAAATGGCACCTGGGTTTCCAGTCTGGTGACATCATCACCCAATTTAAAGCACATGGACATATAACATAGTTGGGGGAAATATGATGAAGGTTCTGGGGAACATGTTGACTTTGAGGTGCCCGCAGGGATATTCAGTTAGCAAGAAACAGCATGAAGAGATATATATGAGTATGAATCTCAATAGAAAGATCTGGGCTGGAAACAGACATTTAGAAGTTATTGGCATAGAGATTTTTTTTTCATCCATCCCTTCAACCATCCATCCAGGAGATCACTGACAAGTAATCTGATGATAAAAATAGATTGTAGCCATTCTGTGATACAGGGATACACAGGATTTGGGGGGGACTGCTATGGAGAATCCTACCCAGTTTGGAGAGATCAGGGAGATCACAGAAAAAGTGACACCTGAACTGAGTCCTAAGGTGTGAATTGGAAAGTGCTTCATGGATGAGAGAACTTGGAGACTGAGGAGCTCACCTGAGGATCTAGCTGGAATCATGAACCTAAGCCCAGAGGAAGGTCATTGTCACAACCAGTCCTAAACAAGGCACGGTGTTCAGATGGAACATGGATTTCATTTATGTATTGGTCATGGTAATTCTTTTTACTGTAACAAATAAAACACAGAATTTCATTAATAGCACCATAAAAGTTGTTTTTCATTCATGTAACAGCCCAATGTAGGCAGGTGGCTCTCCACATGGTGATTCAGGGATCCAGGCTCCTTCTATCTTGTGGCTCCATCATCCCCCCAAGAGTTCTCAGCTTTACAACATCGCAGAGTAGGGAGAAGTGGGAAGGAAGAGACAATAGAGACTCTGCACTACCTGCTTAAAAATGCCATCCTAGAAGGGACACACATCACTTCCACCTTCCACTCACAGTCGAATGCTGAAAACTAGCATATAATGAAGCTTAGAAACAAGAGGGGGTGAGAAAGATAATCCCTTACCAACTGAAGCCCTCATGGTGACAACTCCATGCTATGGAAGGTGGTCATGGACTTTCAATAGAACCAGCAATCTCTGTCACTCTCAGTATCAAAGTGAGCGATAGAGGGAGCATGGATAACTGTTGTAGGGGAAGATGATTTGGCTGCAATAGGGCTCAGTAAGAAAGCTGATGTGACAGATTCACAGTCTTCCATGAGTGCAGATAGGAGTAGTTATGGTGTGTGGCCAGTTACTTCCAACCCAGGCATGACACCTCTTCCTCAAATTTGCCTTTTAGTGAAGCCCTATGGATTCATGTTGGGGTCCCAAGTAGAGTGTGGAGGAGGTAAAGGTGCTGTCAATATAATAAAAGAATAAAAGAGCTGTTTGGTTAAAACTCTGTAGGGCACAGGAAACACAAGCAGTCCTGCAGTGGTCCTCTGATGATAGACTGAAATACAAAGGGAAAAGGGCATCTTCTCCCTTTACCCCACCAGAGCCTGAGGAAAGTGGAAACTACAGGACCCCAGGGCATCAGTGGCCCTGCCCATCAGAGTCTGAGAAATTCTGGGTATCCAGGGAGCTCAGTGGATAACAGACCCCAGCAGGTTCACACCTGTTCTCCAGCACATGTGAGAGTCCACCTGGGCTAGGAAGAGTGGTCTTCATAAGAGGATGGAATCTCCCAAAGGCAGATGGGGGCAGGTGTCTATGACATTTAAGGTGCTATTGTTATTAAGACCCCATCATTACTCTCAGTGGTGAGGCCTGAGAAACTCAGCTTAAATATAACACAATGCATTGAGCCATTCAAAAATGTTAGCTTTCAGAAAATAAATGGCTCTCTATATATGTCTTACAACGAAACACAAAGCAAGATGGTTACCCTAAAACACAAAGTTTACGAATCAAAATGTGTCTCTAGTGATGTCAGAAATTCTAAATGTCAAAAAAGGCATGTATCTGAAACATTACATGTATACGAGAGATGAATAAGTAAATATATTGTAAATAATAGTCATCTGTCTCACTGTCAGAGAAAGAAATTACAATCAAGCAAAGAGAGGATGTTAGAATAAACCCTTTGCATTGGAACCAGAGGTATCAAAATAAACTTATGTTTGATTTTGATAGAGATAGATAGATTATAGATGATAAAAGAGAAACATGGGGAGAGAGAGAGAGAGATGGAGAATGACAGAGAGAGAGAGAGAGGTGTGTGTGCGTACATGGACTGCTGTACCTCCATCATTTCCTAACTCTGTCCACTGAGAGGAACTAGAAGCAATGACACTCCTCTAGCACAACTAACATCAGATCTTGGTTTCTAAATATGATTTCTCAACAAAAAAGAATCAGAGCTCCTTGGAGTCATGGTTGATTCCAGGACTGGGAAAGGGAGAACACAAGATGAGCCTGGAGCATCTTGTAGTGCCAGAAACTAAGAAAGCACTGAAAACAAGTGGGATGTGTATAAACTATATGACTAATGAGAACCTACTGTATAGCTCAGGGAACTCTACTCAGTGCTCTGTGGTGACCTAAATGGGAAGGAAATCCATAAAAGAGGGGATATATGTATACGTATAGCTGATTCACTTTGCTGTACAGCAGAAACTAGCACAATATTGTAAAGCAACTATACTCCAATAAAATTTTTTTTAAAGTTAAAAAAAAATAAAGTGGAGAAAACAAAAGTGGGGTGTGTCAAAAGGACACAGGAACCAACCTGAAAGAGCTTCCAATTACAAAAGCTGAAACAATCTGAGCAACAAAATAGAGTATTTGATTATAACCCAAAGAATATATAAATATCCTTGAGTCCACACTAATAAAATGAATGATTGAATCAACACATAAATGGGGACAAGAAACAACTCTTCCTTTCAGAAGAATTCTGATAAATGAAAGTAGAAGAAATAGAAAATTACTACCAGAACACTACAGTAGTAACTGCTGCAGGCAAGACCCACTGATGAACGCTAAAATTAGTGTCAGAAGGTTTAAGGAGAAACAGGATATTTGTACATCCTCCAAGTACCTTCCCCCCAATTTTTACTAATTACAGAGGGAAACATGGTAACATTACGGTGGAGAAACTTGGAAAACACCACCTAAACTGAGGGGTCGAGGTTAACAACACTAAGAATAAGACAGATCAATATCACATACCCCATAACGTGATGCACTAAGAGCGGCATATCCCCTCAGAATCCCCAAAATCGTATCTTCAGTGTAACTACGGGAAAACAGCAGACAAACCCCAAATTGAGGGTCAGTCTACAGAACAGTTCTCTTCAAAAGTGTCAAGGTCATGAGAGACAAGGTAAGACAGGGGAACAGTCACAAATAAGAGAAGACTAAGCAGACAACTAAATGTAACGTGGGATCCTGGAAGGATTTTAGTGGAAACCTCGTGAAATCTAAATAAATTCTGTAGTTTGGTTGTTTCTTTTTTTTTTTTTTTTTTAATGCATGTAAGGAGTTTGATCAAAATTGTTTCTGGAAATGTGATGGAGACCTCAAAGCAATATTTAATGTCTTAGCAGCCGCATGGCACAGGGATATCGGCTCAGTGCTTTGTGACCGCCTGGAGGGGTGGGATAGGGAGGGTGGGAGGGAGGGAGACGCAAGAGGGAAGAGATATGGGAACATATGTATATGTATAACTGATTCACTTTGTTATAAAGAAGAAACTAACCACTATTGTAAAGCAATTATACCCCAATAAAGATGTTAAAAAAAAAGGAATAAAATTCCAAAAGTGACATTAGCAACCATTCTAGAAGAAGCACACAGCCTCTGTAGAAATACAAGTAAATTCGCTCTTTTTCCTTAAAAAAAAAAATTAATATCTTCATTAAAATGATATATTTGTGTCTTAGTTTAGCAAATAAAAACTGTTAGTAGACAGAGGAAGATGGGGTGTATGTGGCTCTGTGCAAGGGTGTCTGCTCTGACGATCTCTGGGAGGCCTGGAAAGAAAGGGGTGTGCCCATGAGCTTCCTAAGGGCCCATGGGAGCTAATCGACTTCTGGGCTGTGGGCACTTCACAGCCACTGCATTATTTTAAGCCACAGCAACTCTATGAGGGGGGGTGTTATTTATAAATAATTCCAATTTACAAATCAGGAAACTGAGTCTGAGTGAGACTTATTAAGATATGGCAGCCACAATTTGTTGAGTGCCCGCTACAGGTAGAAATTTATTATTTCATGGCATTCTTGCAAAACGAGGTAGATACAATTATTATGCCCGTTTTAGAGATTGGGAAGCTGCAGCTTAGAGAGAGGAAGGGAACTGGCCAAGGCTACAGAGCCAGGAGGAGCAGAGCCTGGGAGCCACACTCCTCCGGGGCTGTGTCACCCTCTGCCACGCACCCCACTTCACACCCAGCCCAAACCCAGCACAGAGCCCACCATGGACCTAGAATTGAAGCATAATTACAGCAAGTCAGTTCGCACCTCCAGACACCGTTTCCCTTGGAAGGAGACAGGGAGGCAGAGGCACAGACAAGGACAGATAAGAACAGAGAAGAGACAGAGCAGAGAGTCTGAAAGAGGTGTGGCCACCTCTCAGGGCAACTCGGACTCATGGTCTCTGGGGCTGGGTTCTCAGAAACACATCATTTCTGACAAAAGAGCAGAGTCAGATGAACACCCCTCTGTGCCAGACTGCATCTCATGGCATTGATATTGCCAAGGAAACCAGCCCTCAACGGATCCCGAGAGCTATTCTTCTAAAGAGACAGTGTTGTGTACTTCTTGAAAAAATTATCGGAGATTTATTTCTTTTCTTTCTTTTTTTTTTTTTTTTTTTGCGGTACACGGGCCTCTCACTGTTGTGGCCTCTCCCGTTGCGGAGCACAGACTCCGGACGCGCAGGCTCAGTGGCCATGGCTCACGGGCCCAGCCGCTCTGCGGCATGTGGGATCCTCCCGGACCGGGGCACGAACCCGTGTCCCCTGCATCGGCAGGCGGACTCTCAACCACTGCGCCACCAGGGAAGCCCAGAAATTTCTTTCTTATTCTTCCTCCACATGAATTCCCCCTGGGATTAAAGCCCATCGTAGGGATGGAGGGGGGATAAAGTGATTCACAGCAGCTCCAAGTGGTCTTTCAATTTTCCAGAAAAATATACATCTCCCTAATATGTTCAAACCTGATTGACTGCTGGGAACACCCCAGGCGCCATTCCTGCCTCTCCCCAAGGTGAAGCGATAGTGCCTTCATTTATCTCCCTCCCCCTCTCCCTGGCCTGGACCATGAGCCACAGGGCAGTAGCAGCAGCTTCCTGTGCCTACTTAATCTTCGCATCCAGCACTGGCACTGGGGAGACATCCCAGGGGCATCTGTGAGGGGCAGCCTTGGGCTGTCTCCTCGGCACCTTTATGAGGCTGTTCCCATGGCCTGGGAGGACGGCTCTGCGGTGTCTTCTCTCCCCCTCCTGATTTCTTCCTGTCAAAATGCAAAATCCTTCAAGATCCAGGTCTAAGTTCAGTTCCTCCAAGAACCCCAGGCTGGCACCCCACTGCCACGCTCTCCCCTCCTGAGAACTTCTGTCCCAGCTCCTCTCCTGCACACCTGATTGTCTGACCTCCCCAAAAACTGTGAGCATCTTGAGAGAGGTTCCCACTGCTGGAGAGCAGATTAAAAAATGAGCAAAAGCCACGAACAGATCTTGTTCTACAAACCAAGGCACTGTTTTTATCATCATCTCCTGGTTCCCCTTGGCCCTTTGTCAGCCAGCAGCGCCCTGCAAAACCCCATCCTCCAAAACCCAGGGCAGCTTTCCCCTGACCAATACCCCTTTGGTTAAACTCTTCTAGAACCAATCTCCCACTCCTTGGATATTTGTGGGAGGAGTTAAGCATCCTCCTTTTTTCTGATGAGAAAATTCCAACTCCGCCAAGAATAGCACATGGCCCCAGGGTCGGTCCTAAAATCAGAAATCTCTGTCCCCGTCTCCTGTCCCTGACGTTCTCCCTTCCTTCCAGTCGTACTCCCAGAGCCTGTTCATTCCAGAGAAAAGATAGCTTTGGTTTATTTTTTGAGGCAATGGAGTGGCAAATCCATTTATGACAGAATGTTTGAACATGTGTTCACTAAGTCTTTAGCTGACTTTGCATAATTGAGAAAAATAGTGGGTGTTCATGCATTGGCCATAAGGATGAGGCTACCTCTGAGAGTGGGAGGCCAGCCCACAGCCTGGCCCTGCCTGCCTAGCTCACCAGTCCCTGAACAGAGGCTGCAGTCTAAGGCCTTATGGGTGCAGGTGCGGTTGGCTAAGGCCCGTTTGTGCTCAGCTGCCTTTGTGCAGGAGCCGTGCTACCTCTCTCCTCCTTCCCTCCAGCAATGCCTGCATGGCCACCACCCCCAGTGCAGCAATGAGACTGGGGAATCAGCCTCCAGCTCTGCCCACATTCAATCTTGACCTCTCCCCCAATGGTCTGCCATCTGAGGTTGAGAAGAGCTGTGAACACAAACTAGAAACTCCCAAGCAAAAGGCAGAGATAAGCGGTTACTGCTGGAATGGCACTGTGGTTGAGAAGCTGGTACCCAAATATGTGGGTTGGAATCACGCCTCAGCCGCTTCCTAACTTCAGGTCTCAGGTGGAGGTGCTGCGCTGCTCTTTCATCTCAAAATAGGTGTGATGATGACATGATGACAGTGATGTTGAGTATGGGGGTACCTACCTCACGGAGCTGGTGGAAGGGTTACAGGAACCAGGATGCTCAAAACGCTTACTGCTTGGAATGTAGAAAGGGACCTTTAAATGTTTGCTATCCTTAACATTCACTGCTGATACTGAATTCAGGCTGAGAATAAGCTAGTTCGCTTTTATAAGTGTGACGTGACTTTCTGAGGCATGAACCTTGACAGCATTGCTTTGGGGTCTTACAGAAGCAGTCGAGGGGGATAAAGTAGTCACACACACCTGGGTTTGAATCCCAGCTCATCCGCTGTAGCCCCAGGGCATCTCTCCATCCCTCTGAGCCTCAGTCTCTTCATCTGTCAAATGGGGACCAATAATCTCTACCTGCCTAGGTAGTAATAAGCCTTAAATGAGCTCATTATGAAAAGGGACCACTCATCACCCACCAGCTTCCTCCTTAAGCTGTTGGCCAAATGCATTCTGTCAATGGCGCCCTCAGACTCTTCTTGTGCCAATGTCTGTTTCCACATCCGACCCTACCTCCAGACTTCAGAGAGTGAATATGTGTCATTCGTGGCTGAATGCCCCATGCCCAGCACAGCCTGGCCCTCTGCAGGAGCTCAGCAGATGCTCATAGGATGAAGGATGTTGGGCTGCAAGATAAGAGCCAGGTGCACCTCTTGGTCCTTTGCCTTTGACCTCAGCGTCATTTCAGACCCATTCGGCTGAGGATGGAGTTCCCTCCACAGCCCAGATCCAGCCCCAGCCTAACAGGACACTCTGCCCACAGAGCTCACCCATCCTCGGGGACCCCTGCCCCCAGCATCTTCCCCAGCAGGCTCACTGAGCAGAAGATAAAGAAAAATGCAAAGGAAGGTCAAGACCCAGACACATCTATCTTTATTTGTTTCCTGTCAGAAAAGTCCAAGGATTACACCAAAAAATACTTCAGCCTCTGCTACCTACCGACAAAAATACACCACAAAATTATAAAGCGCTCAGCAGTTTTGCTAGGGACAACTTGTTATTCCGCTTTAGATGACCAATGAATTTACAGGTGACTCGAGGTGACTGAAGGGTGGGGAGGGAGGAAAAGTCAGATGATAGCTTTCAGCAGACTAGTTTGAGCTACGCTTGTCTTATTACCCAGCTATCATGTACGACGATTTCAGCATCACAGCAAAGCCACACACGACAAAGTGCCCTTTAAATGGCCTGTTTGAGCTTCGAGGGGAGCCAGTACCACATCTCATACAGCCTCTCCCAGCCAGTGCTAGCTTTGCTGGACCTGGAGCCAACGCCACACAGAGGGGCTCTCCCCAAAACGTTTGCGGGAGAGCCGCGTGGAAGCGCCTGAGGTGGGACCAGGGCCACGGGAGGCCTGGGCAATGTCAGATGCTGCCTCCTGGCTAGGAGCTTCCAGAACCAGACTGCGGAGTTTGGACGGTGGCCCCTGTCAACACAAAGGAGTGGCCAAAAGACGGCCACAGGTCTTAGCTTCCTTTAGAAATGATTTGGCTTTGCTGCAGCTCCAGTGAAAAGTCTCCCTGGCTGTCACCTGAGGTTCCTGGTTAGGACACTTCCTGTTCTTCCTCGTGTTATTAGCACTTTGGAAAACAGCCAACAGACACAGATTTTAAACTTGGGTGCTGTGCTTATAGCTTGGCCAACTGTCACATGCCCACGCTGGGCTTTCTTCCTGCAGCCTCTCCTTCCTTCTCTTTCTACCCCTTCTGTCTCCTGGGCAGTACCCAGGTGTAGGGCTAGAAACACAAGAGAAAGACAAAGAAAGTCTGCCCGCTGCTCAGTGTTTCTTATACCCTACACATCCCTAGGCCATGCAGCCCGGCCCCAGCTCCAATGCCCATACAGACAAGTTTGTGCTAACTTTGCAAAACACACGACGCGGTGGAGGCTTTTCTCTCTGGGTTGTATGCTTCCTGGGCTTATAAATGCCAAAATCAGTCCTTCTCTCCAACTCAGCGGTTCCTAACTTCCGGTATTCCTCCCCTGCAGACCGGAGGCCAAGGCAAGCAGCCCCGCCTGCATCACTCACAAGTTCTGTACCTTCCGAAGCTCACACTGAAGCTACCATCTCTCGTCTAAGAAGCCCAGAGCATCTGTGCTCTTTACTACCCTTCAGTGTCTTCCAGGTGCAGCCAGTCTAACTCTTTTTTGTTCGTTTTCTTTGTTTCTTTCCTCTTCTGTTTTTAAATTTTCCTAACAAATAATAAGCAGTGGCTTTGAAAATATCTTACATGGGAACAGTCAACACGAAACATGCCTTTGTACATGAGCCTGACTCGGGGACGAATCAACCATACCAAAGGACGAAAAGAAATATTGATTCAGACAACTCCAGTGCAGGAGATTTTCGGTGAGATCCCACCCCCCCACCCCCGGCCCCACCCCCGCCCCCATATCCCGGGAGTACAGTGTTGTCTTGTAACTGGAGCTTGGCTTAGCCCACGGGGGTCCCCCTCTCCGCCCCCGATTCTGGCTGGGGGTGGGCCTCTAATGGCCCTGGGTCTTGGGCGGCTTGGGCTCGTGGATGACGGCGGCTGCCGACAGCCACGGCCCGATGGCCCGGGCAGTGCTCTGCTTGGCCACGCTGTAGTGGCTGATGACCGTGTAGAAGCGGCTTCTGGAACTGGGGTCCTGGGATGAGTAGTAAGCATCCAGGGAGGCCGGGATACAGCGCTTGTGCTAGGGGAAGAGAGAGACAGAGTCAGGGGTAGCTCAGTGGACTGCTTCCAACCCGCCCTGCAACACGGCCACCCCACCTGGGGCCCACAGGCACGGCAGGCTCTCAGCCAGAGGGCGGGGGATGGTACCTGGCCTGCGCCTGGCCCTCATCAGGCTTTCCCCAGCGTCATCACCATCATCAAAGCTGCCACCTACTTGAAGCCAGAAGAAACTAACCTGATGCTAGGTTGTAGGTTCCCAGAGGTGGAGAGGTGGTAGGAGAAATGGGTGAAGGTGGTCAAAAGGTACAAATTTCCAGTTATAAAATAAATAAGTCCTGGGGATGTAATGCATAGCATGGTGACTGTAGTTAATAATACTGAAAGTTGCATTTTTGAAAGTTGCTAATAGAGTAGATCTTAGAAGTTCTCATCACAAGAAAAAAATTTGCAACTATGCAGGGTGATAGATGTTAACTAGACGTATAGTGGTGATCATTCTGCAATATATACAAAGACTGAATCATTATGTTGTATACCTGAAACTAATATAATGTTATATGCCAATTACACCTCAATAAAAAGTAAAGAAGAAAGAAAGGGAGAGAGAGAGAAGGAGGGAGGGATGGAGGGAGAGAGAGAGGAAGGAAGGAAGGAAGGAAGGACGGGAAGGAGGGAGGGAGGGAGAAGGAGAGATGGAGGGAGGGAGGGAGAGAGGGGAAGGAAGGAAGGAGGAAAGAAAGAGAGAAAGAAAAAGAAAGAAAGAGAAAGAAAAGAAAAGAAAGAAAGAGAAAGAGTGAGGGAGGGAGAGGAAGGAAGGAAGGAAGGAGGGAAAGAGAGAAAGAAGGAAGGAAGGAAGGAGGGAAAGCGAGAAAGAAGGAAGGAATGAAGGGAGAAAGAGAGAGAGAAAGAAAAGAAAGAAAAAGGGAGAGAGAGGGAGGGAGGAAGCTGCTGCTGCTACTAATTCAAGGTCAACATGCTCTGCTTACTGACTGTGTGGTTACAGTAGACACTTGGTAGCTCTTTACCTGGCTGATTCACCCATCCCCTAACTCCTCCTCTGGGCCATTGCCTGCAGCCAACTGCTGTCCATTTCGTTCCCTTGATTGGATAGTTGTAACTCTTTTCTCTTATACCAAAAGACTTGGTTCCTGACAACATTAATATAATTATATATTTGCATTATCCTACAATATATATCAAATGGTCACAAAATAACAGCAATATTATGAGTAATAGTTAGACTACTGAAGGAACTATAGGATTTCTCTGCAGCTCTCTGTGTCCTTAGAATATATGCCACTGAGGGTGTACAGTCAATATACTGCATTCTACAGTCATTTGGAATATTTATTTTCTTGGTAAGTTTATGTTCCCAACTTGATATACAGCTAGATTTTAGCTTGTATTTAATTTCAGGAATTATTTTTTATTTATTTATTTTTACAAATACATCAAACATTGATACACATCAAGGACGAATGTAGAGCAAGATACATCCAGAGAAGCCTTGCTCCCCAGCCCTATTCTTTCTGTCCCCTCCCTGCCCACCTGAGTCACCATTTTTCTTACTTTTTTAAAATTTATCCATCCAGAATTTCTTTCTGAAAATAGAAGTAAACATCCCTGACCTCCCCTTTTCTCACTCCAATGTAGCACATTTTTTTCTTCACTATTATCCTGGAGAGTATTCTGTGTCCATGTCTGGAGCCCCCCCTCACTCATTTTCACAGTTGTTTGAAATTCCATTGTGCGGATACATCATAGTTTATTCCACTGTCCCCTATTGACAGTTGTTGCCAATCTTTCAGAACCTCAGCTTCTAACAACTAAAAATGTCATCTTAGGAAGTCATGTAGCAGAACCAAAGGACATGTGTTTTTTTTGTTATTTTGTTTTTTGGTTTTTGGTTTTTGTTTTTGCGGTACGTGGGCCTCTCACTGTTGTGGCCTCTCCCGTTGCGGAGCACAGGCTCCAGACGCGCAGGGTCAGCGGCCATGGCTCACGGGCCCAGCCGCTCCACGGCATGCGGGATCTTCCCGAACCGGGGCACGAACCCCGTGTCCCCTGCATCGGCAGGCGGACTCTCAACCACTGCCCCACCAGGGAAGCCCAGGACATGTGTTTTTAAGACAGAACAGTCCCCATTTGATTCCCTCACTTTGAAACATAACATCTGTGATGTCTTAGAAAACTCATAACAAAACGCTCTTAATCTCCGTTTCCTCAGATGTAAAATGGGGGCAATGAAACCTATTTTTCAGAATGGGTGGAGAGCTCAACTGAGATATTGTTTATGAAAATGTCTAGGTAGGGGGTGACATATAATGGGTACTCAGTAAATGGTAATTTATAAATATTCGTTTCAGCTCTGAAATGTTACTACCACTAACATTTGTCGAGAGCCCATTCTCTAGCAGGCCCTTTGCTAACCGATTTTATTTAAATTTTCTCCAAAATCCTGTGGGCAGACATTATTGACGCCCATTGCAGGCGAGAAACCTGAGGCTCAGAGGGGCGAGAGGATGCCCGGGGCTCATGCAGCCAGCTCAGTTTTGCAAGGGAAGGAGCACAGTCAGAGTGAAGGTGACGGGGAAAGGGCCCAGCTGCAGGATTGGGGGAGGCCACCTCAGAAGCTCTGCTCCCTGTCTTCACGTCTCTGCAGGAAGAAGAAACCAGCCATCAAACCAGGAAGACTCACACCTAGGCAGAGCGCTCTGGAGACGGAAGTCTATTTGCAGCAGGAGTGAGCTCTCCCAGATGCGGATGGGCAGTCCGAAGCGAGGGCCATCTGGGAGGAGGCCCTCTACTGCCTACTTGAGACCGAGTCCTTCATGCAAGCCTGAAAACTCCTTGCCAGACATTTATGACTTTTTTTTTCTTGTAATTTTTTATTTCATATCAAAATTTATTGTGAAGATACAACTTTTTAGGAAAAAATTTTAGATTGCCACCATCAGTTTTGTTTTGGTGTTACTTATGCATTTCTTTATACTAACTTTTTTACGTATTTCAACGCCTTTATTGAGTGCATAAAGTTTTCTTTTTTATTGAGGTATAGTTGATTTACCATATTTTATAAGTTTCAGGTGTATAATTTCATGAGTCACAGTTTCTACACTTATAGTTAGTATAAAGTATTGGCTATATTCCCTGTGCTGTACAATATATCATTACAACTTAACTTATTTTACACATAGTAGTTTGTGCTTTTAAATCCCCTACCCCTATCTTGCCTCTCCCTACTTCCCTCTCTGCACTGGTAACTACTAGTTTGTTCTCTATATCTGTGAGTCTATTCCTTTTATGTTATATTTACTAGTTTGAGGTATTTTTTAGATTCCACATACAAGTGATATCATACAGTATTTGTCTTTCTCTGTCTGACATATTTCACGTAGCATAATACCCTCCAAGTCCATCTGTGTTGCTGCAAATGGCAAACTTTCATTCTTTTTGTGGCTGAGCAATATTCCATTGTATATACATACCAGTCTTCCTTATCCATTCATCATGGATGGACACTTAGGTTGCTTCCATATCTTGGCTATTGTAAATAGTGCTGCTATGGACATTGGGGTGCCTGCATCTTTTCAAATTAGTGTTTTCATTCTCTTCGGACACATCTTACATTTTAAACAGTCTGTAGGGAGGTTGCCATACCCAGATTTTAAATGTCAATGAAAAGAAGACATTGATAAACCCTTTAATTGAAGCTGACAGTCACCTGGGCCACTCCCCTGCCAGAAGCCCCTTACCTTATAGACAAATCCTTCTGGGCAGCTGTGGTCATAGGTGAAGGCTTTGTAAACCACCAGGAACACGATGCAGGCGAGGAAAGCTAGGGCCAGGCTGACGAGGATGGTGACCTGGAGAAAACAAAACAGAATCCTCCAGCCTCAGCTTGCCTGCCTTCCATCCACATGGTGCAGCCTTCGAAACCCAGAGCCGATAGGCAGCCTGGTATGTTAGAAAGAGTAGGGGGTGGCCAGGGGCCCAAAGAACCAGCTCTGTCTCAGCTCTGTCACCAACTTGGAGTGTGAGCCTGAGCAAGGCATCTGCAGTCTTTGGGTCTCGGTGTCTCCTTCTTCCAGAAACTCTCGGAAGCTCCGTCTTGGCCCAATGTGTGATTTCCACCCCCTCCCCATTTACTTTTCCTGTTAATTCTGTGGGGGCAGGGAGATGACCATTAAGCCCTCACTTACGGTGTTCCTGCCTCCCATCACCTCCCTCCCTGCCACTGCTGAATTCCAGTCTCAGGTATCAATGCTCATTCCACCTCCACTTGGATGTCCAGTACTCACCTGAAGTGCGTTCTCAAACAAAACTCCTGCTTCCCTCCCATCCCAAACCTGCTCCACGCCCCGCATTTTTACCTATCTCAGGAAGTGTCAACCCCACCTTTGCAGTCACTCAGGCCAAAAAGTTTGAAGTCATCCCTGACTCTCTTCTTCTCCCATTCTACGTCCTAGTTACCAGCAGAAGCTGTCATTTCTGCCTTCCAGCACATCCATAATCCAATCACTTCTGACCCACTAAATCATCTCTTTTGTGGCCAAAGCCATCATCACCTCTCACCTGCAGTACTGAAACTGCCTTCTAACTAGGGGCCTCCTCGACCCTTACATGTATTCACACACAGCAACCTGAGAAGTCCATTCAGACTTGAAGTCAAAGCATGTCCCTTCTCTGCTCAGAAGCATCTAATGGTCTCCACATTGCTCGTAGTGAAAGCCCAGCTCCTAACCATTATCAACAAGTAAGCTTTAAAACAAATACAACACCAAACAAACTGAAGTCACCAACAGGATTTACCAGAAAGGACTAAGTAGCTAATTTCGGAGGCACCTCCAGGTTTGCACTGGCCCCATCCCACCACCTGTGTACAAAGTGGTAGGGTAACCCCCATGATGCTGGGCACCTAGTGTTATACGCAGGTGTAATATGTCATGTTATTTTTAAAGCTGCTGGGCTTTTCAGTCAGTTGGCCTAGAAATATGGTAGAATTCCTATCATGGAGAGAAGTCTTATGGTGATTCAGAAGAAAAATAAAATCAACTTTGGGGTGGGGGGCGTCCCTATCCCATCTCCTTCCCACCTCAGGACATGGTTTATAAGGACAGGAGGAGATGGGATTCTACATTACTCCAAATGGAGTCATTTGTTAGCAGCTGTAAATACTGGATGGAAGGAATTTGAAAAGGAAAAGAGGAAGATGGGTGTGGGAGACGTCCATCTGAATCCTATGGGCAGACACTGTCTGTGAGAAGTTCCTGTGCATGTGTGTATATGAAGTTTTAGGACGATGTGCTATTGTGATGTAAGAGATAAATCTATTTGGTCTTGTTCCCGGTTCCTGGCACAGAGCTAAAATACTTGTAATTTCCTAAGTGATAAGAGCAGGGTAGCAGCATCTTTTGTTGTAATATTTGGTTTTTGTGCCCAGTTCCTGAAATAACTCTGATCCATAAAGGTGAAAGGAGCAGCTTCTATTATTCATAACAACCCCCTTTCAACTACATCTGAGTTAGTGTTGTCATATTATGTTATGAGGTAACTTTTGGAAAGTCCCTAAGGATGGGGGCTGGTTGCCAGAGGAACTAACCATTGATTGGAGCGTTGTAACTTAACTGCCTCCCCGACCTCCAGGGAGGGAAGAGGGGCTGGAGATGAAGTTAACCACCCATGGACAATGCTTTAATAAATCATGAAACCTCCAGAAAACCCTAATCGAAGGGGCTCAGAAAGCTTCCAGGTTGGTGAACAAGAACACATCCATGCCCCTGAGGGTGGTGTACCCCAAACTCCACTGGGACAGAAACTCCTGTGCTCGGGACCCTTCCAGACCTCATCCCATGTATCTCCTCATCTGGCTTTATCGTCCTTCATAAGGAACCAGTAATAGTAAGTAAAGTGCTCTCCTGAGTTCTGTGAGCCATTCCAGCAAATCACTGAACCTGTGGAGGAGGTTGCAGAAGCCCCCAGTTTATAGCCAGTCAGTCAAAAGTTCAGATGTCAACCCGAGATTTCTGACTGACGTCTGAAGTGGAGGCAGTCTTGTGGGACTGAGCCCTCGACCTGTGGGGTCTGTGCTGACTCAGGACAGTTAATGTCAGAGTTGAGTTAAGTTGTAGGAAATCCAGGCAACCTCCACCAAGAATTGGAAAAGTACATGGTATGGAAAAAACCCCACACATCTGGTGTCAGAAGTGAGAGTATAGAGAAAAAAATGTTTTTTCCTTTTACATGGTGACACATAAAATTCAGTTCTAAACTACTGTCCACACAATGTGCTGTCCACCCTCTCCATTCACATCCCAAACCCCCAGCTGCAGCCTCTTGCTGACTCATCAGCCTTCTCCCCAGGATTAGGGCGGTGACAACATGGGGTGAGATGGTACAGAGGTCAGACTGGAGTCACCCAGCAAGATGTGGAGAGAGATGGAGATGTCAAAGGCCAGAATTTGGAGCAAGAGGTGCCCCCAAAGACGTATACACCCCTTAGAACCTCCAAAGATAGTATTTGATTAGTTCAGGGACAGGAGCCACCCAAGACCACTACTCATCGCTGAGGACCTAAGAACACCCAGTCAGCAGGTGTTTGGAGTATAGATGTAAAGAATTTTAAATGCCCAGTTTTCCCAATAGCCAAAAGGTAGAAATAGCCCAAACATAATCAAGTGATGAGTGGGTAAACGAATTATGGTCTATCTGTACAATAGAATATTATTCAGCAATAAAAAGGAATGAAGTTCTCGTACAAATGTGGTGGGCCTCGAAAACATGCTAAGCGCAAGGCCACATATTGTATGATTCCATTTGTACAAAATATCGAGAATAGGTAAATCCATAGAGACAGAGTGCAGACTGGTGGTTGCCAGGGGCTGGGATGCAGGGAACAGGGAATGACTGCTAATGGGGATAGAGTTTCCTTTTGGGGTAATGAAAACCTTTTGGAACTAGATCGAGGTGATAGTTGCACAACATCGTGAATGTACTCCATGCCACTGGATTTTTCACTCTACGTTCTCAACTTTATGGTATGTGAATTTTACCTCAACTTTCTAAAACATGCCCAGAGCTCCGGCTGACTGTGTCAAATGGACCTTAAACTCCTGCTAGCACCCCCTCATCAGAGCTGCCCCCATGACGGGGACAGACACGCTCACAGTCGCCTCCATGGTCGCAGACCTTGAACATGCAAAGGAAAAGTCGAGGGCTGCAGCCCGCCCTGCCACCACCTGAGGCAGGATCTGGGGGAACCCTCAGAGAGCTCCCCCTCCAAATGACCCCATACAGCCCCAATCTCCGACTGAGCAGAGAGCCAGGTCTCTTAACTGACTCGGAAGCAGGACAAGACTCCAGTGTGGGTGTCCCCAGGCAGGGCTGGATGCTTCCCCTGGTTCCCAGCAGGCTGATTATGGCGCTGGGAGCTGAAGCAGGGCCCGGCAGGCTGGCTGTGAGACAGGTTCCCTTTATGGCGGGGTTTTTTTAGGTGGGGCGCGGGGGGACCTCTTTCATTCCTAACAGCCCTGAGTTAACAGCCTCCACCTAGGAGGGGCAGGATCTGATTCACCATAGCACTCCTATGGCTTGACGGGGTAAGCACAGCAAATGTTTCTGAAAAAAGAAAAGAGAGGGAGGAGAGGAGAGAGAGAGGGGGGATCCTAAAGGATTCAGTGCTGGTGCCTAGATGGCCACCACCCCAGTGGATTCTGATTTATCTGGTCAGGGATGGTGGGTCCAGGACACTCTCCAGGTGATTTTAATGTACAACCAGACATGAGAACCGCTACTCCAGTATGACTATGTATGAGGGTCCTTGAGCTTAGAATCACCTGGGCAGGGTTTTAAGCGATCCTGATGCTCTGGCTCCGTCTCAGACCAATTACATCAGAATCCCAAGGCAGTTGCTGTGTGCGGGCAAGTATTGAGAAGAGTGCGGGACACAGACCCCAGGCAGGGTGGCCTATATGACCATCAGAGTCAAGGTCTGATGCTGACTGGGACGCCAGGGGTGCAGCTCACCTCAGGGCATTCTTCCGAGCAAGGCTAAATTCTGCCACGTGTTCCATGGCCCCAGCACGAGGGTGATGGGAGGCCGTTTTAGGCGAAGATAAGTCTGCCTCCCCGCCCTGAATCTTGGTAACTTCTGCAACAACTAGAGGTCGGTCATTCCTTAAGAGACTGTGGAGGTCAGAGAGTTCAGGGCTGTGAATCAGGCACAAGCCCTCCCTCAAGGCTTCACAGCCCACAGGCAGAGGTGGACAGGAGGACACAGGCACTTGTAACACAAGGGTGGCACCATGAGTGAGGACATCAGCACAGAGGGCTCCTGGACCTAACAGGCCTGCGGGTGGGGAGATCAGGGAAGGCCTCCTGTGGGAGGTGACTCCGGAAGTGACTTCAGGGAAGGATGCCAGGATAGGGGAGGAAGAAGGTTCTGAGCGGGGAAGTCACACCTGCCACAGTGCAGAAGCTGGGGCTGTTCTGGAAACATCATATGGTTTGTCATGGCTGGTCCGGAGGATGCAAGTGAGGGAGAGACGGGCCTCGGGCAATGGGTAGGTAGGAAGAGAATAGATAAGGAAGGACCAAGCTAAAACTTGGGCTTTATCTCCAGGGTGGCAGAGAGCCCCTGAAGGTTTTAAGCAGGGGAATGACAGGATTAGAATTACGTTTTGGACAGATGGTATGGTGGGGGAAGGGAGGAGTGAGGTGGACATGGAAGCAGGTTTGCAGGGGCAACGCCGGAGGCAGGAAGGCTGATGTACCAGGACATATGCCCTAAATAGGCCAGACCTGGGGCTGTAAGGGTGGAAGGGGTCAATGGCTTGAGAAGGCCTGGGAGGTGAGCAGAGTGGTGTGAAAAGGAAGGAGGAAGGGGCTGACTCCCAGGAGGAAGGAGGATGTCGAGCTGGGTCTGGATTCCTATTCTTAATGACCGAGTCAGTGTTGGCTATTGGCTGGGGTGGGAGGGGGAGACCAAGGTTTCTGATTGGTTCCAGGGTGAGATTTTTCCTGAAGACGGGTCTCCGTGGGGCATCCTGAAGCTGGCCTCTCCCTTTCCAACGGATTAGATTCTTGGAAGTCAGAGGTCCTAGTACTTGGTCCCTGCAGCAAAGCTCCTGATGTGGCAGGGGAGCCTCAGAGGACCCGGGAGAGCAGTCCCCACTTCCCCCATAGAGCACCTCTGAATGTGAAAGCCAGCAGCACATCAATATCGATTGACTCAGTTTATATAGCCTTGTTGCTTGGAAACATTCTAAAGGCCTTGGCTTTACCTCCTGAATGGAACAGCCTTGGATTAGAAATAAACAAGTTCTCAATGCTGATTTGAGTGTTTCCTTAGAGATTGGGTCCTCTCTGCTCCCCATCTCCCTGCTCATCCCTTCATTCACTCAGCACATGTCTATTAAAGGGCCCACTGTGAGCCAGATGCCGCCATACAGTGGGAGTTTACGGCAGGGAGAGGGTCAGACGCCGAACTAGCAAATCACCAAATAAATAACTTCAGAACAAGACCACAGCAGGATCTGGAACAGTGAATAGGAGGGGAGCCTCAGATATGGTGGGCAAGGGTGGGAGAAAGAGGCCCACACAAGAAGACCCTGGGCCAGAGCCACCTAGACCGAGGCGCAGCCCCAAACCCCTAAAAACAAGAGGAGCTCAGGGTCTCAGTGGACCTGGAAGAAATGGTCTGACTGAGATGGGAGGAGGGGCAAGGGGGAAAGAGTGCTGAGGTGAGACCCTATAGGCCTTTGGAGACCAAGATCACCCTTGTCCTGCCCAGGAGAGGAGCTTCCTCCAGCTTCCATCCAGTGTTTTCCAGGTAATGTCCTGCTCAGCCTTGCGTCCCTCTGCCACCCTCCGGCCTCTTAGGCCACCGCTCCCTGGCTCACAGTTTCCCCTCCAGCCACCACCCACCCCCAGGCTGCTGAGGGCTCCTTCTGTCATGCTTATCCGTGCCTTGCCCAGCCCTGGAACACATCATCCCCACTACCGTGTCCTTGCTCATCAACCTCCTGGTTCAGCCCTGGGGCCCCTTCCCTGAACACCTGATCCTGCCCTGCTCTGTACCTGGGGCCTGCTTGGGCTGCCCTGATGGGACCCACCATGTCATCCTTACCTCCTCATACCTCTGAACCCTCCCTCTGCTGGGAATGCTCTGGGCAGCCAGCAATCTCATCCTTTCCTCTGTACCCAGCACCATGGCTCCCACAGTGGGGGTCACCCATAAACACTTCCTGAACTGAAATGCTGAATTGACTTAAGACCTGGAGGATGAACACATCCATATACACATGCACACACACACATGCACACCCTTACTCCCCACATACACACGCGCAGACACTCAACCTGGTCCAAACCACATCACATGGGATGGGGTGGGGCACTGAAACATCTGTACTTCTCCAGCCCCTAGTCTCAACCCCTTCCACCACCCGCCCATACACATGCTCAAAATAAAGTACCTTAACCTTGAAAAAACTCAGGGTTTGGGTTAGCATCAGCTAAGACCTGCCCAAGATCTCTCCTCCAGCTTTCGAGCATAGGTCAGGGAGAGAATAGAGGAAGAACTTAGAGTGTGCAGCCAGGGCCTCTGGTGAAGGTGCACTGAAATGGCAGTCATGGTGACCACCCTGTGATCCACACCTCCACATAGTGATAATAGCAGCAGTAGCGGTAGTCACAGTAACAAAAGATGCTAAGAGTTATTGGGAGCTTACTGTATACTAATATCACCACCATCATATGAAGAAAGTAGAATTCTTAACCCCATTTTGCTGATGGAGAAACTGAGGCTCTGAGAGGTTAGGTGACTTGCTTCAGGTCCCACATTTAGTAAAAGATAAGTCTGAACAATGCTTCGAGGTACCTCAAGGGCACCTTGAACTCACCATGCCAGAACCAGCCTGCTGTCTTCCCCTCAGCTGTGGTGGGAAGCAGCTCTGCCCACTCGCCTCTGGACCTTGCAGAGGTCCAGAGGCGAGTGGGTTGTCCTGCAGCCAACCCTGCCAGACCTCCCACTTCTGTCCCCAGCCCCACCCGTCAGCCACCAGTTCCCGGAGCTTCTGCCTCTGGTGTGGTTTGTTCATTTCTCTCCACCATCTTCAGCATAACTTCCCTGGGTAGGACCACCATCACCTCACCCCTGCATGCAGCGGCCTCCCTGCTGCTCTCCTGGCCTCCAGCCTCCCGGCTTCTAAGACCACCCTAGACTTTCTAACAAGCCCACCTGAGCATTGCTGCTTCCCTGGTGAATGAGCCATCACACCTATAGGGTCAAGTCTGAACTCATTACAGAGCAGACAAGGCCCTTCCTGATGGAAACTCGATGTGCCTCTTTGGCCCCAACCCCTCCCCCCGCTGCCTGATTGCACCCTCATTTCCCCCACCTCAAAGCTCCGGCACTGCTGGGCCCTCTGCCCGGAATGCCAGCTTCCCCTCCCAAGTCCATCAAGCTGCTGCTCATCCTAGACCCAGGTCAAGTTTCTTCTCTTCCCCAGAGTCTTCAGGTGGTATTTAGCCACTGCCCTGTCTGCTCACTGCTCCTGACACACTTTTCCCAGAGCACTCTAATTAACCACCACCTGTATGCATCCCCTCCTGAGAGGCAGTGTGGAATACTACAACACACTTCCGTTTACTAAGCACAGATTGTGTGCCAGGCACTTTTCTCAGCACTGGACGTGGATTTATTCTTTTTTTTTTTTAAACATCTTTATTGGAGTATAATTGCTTTACATTGGTGTGTTAGTTTCTGCTTTATAACAAAGTGAATCAGTTATACATATACATATGTCCTCATATCTCTTCCCTCTTGCATCTCCCTCCCTCCAACCCTCCCTATCCCACCCCTCTAGGTGGTCACAAAGCACCGAGCTGATCTCCCTGTGCTATGCGGCTGCTTCCCACTAGCTATCTATTTTACGTTTGGTAGTGTACATATGTCCACGCCTCTCTCTCACTTTGTCCCAGCTTACCCTTCCCCCTCCCCATATCCTCAAGTCCATTCTCTAGTAGGTCTGTGTCTTTATTCCCGTCTTACCCCTAGGTTCTTCATGACCATTTTTTTTTTTTTTAGATTCCATATATATGTGTTAGCATACAGTATCTGTTTTTCTCTTTCTGACTTACTTCACTCTGTATGACAGACTCTAGGTCCATCCACCTCACTACAAATAACTCAATTTCGTTCCTTTTTATGGCTGAGTAATTCCATTGTATATATGTGCCACATCTTCTTTATCCATTCATGTGGATTTATTCTTACAACAGCCCTACAAGATGGTACATTTTCACTTTTTAGACTAAGGCACAGAGAGGTTACATAATTTTCTCAAGGTCACACAGCTAATTAAGTAATATAGTCAGGAGCCTAACCCTCTAGAGTATGGCCTGGGCTCGTAGCCTATGCTATACTTCTCGTAAAGCGTTTATTCACTAAATATTAAGCACTTACATGTGCCAGAGAGAATTCTACACACGGGGCGTACAGTGTGGAGGAGGACAGTGAGGTTCCTGCTCTCGTACGGTTTACCTTTAACTGTTTCAACAAGTGTCCACTTCTGCAAAGGGGAGTAATAGTAGTATCTGCCCCTCAGAGCTCTGAGGATTAAATCAGTAATGGATGGGAAGCCCTCTAGTGCGTTGAATGGTGGCCTCTCAAAAGATATGTCCACGTCTTAATCACCAGAACCTGTAAATATGATCTTATTTGGAAAAGAGGTCTGTGTAGATGTAAGTAAGCTAATGCTCTTGAGATGAAATCATCCCTGGATTGTGCAGGTGGGTCCTAAATCCAAGGACAAGTCCCGTTATGTGAGACACACAGAGGGAGACAAACACACAGAGAGAAGAGAAGGGCATGTGAATAGGGAGGCAGGGATTGGAGTGATGCAGCCACAAGCCAAGGGACACCTGGAGCTACCAGAAGCTAGAAGAGGCAAAGATAGATCCTTCTCTAGCCTTCAGAGGGAGCATGGCCCTGCCAACACCTTGATGTTGAACCACTGATCTCCAGAACTGGGAAAGGATGAATTTCTGTTGCATTAGTCCAGTGTGTGGTCACTGGCTGTGGCAGCCCCAGGGTGCTTTCCCACAGTGTCTGGCACATGTGCTATATAGATGTGCACTCCTCCGTCTCTCCATATCATCTGCCATGCTTCTCAGCAGGTACTTCAAAGGCTCCAACCACTCAGGAAGACTGCCATTTCTCAACATGTATTTCTCTTGTATACCTTTTCAGCCCTTTTTTCCTTGGAGAACTCCTAGTCATGCTTCAAAGCCCAACTTACAACATCTCACCTCCTCTGGGAAGCCTTCCCTTGCCAATTTGTGTTCTCACCACACTTTTATTCCCTTCACCACTTAGCACTCAGCCCCCTGTATCACGACTATCCATTCTATTGTATGTTTGCCTCTGTGGTCCCAGCTCATGACCTGGCACAGAGCAGAATGTACATCCCACATTCCCTACCGCCACACCTCTTTCTTCATTTTTGGCACAAAACACTACCAAGAGTGAATTTTAGGGCCCCTTTTAACTGTTCCACACCTGACAGGGTAACTGGATAAAATCATTGCATTGGGTCATCTGAAGTAGTCTGTATGATGCTGGGAAATGATTAGTTTTGCCCCTGAAACAATCTCCTTGTCTGCCTGCTATGCCCTAAAAGACGGGAAGCTTTTCTCTGATGGCTGGGTGAATTAGACCTTCACTCTAGTCAACGTCCGTGCAGTTCTCTGCAGTAGCTGTGGCCCCATCCCTACAAGGTTCCCATTCTGCTTCTGCCTCTGATGAGCTGTGTGACCTTCAGCAAGATGCTTCACCTCTCTGAGCTCCCGTTTCCTCTTCTGTTAAATGGAAACAAAAATCCCACCCCACAAGGTTGGTGTGATGATTAAATGAGATGATGTCTATAAATTATCCAGTGTTGTCCTGGCCCCTGGGCTTAACCGATAATAGCAATCACTTATTGACTGTAATAGTGCACTGGTACTGTGTCAAGAGCTTTTCATATAATATCTCCTTTAATCCTCATGATAGCCCTATAAGCCTAAGTATTACCCCCATTTTACAGTCCCCCCGTGCACACTGAGGCACAGAGTAACTTGTCTGAGTTCACGTGGTTATTGAAGTAGCAGAGCCTGACTGGAACTGTGGAATATCTGATTCTGTAGCCCTCAATCTTAAACACTACCTTAACAGACTTTCTGATAAATATTCCTCAGTCCTGCTGCTGCATTCGCTTGCAATAGTGCAATGAAGCAAGGCGATGTATACTGTAAACTTATTCTAGGAGGATGTGTCACCACAGGCATGAAACCCCAGGAGTTAGGAAGAGAGAGGAGAAAAACAAAAACCTTCCCACTGTCTGCCAAGCCAGGGTGCTGATCTAGGACCCTCATTATGCCAGGAAACATGAACTTCATTAACATTCATGTACTGCAGCATCTCGGCACCACGATACTGAATAAACCGTCCTTCTTTATGAAGAATGCAAACCCTGGAAATCTCAAAGCAATAGAACCACTCATAACAGAGAAATTAAACTTTGTGGGGAGATAAAAACAGAGCTATCCAACAGACATTCACCTTTTGTATGTGACAGCTGGAACCTCCAGAGACAGAATTAGACCACCCGGCACCCTGCTCCTGGCTCTGCCCCAAAGATCCTGACAATAGGGCTTAAGAGGAAAGTGCAAGGGAATCACGGAATCCATAAATTCTGCCCAAATGACAGCCTGGTTTCCCTGGCCCTCTCCCTAGCACCAAGTAATGAATAGAGTCGAGTCTTTGGAGCTGGATTGTCAGTCTGAAAGCCCAGCTGTGTCACTTATTACTGTGTTCCTGGGCAAGCTGATTGTCTTTTGGAATCCTCTGCCTACTTCTCTCCACCGGCTGTTGTGAGGCAGAATGTGCTAGCATCTGAAGCCCTCAAGCATAGGCCTGGCCCAAAGTAATGACCTTCGTTAGCATCCAGGGGGAGCACACACACGTTACATCATTTTGTGTCCTGACAATTCTATGGGGAAGGCACTATCAATGTGCCCATTTTACAGATGGTCTATCAGAGGCAAATGGAAAGACTTTCCCTATATGAGGTGAGAACTGAGTATTTGAACTCAGGTCTGTCTAACGCAGAAGTCCAGCTGCCTATGCTGCAATATGCTATATTGCCAGTAAATCTATAACTATGTTAGAGTTTATTTTTATTAAAAATGTATTGTACCATTATAAGAACAATATTGGAAATCCAAGAGGAGAAACGCCCATTACAGTTCTGCCACCATCTCCAGTCTGTTTTTACACGCTTGTTATTTGTTCCTATCCACGTGCCTCCCTGCATAAATCTTGATTCCTTCTGCTTCTTCCCATTTCACCCATTTGTGGCCCATCCAACTGTCTCTGATCACATAGAACATCGTCACAAGCCTAGTCCGAGCCACCCCAGAAGAAGAGAGGCCTCAACTTCACCATCTGCAAAGTGGCCCCAAATCATTACACTGATCTACACAAAACTGTCACGAGGCACAACCGAGATGAATAATGCAAACAGCAAATTGCCACGTAAAGGCAAAAATGATAAGCGAATGCTTCTTGTTGCCACCACTGTTATCGTTACAATTGTACAACATCAGAGCTGAGTGTGGTTCAGTTATTTCCTCAGCACGAGGACCTTCAGCTGTTACACTGTGTTACCATTGCCTGTGACCTGTCCTCCCAGACCAGCTAACAGCCGCCCCTCAAGGGCAGGGCAGTGCCCTCTGTCTTTGGGCTTCTGAGGGCCTGAGGGTCCTACTATTTAAAGGATTTGCTGGTGATTCATGTTGATGGGGGAGAAAAGCATCTCTGCCATGGGCCATCTCCTCCCTAGTCTCCGCTGCTTCTCACTCCCAATCCATCGTCCCTGCTGGCCACCGATGGGATCTTCCTATATTAAATTATCCCTCTGAACCTTTCACGGTAGGGCTGAAGATCCCACGTGAGCCTGCTTTGGGGCAGATTTTGTGTCCTGACACAGTGGGCCCAGGATCTTACTGAGCATCAGAGCCCTGATGCATCAAATAAAGGCGATGGATCAGATGCAGAGCCCTGGACCCTGCACCCAGAGATCCGGGTTCCCTCGGTCAGCCCAGCACTCACGGGTCAGCATTTCCACGCAAGTCCAGGAGGTTTGGATGCGAGTGACCTGGAAACTGTAGTTAGATGAAGATGAGGGCCAAAATGCTTTGGCTTCTGAAGAGAAGAAAGCAAGGAGCTCACATCCCTGATGGTCAGGTACTCAGCATTTTCCATAGATGATCTCACTCGGTCCTACCCAGTGTCCCATAAAGTGGGTACTGCACATATTCCTGTTTCTCAGACGATGAAACTGAGGATTGCAGAGGTTGCATAATTGTCAGGATTTTCCAGACCATCAGTGGTGAAGCAAGTCCCAGAAGCCAGGTCTGTCTGGATCCAAAACATATTTTCTTCCCTCAGCACTGCACTGCCTTCATCCTCTGGCCCCCACTTACCTGTCCAACAGCACCAATTGCTTCGGCCCTAGGAGCCCTCACACACACACAGAGAAAGGCACTGAGACACACACAAACACATGCAGACACACATACGCAGTTATACACACACAGACTCACACGCAGACACACAGAGACACACGGAGACACACACAGACACACACAAACACACAGACACACACAGACATATATAGACACACACAGAGACACAGGGGCACAAACACACACAATAACAAAGACACACAGACACAACAAACACACACGGACTCACATAGATAGACCTATCACACAGACACACACAGACCTATGCAGACACACACACACATACACACACACAGTGCAGCCTTAGCTCCTGAAAGTTCTAGGCTTTCTGCTACTGGCATGCCTTTCCATTGTCTTCCCCTGGAGGGTGTCACCCCCACACGCCAGGCAGCCTCCTCAGATCTCTCCCTCAGGAGTGAGGTCTCTCTGGGTTCCCCCTCGCTCCATCCTCACCACCATCATGTGTTGCTCTGTGTTATGACGACTTCTAGACCTGTCAGCACGCCCTACTGCACCGTGAGCTTCTCAAGGGCAGGGAGCGTACCTCAATGACCTCCTGTCCAGCTCTCAGCTGGGGCTCAGCACCAAGAGCACATGTGTGAGCTTCGAAGGCCTCACATCCATTTGCTTCAGCCAGCCCAGAGCCAGGCCCCAGCGTAGGGCAGGTGGTCTCCTGCCCCAGATGGCCGACTACACGCGTCCTGGCCACAGTCGGAGGTGCACCGCTGCCTCACCACATCCCAGCTGAGCCTTGTCTAGATGCAGCCTGCATCCGCATCTCCATGGAAACACCAACCCTGCAGGCCAAATAGCCTGTTCCATTAAGCTACTTTCATTTCTCAGTCCCCTTTCTTGGCAGAAGAATTGATAAAAAAAAAAAAAAAAAAAATCAGGTCAACAAAATTGGTTTGGAAAATTAGAAATCATCTTCTCCAAGTTCCAATGTGTAGCACTGCTAGGCGTGCCAGCAGGGGGTTCTGAGCCAGATAAGCTACTCCACGTCTTCCTATAATTCCTGCAAGGCTGAGAACGAATGCCTGCCAATAACACAGCAGCACACACAGCAGGATCGCCTCTGGACAGAAGGTGGCCGTCTTTGGGGGAGGCAGCGTTCCTGCCTCTTCTCAGTTTCTGCCTCAGAAACTACTCAGAAGTAGTAGTTTCTGCTACTTTTGTCCATGAGGAGGAAGGAATCTCTATCCAACCTTCTACCTCCTCACGCCTCCCGCCCTACACACTTACACCCACACAGACACAGACACACACTCCCTACCTGGGAGGAGTCCTGGAGTGTTTTCACAAAACAGTTAACACAGCAGACCTGAGACAGCTGCCCTTGGAAAAGTCCGCTTGGGAGGCTGAGTCTTGGCTGGCGTCCTGGAACTTGGACATCGGGAGGGCTCCCACGATTCCCAGAACTAGTAAAAGGGGCTCACCGTGCGTAAACCGTGCAAACAACGTGGTTTAGGCTGAACACCTGCCTTCCTTCTGGAGGCCGGAACTTGGGTACGTGCTAGGCAGCGGGTGCCAGCCCCCAGCAGAAACCTTGGGCACTGAGTCTCTAATGAGTTCCCTGGTCCACCACTCTCCACGAGTGCGCTCACAGCTCGTTGCTGGGGGAAGTGAGCGTGTCCCACGTGACTCCACTAGAAGAGGCCTCTGCAAGCTCCTGTCTGCTTTCCTCTGGAGGTCGCCCCCTGCACCTTTTACCTTTGCTGCCTGTGCTTTGTACCCTTCCGCTGTAATAAAGCATAGCCAAGACTACAGCTACACCCTGAGTCCTGTGAGTCTTTCTAGTGAATCATCGACCTGGGGGTGGCCTCAGAGACCTCCAACACAATTCCCCTTGCTGTCCCCTTTTCGGTTTCCCCTGAAGGAGCGACACCGTGAATCTTATGTTTCAGAGCCTAGCAGCAATGGCTATGCTATACTATGGATCCTGTGCCTTAAAGGCAGCGTCAGGTTCTAGCTGTGAACTCTTCCCTACCTGCCCCCCAGAGCCCAGGCCCCATGAACACCTCTTCTCTGACTCCTTGCCTCATGGGTCAGCATGGCTGTAAAGTTCTCACTCTTCCTACATGGAAGAAGCCTGGGCCATCTCTTTCTCGTCCATCCCTCCCCTCCCCTGCAGCATCTTGACCAAGGTTATCACTAGGTGAACCCGATATTAGGAATTAGGAACAGACACTCTCTCTCCTACCTCCCACCTCAATTTTCCCTCCAGTGATGATGAGTATCCATCAGTATGAGATCTCTTCCTGGGGTGAGGGTGGAAAAAACAGGGTGAGAAGCTAGAGAACCACTTAGGCCTCCCACTCTGAGCCTCATGCCCAGCTGTGCTCATGGGAGAAGCTGCTTCTTGGGTTATTGGGTGCCCACCAGGTGAATAAGGCAGTTCTTCATCTGCCATTTGGGGCTCATCCTTATGTGCAGACCTCCTTGGCAGGGAGCCTCAGAAGGAAACAGCGGAAGGATTCTGGAACCAAAAACTCTTCCAACCCCTTGTCAATCTACAGCAGTGGGTATGTAGGCTGACCCCTCAGCTACTTGGCCCTGTCAAGGGCTCACCATTCTCACCGTCAAGCAGCACCTAGAAGTTGAATATACCCTCCAAGCCCAAATGTTCTCAGATCAGCTATGCATGTGTCACTGTGGCCTCAGATGGAAAATTTTCCATCAGTCTGTTCTGTTTCAAGAAAGAGAGAAAAATGGGGTGGTGGCCAGAGCCTTGGCTTGGAAGCCAGAAATGCCCACGTTTGGATTCTAACCCCAGCACCTCCTGGTTCTCTTATTACATTTCCTGGGCCTCAGTTTTCTCTTCTGGAAATTGGGATCCTAATAATTATATTGAAGCCCCGATGTAAAGATGAAATGAGATCGCTATGTGAAAACACAGAGGGCAACACCTGGCACAGAGCTGGTAGCCGGAGATATTCGTCCCAAGGATCTGGAAAGAATGAACACGCCTCAGGATCTAAAACCACGTGCCCTCTGCCTGTCCCATGGTTCCATGCTTTGAGTGATTTCTTTTTTCATGCCAAACAGACGGCATTCGCTCAATGTTAATGAATTCATTCTCCTATTTTGGACACATCAGACTCACGCACATAGCTGTGAATGGGAAATAACCAGAGGGGCCAAAACAACAACCCATGGTGTTTTTGTTGGTTTGTTTGGACTAATCAGGAGAAAAGAAACCGTTTCCTTTGGGTTTTATGAAATATTGGGATGAGGCTGCAGACGGCCATCACTACTAACCAGAGCCAGTCTGGAGCCAGTGCAGACTCTGAGAACATACATGCTCTCCATTGGCAGCTCCACCCCTCCTATCTGTGTGACTTCAGACAAGTTCTGTGACATCTCTAAGGCTCAGTTTCTCCATCTATGAAATGGGAGTTACGATGATCCCTAGTTCCCAGAGGCTCTGAAAGGCAACATGAGGTCATACAGATCACCTGCCTGGCTTTGGTCCGAAGCAGTGTTCGGTAAGTGCCTTCTAAGTGAATGTATCAGAATGATTTCTGTTGAGAATGTTATCTCTTGGGTAGAAAAGCAAACGCTGAAATGGCAGGTCAGGTCTGGAGGGTGAGAATCCGTTCTGTTTACTGACCAGATTCTGTTTCATTCCTCACTTGGGGTCAGTTCCTGAAGAAGGAGTTGGCTTTGCTTATGGTTTTGCTTTATTTCTTATTGAAAACTTTTAAAACCAATCCTATAAGGTAGGTCTTTTCATTTTTCCTGTTTTATAAATGAAGAATGTTGTAAGACCCAAAGAAGTTAAGTCACTTGCCCAAGTAAACTCAAATAATGAGTGGAGAAGAAGCTGAACTCAGATGTGAACCCCAAGGTTGTGTGTACATACACTTCCTCTGGAATGGCTGCTACCAGAGTGGCTGTTTGGAATACAAAGGTTCTCTCCATCCCAAATCAAAAAGATTATGTTTGGTCAGACTCTTTGGTCAGCTCCCCATGGAAGCCCCCCAAAAGCCATTAAAGAAGCCCATTCTCTAGGGCCCCAGTGAATCCCACTGAGGTAATTGCCTTTTGAAAGGAAAGGGAAAATGAAACATCTGTGGCCTCAAACTTTATATGAGCAAAAATTCAAGAGTCTCTTTCAGAACCCAGAAAGGGCAACTCCCCACGGAAGGTGGAGCGGTACAGAAGTGTGATCCCGGCCAGAGCCAGGAATTCATTTATATTAGTGGAAACCTTGAAAGAGAAAAGGCACAATTTAAATTGGAACATTCCAAAGCAATAGCTCATTTTCCAATTGAATTTGCTATAGGCATAATCATTAGAAAGAAGAAACAGGGGCCCTGGGGCCCAGGTTATGCAGGAGATAAATCTCTGGACTCCTGAGGTATTTTTCATTTTGCAAGGGCAAACCATTGTTCAGCTTGGGCCAGAGGATATTAAGACCTTTGAGAGTAAACCTTTTACAGGTTGGAGAAGCTGAGGCCTTACTTCACAAGGCTGTGTCTTTATCAGCCGATAATCAAAGGCAAATGCAGAATAGAGATCTTAACCAGTGTACCTAGATCTAAACAGCCTATCAAAGAGAGAAGCCATCCTTTCCTGGTCACCTACTATGTGCAACCACACAGCAGACAAGCCACATAACTGAGGCAAGAGGGCCAGGTGTGGAGACTGGAGGGAATGGAGGAAACATGTCCCGTCCACATGGGGTAGTTGCTCAGCCCCAGACAATTGTCAAGGATGGGAATGAGGCCCTAATATGGCTGTTCTTCTGCTTTTTCAAGAAAAGACAGAGATTCTGCCCACAAGTGAAATGTCCCAATTTTTAAATTGGGGGCAGCAGATACAACACTATGGTTTCTTTCATTATTCATTTTAAACCTTTCAGTGACTCTGTAAAGTCAGTCTTTTTAACCCTATTTTATAGGAAATAAGGTTCCAAAAAGTGGTTGGTCCAGGGTCAAACAGCCAGTAAAGGCTGAATCCAGGACTCGCTCCCAATTTGTTCTGGGAGGGAGGTAACGAGGTCCAAGGTGATGAGCTGGGGAGTGTGAATGATCTGGGGCTGAGCGGAGAGCCAGCCCAGGTGGCACCCAGAGCACCTGTGACACTTAGTATACACGGCAGGGTAGGGAATTAGAAGGGTCTGGAGCACATGTCTAGGAAACAGCTGCAAAGAGGCCCAGCACTGTCTATCATGGAGGAAAGATTTGGGGGCATAGAGAAGGAGGACCTAGTATTTATTGAGCAACTACTAGAAGCTAGGCCCCAGGCTCTACATGCACTGCTTTACTGAATCCACACAACTATTTGAAGATGTTATTATTCCTGTCTTCATGAGGGGACTTCCCGGGACCACACAGCCAGCCCGGGTTGAGCCTCTTTGTTCTAACATTTGCTCAAAACACCTGGACCTTCCTCCTGCCCGGGCTTTAGACAAGGAGAAGCCTGGAGCTTCCACTGCAATGTGGTCTATCACCAGTATTTTGTAAAAACCGGTCTGGGCCAGAAGGCCTCACAAATCTTACCAGGGTTATTTTGCACAAAGTGGAACTCAGTGAATTAAGATGTTGCACAAGCCTTGCTGTTTCCATGGGGAGGGATCATAGCTACAAATCTGTCCCAACGTGCAGGCAAATGGGCTTTGAGTAGATAGGTCATGAAGTTTGTTTACTGCTGCTATGATTATGATTTTTACTTATTATTAAGAAAATGAAAGGCGTCCAAGTATCCAGGGTAAAGGCGGTGTGGCTGTCCACTTTCAGCTCTGCAGAGACTGGGATGCAGGCGTCTAAAAGGGAAGCAGTGCCAGGTGGTACAAGAGGGAACAAGCCTGGATCCAGTCTCTCCTCCACCACTTATGGGCTGTGTGACCTTAAGCATGTGATGCCACTTCTCTGAGCCTCAGTCTCCTTAGCTGCAAAAATGGGATTAATCATAACAGCCACTACCAGGCACATTGGTAGGACTCCCAAGGACGCTGGATGTAAAGCTCCCAGCAACGCTGGATATCATCACTGCCGTTATTACTAAAGTACATTCTGTAAGCAGCCACCTATAAAACCACCTGCTTTATACCCTGTCACTAAAATAGCATGATGCCTGGCTGGACCTCTTAATTTCATCAAAACGGTCTGTTGAGTCACAGCTTTAATTAACTTTCCCATGATTTCACTGGGAAACCATGTTTCAGGCCCTTGCCTCTTGCCCCCTATCCCTGGCTCCACACAATGGAAGTTCATGTCTCTTATAAACCAATTGTGACTCTGCGAAGACGAGCAAATC
Organism: Monodon monoceros; assembly: GCF_005190385.1. Classification (NCBI taxonomy): domain Eukaryota; kingdom Metazoa; phylum Chordata; class Mammalia; order Artiodactyla; family Monodontidae; genus Monodon; species Monodon monoceros. The sequence continues at coordinate 148,443,178 of NW_021703768.1, read as the reverse complement.
ACCCATTGACACACAGGGTTGCACACACAGCTAGTCTGCGATGCTGCAGAGACCTTTCCACAGAGCATTAAGGTAAGGGCTTGGAACCTAAGGAAACTGCCTTTCCTCAACGAGTTCCCTATAGTGGCTGCAATCTGGGTCCCTGGTTTGCGTGCATATTCAACTGTGACCGCCTGCTGTGTCTTCCCAGCAGTCCTGGCAGGATGAGCTGGGCATGGTGACCCAGAGCAAAGGATCATTGTGTTTCACATCTATGCGAAGCTGCTCTTTGCAGGGTTGCAGAAAACCATGGGGCTGGGGGTGAGGTTCAGGTCAGGGCTGCTTCCTGGGTACAGAAAATAAAGCAGGACAGAAGAGGCAGAATGTTCTCAGCTAGAGGCTCCGTGGTGGGAAACCACAAGCCTGCTGAGAATGCCTATGGGGGACTTGAATTTTGACTGAGCTGTTTCCTCCTTGGGGGTCCCAGCCCTGAGGATTCATCTTGGTAGCCCCTGCATTTGGCCAAGGCTTGACTGCAGTAGGTGCTCAATAAATCTGTGCTTAGTAAATAAATGCCCCTAACTAGTTTCATTCATCTTATTTTCATTACACCCCTATCTTTTTCCAGAAATGATTTAAGGTGCATGATTTAATAATCATTAACATTCGCTAAGCGCTCCCAGTTTGCCAAGTTTTGCCCTGAGCATCTTATATGGTTTCCCCATTATGTCTTCACAGCAATCTTTGTGATAGGTATTATTATTACAGTCCCCATTGCACAGATGAGGAAAGTGAAGTAAATGAAGTAAACGAAAGTGAATGAACGAAGTAAATGAAAGGAACAAGGATGGACATACATCAGAAGCAGGTGTTATAACAGTGCCTGTACTTGCAGCAGGGGGGCAAAAAATTGGTACAAGATTTTCTGGACGCCTAGCCACAGATAGGAACTGGATCCTTTATAACATTCAGGAGTCCAGAAGATAAAAATAAACTGATTGCTCAGGAGATGCACAAACGGCTCCTATCTAACATGTGTGGCCTTGGTCAAGTCACTTCTTTCTCACCCTCCGGTTCTTTGGTTGTTTTTGGTTTTGTTTTCTGTACAAAGAGAGTGATTACAATAATGTCCCCAATGCAGAGCAGTTACGAAGGTCAAAGGAGATGATGAATGAGGCAAGCCCAGTGCCTGGAACCCAGCAGATGCTCTATCCATTATTCACCCTGTCATATTTCTGGCCTTTTCTCCCCCTCCACTTATTGAAGGAGGCATCTTGGAGTGTGGGTGTTTAACTGTAACATCATCAGCGAGGCTGCCCAGCCAGCTCAGTGTTGCCTAAAAAGAAGAAAGGAGCTATGCAGGGCTTTTCAAGCAGGCCTGCTCCTGAATTTCACAAGCAGTGGGTGGCTGAATTGTTCGGTGAGTTCCAGCCTGGGCCCCACTTAAATCCACTTTAAAATGAAAGGTACCTCTAACGTCCCGTTATAGGGCCTTGCCCTAGGAGGCTCAGGAAAGTCATGCTTTTCCATCGTCTCCTGCAGCCAAGAAATGCAATTGATTCTCCTGGTCTTATTTTCATATTTTAAAGAAATGTTTCCCCCGGGCTCCTCAGAGAACCGAAATGGAGAAAATCTCATTCATATTTTACCATGTAACCCAAAGACTAATCATGCACCTGACAACAGATACTAGTGGAACACCTGGTCCATAGCAGGTCTAGGCCAGGCACATGGGATGCAGCGATGACATATGTGTGGTCTCTGCCCTTAAGAAAGACTTTAGAAGACAAAGTGAGAAGCACTGTGATGGAGAAAGCACTGGGGAAGAGGTCCTTAAGCCAGCCTGGAAAGAGATGGAGGAAGGGTGATTCAGGCAGAGAGAACAGTCTGTACAAAGATATGGAGGTGTGGGTGGTACATGAAAGATGACGCTTAAAAGGTAAACAGAGGCAAGCTCAAGAAGGAGCATGGGTGTCAGACTAAAGAGTTTATTGTGAGCACTGGAGAGCTAACAGATGTTTGACATCTGGTATTCAGTGACATGGCTCCATTATTTTAAAATGGAAATTGAATGGATGGGTGGAAATTGAATTGGACGGGATGAAATTGGGAGGTAGGAGAAGCAGTCGAGGGCTCTAAAAATAGTCCAGACCTAAACGAGTATTCCATGAATGTCTTCTTCACAGCCCAGTACTGAGCTAGCTACTTTGGGAAATACCAAAAAAAATGGGTGCCAACTGTGTTTTGATGCTTTACATTTACATACTCATTTAACTGTCACAAAACAGGATTAGTATCTCCATCTTACAGATTAAAAAGTCTAAAGTTCAAGGAGGTAAAGAGAAGTGAGTCACACTGGGAAAGCCCAGGAGTAAGGCAGGTCTGACGGGCTCCACCCACTGCTGACCAACGTGGCCCTACCCTGCAGACCAGCATCAGAAACGGAGCAGGCTCAAATACAGAAAGGAAAGACAAATTGTTACATCTCTGTGTGCAGCCTGGAGTGAGATGTTTTACTCTAGATCCAAGAATAACTAATGTGTGCCTAAAGGGTGATCTGTAAATACAGAGCCCCGAGCTCTATTAATATTCAATGATGAATGATGTTTCTTTCAAATCAAATTCACATAAATGGAGGTTTCAGCAGTATGCCAGCTCCTGGGAACATTTGACTGTGGGCCATGTCAGGTACTTCCATGAATCACCTGTACCACCTACCTCAAGGCCAAGGACACAGTGGCTACTCTACAAATACTTGTTGACTGAATGGGGCCACTTTGAGAAAAATCACTGAAGGGAGTTACAGTTAGGAGAATGACAGTGGGCGCATTTCATAATGTCATCTTTTAAAGCTTTAGAGAGGTAGCTGGGCACAAATGGATTTTTTTTATTAATTCTTCACATATTTACTGAAAACTACCCACACCCTCCCAATAACACTAAGCCAGAGGATTTTATGAGTTAATTCTGTTTTATAAAAGACTCAAAGAAACATTATTTCTCTACTCTTTCCAATTTTCTAGAACATGGAGAAAGGAAAAGGCATGTATATTCTCTTTACAAACACAGCATAACACTAACAACCTTACCTGACAAAGACAGCACAGAAAAGAAAACTCAACACAACCTCACAATATTATTTAAGCAACAATTTAAAATAATATATTAGCAAACAGAATTCAGTGGTACACCACGACCAAATGAGGCTATGTAAGAATGCATTAATATTTAAAAGTCTATCAGTATAATTTACCATAATACTAGGTCAATGAAGACAAACCATGTGATCATCTCCATAAATGCAGAAAGGGCATTTGAGGGGAAAAAAATCCATCAAAATTTAAATGGTGAAATGCTAGAAACAGCAGATCTGAAGGTATTCACCAATGCAATTAGATAAGAAAATGACATTAGGAGTCTAAAAATTTCAAAAAGGAAATAACATAAGAAAACGAAGTTTCAGAAAAGGGAAGCTATTAGTATTATGGACAGATGATACAATTATATATGTAGAAACCCAAAGAATCAAAATTTTTAACAAATTATTTGGAACAACAAGAGAAGTTTGTAACTGCGTAGTGGCAAATAAATGTACAAAATTCAAAAACATTTTTATTAAGTATAAATAAAAACTTAATAAAAATTAAATTAGAAAATATAATGGAAGAAAAGGGCCTTTTACAATACCAACAAAAAATAAGTAAAATACTTCGGAATAAATTTTTTTTGTGTGTGTGTGCTTATGTGGGCCTCTCACTGCTGTGGCCTCTCCCATTGCGGAGCACAGGCTCCGGACGCACAGGCTCAGCGGCCATGGCTCACAGGCCCAGCCACTCCGCGGCACGCGGGATCCTCCCAGACAAGGGCACGAACCCGTGTCCCCCGCATCGGCAGGCAGACCCCCAACCACCGCACCACCAGGGAAGCCCCGGAATAAATTTAATAAGAACTGTAAAGATGATTTTAAAGAGCAGTTGAGAACCTCAAAAGAAGATGTCAACAAATGCAAAGTTAAATCTTGTTTCTAAATAGACTCAATACTTTAAAGATGTAGCTTCTCTTCAAGTTAATCTTTGAATTCATGTAACCCAAATTTAAAAAGTTAACAGGAGTTTTTTGGACCTAAAATATATATTAATATTTACCTGGAAAAGTAAATGTGCAAGAATGGATTAGGAGTTCCTGAAATGTAAAAGGAATAAGAGAAGAAGACTTTACACAGATTTTAAAGTGTATTATAAAACTACGTAATTGAGACAATTTAGCATTGTCTCTGTTATCAATAGCAAATAATTGTCAGATCCATGGAAGAAAAGAGAGCAGAGAGGTAAACTCAAATACATATGGGAACGCAGTATCTAAAAACTGTGGCATGTCTAGTCAAAGAGAGAAAGGATTAACTAATAATCATAGATCAACTGTCAAACTGCCATTCAAAAAGAAGTCAAGTTGGATTCCTACCCTGCTCTTTACAAATTCCAGAAGGATCCAAATTTTAACATAAAATAAAAATCATAAACGCAGCAGAAGAAAACATGACGTTAGGGTGAGAGAAGGCTTTGGTTTTTATAGAGTCAAATGTACCCATAATTTCCTTTATGTCTCCTGGAGTGTGTGATTAATTTGAGTTATAAAGCAAAAGTAAGAATTACTGAAGATATAAGAAAGAAGTTACACCATTAACAAAACAAAAAAGGCAAAGGACAACTGAGAAAATACTGAATAAGTGAGAATGACTAAGTTCTCAGCTTTTGGAAGAGGCCACGCAAATCAACAAGAAGGAACAGCAAGCGGTCCAACCAAGTAGGATGTTTTCCGGGAAGGACACAAACAGGCAACTGGTATGTGGAAAGAGGCTCGATCTCACCAGTAGTGAAAGACATACAAACTTAAGCAAAGGTGAAGAGCCATTTTCCATATATCAGATTGGTGAAACTTTTAAAGTTTGTTGAAACAGGTGCTGGCAATGTGGGGAAGAATGCATTTGCAGGCACAGTGGAGGATGTATATGTGGTGGGAAATTTTTGGAAGGTAATTTGGCAAAAGCTATTAAAACTGAAAATTTACTTTGGTAAAGTTTTTAAGATAAAGATTCTTATATCTTACAAATATACTTGTAAAATATATGAAAGATGTGTGTGTGTGTCTGTATGTGTGTGAAAATACACATACTAGGAATATTACTGAAGCAGAGTTCTTAGCAGCAAAAGACTGAAAGCGAAAACAATAGGGGACTGATTAAGAAAGATTGTGAAAATCCTCAGTCTACAGTCATTAACAAGAACAAAAAAGGATCTCAGTGTGGTGATGTGGAAAGGTCTCCGAGATATATTATTAAGAGAAAAAAAAAAGCAAGGTACAGAAGAATGTATATAAAATGGTCCCATTTGAGAAAATGAAAAAGAATATCAAATGAGCATATGCATATATAAATACAAATATGCTGACACGTAGAAAACGCCTCTGGATAGAAACATAAGGAGATATTCCTAGGCTGTTCTATAGAGATTTCTGCAATATGGAAATGTCCTATAAATCTGAGCTGTGCAATATGGTAGCTGCTAAGCTCACGTGGCTATTGAGCGCTTGAAATGTGGCTTGTGTGACTGAGGAATTAAATTTTGAATTTTATTTTATTTTGACTAATTTAAATGTATATAGCCACACGCGGCTCGGAGCTTCCAATTTGGATAGCACAGACTTAGAGAATGGATAGTTTGGGGGAGAAGGATTATGAAAGGAGAGAAAGGGAGATATTTTTTCAGTTTATGCCTTTCTATAGTGTTGGAATTTTGTGCATGTATTATATGTGTTACTTTTCTAATAGTTTAAAGCACATTTTATTTGCCTTCAACTTATTATCTGTGTAGAATATACTCTACACCACAATCTGAATGCTCTTCAATGGGCATTTGATTACACAGAATCTCCAAAGCTTTTACTTTATTTTTTTTTCTTCCAGTTTTATTGAGATATAATTGACATACAGCACTGAATAATTTTCAGGTGTACAGCATAATCTTTTGACTTACATACATTATGAAATGACTACCACAATAAGTTTAGTGAACATCCATCCTCTCATATAGATACAAAATAAAAGAAAAAGAAAAAAAAGTTTTTCCTCGTGATAAATACTCTTAGGATTTACTCTCTTACCAACTTTCATACATAACATCCAGGAGTGTTAATTATATTTATCATGTTGTACATTACATCCCTATTATTTATTTATCTTTTTATAAATGGAATTTTATTCCTTTGACTACCTTCATCCAATTCTTACTCTTATTTAAAAAGTTACTGACCACCAAGGTCCCAGGGTCGATAGTCATAGTAGAGGATTTAGAAGTGAATCAAAGGTGGTGTCTGTCCTCAAGAGTCCAGGCTTTCTTAGGGCCATGGGAAAACACATGTAAGGAAATAACTGCACAGAGGAGGTCAAGTTGACAAACTCCCCGGTGAGTAAGGTCCCAGAGGAAGAAAGGGTCAGTTCCACATCTGACAGTGGGGAAGAGAGGAGGGGCTATCAGAACAGGCTTCACCCAGAAGGTGATGTGTGAGCCAGCCTATGAGACGAAAAGGTGCCCGCTAGACCATGGGGGAGAAAAAAGCACTCAGGGCAGAGGAAACAGCTACTTGGGGGAGTGGAGGCAGGATAGGGCAGAGTATGCCCAGGATTCCACAAGTAATTTTGGTTGGTGGGAGGGGTGTGAAGTCAGAAAGGAGAGGAGGTTGAAGAGAGGAGAAAGAGGTTCTGAGGACCAGGGACCATAGACTGAGGAGTTCAGATTTCACCCTGAAGGCCAGGGAAGCCCCAGAATGGCTTTAAGCAGGAGAGAGAACTGATCACACGTGACTCTCAGAAAAGACGTCTGTCTGGCTATGGCTTGGAATGTCAAAATCAAAGACAAGCTGGAAAATGAGGGATACAATTGAAATATTTGTATCCTATATAGAAAAATAATAAAGCTGTTTATGGATTTAAAATTGCATTTTGTACATTTTACTTTGCCCGTGAACAATCACCCTTGATCCATTAAGAGTTATGCAGTACCAAGGGGAAAGAAAATTCAAAGGAATTAATTTTTCCCACCTCCTGTGACCATCTCATATTTTAGTTAGTCCCTTAGGACCTTGAGAGGTCTTTTGTCATTTTACTAATTTTTCTGGGGCTTCAAATCTCCAGGAGATGGCTAAGATAAGAAACTGAATGCTCAACAACTCTGACATGTCGTGGTGGGACGTAATTCCTATTTTCAGACAAATAAATATGGTGATAAATCCTAGGCCAAGGTTTTCTCAGCCTTGGCACTATCGATATTTTAGGTAGGATAATTCTTCATTGTGGAGGGCTGTCCTGTGCATTTCACAGCATCCTTGACCTTAACCCACTAGATACCAGTACCACATATACATACAAACACACACACAGAATGGTGACAACCATAAATGTCTCCAGACGTTGCCAAATGTCCCCTGGGGAACAAAAGCATCCCTGATTGAGAACCACTGTCTTAGAACATCTCAGACAGAAGAGCCCTTGGGGACTGTCCCACCCAACTTCCTCATTTTTACAGATGAGAAAACTGAAGCTCTGAGGCTGAGACCAGAAACCAGGTTTCCTTACTCATTTTAGAATTTTTTTTTAGAGATCAGATATATTTCTTTTTTGCTTTTCTTGAAATTTTTCTCCAGTTTTACTGTTTATTTTATTTATTTTTTGGCCACGCCGTGCAGCATGCGGGATCCTAGCTCCCCCGACCGGGGATTGAACCCACGCCCCCTGCATTGGGAGCACGGAGTCTTACACTGGACCGCCGGGAAGTCCCGAGATCAGATGTCTTTTTCTCAGCCTCAGAGAAATGCAATCTTCCAAAAAAAAAAAAGTTGGAGGAATTTTAAATCAAATCAGTTGCACATGGATGGACCTGGAGATTATCATATTAAGTGAAGTAAGTCAGACAGAGAAAGACAAATACCATATGATATCACTTATATGCGGAATCTAAAAACAAAAAATGATGCAAATGAACTTATTTACAAAACAGAAACAGACTCACAGACTTAGAGAACAAACTTATGGTTACCGGGGGAAGGGTGGGGGGGAAGCTATAGATTGGGAGCGTGGGATTGGCATGTACACACTGCTATATTTAAAATGGATAACTAATAAGGACCTACTGTATAGCACAGGGAACTCTGCTTAATATTCTGTAATAACCTAAATGGGAAAAGAATCTGAAAAAGAATATGTATATGTATATAAAAGAATATGTATATATATATACATATATATATATGTATATACATAACTGAATCACTTTGCTATACACCAGAAACTAACACAACATTGTTAATCAACTCTGCTCCAATGCAAAATAAAATTTTTTTTATAAGATAAGGAAAAAAATAAATCAAATCAGTCTCATCTAGCTGAACATTCATTTATTTTTTCTCTCTCCTCTCTTTTCACCTCTCTCTGGTTCTCTCCCTGATATACATGACTCAGCCTAGAATTTCGATTTACTACCTTGTTTTTCTAGCTACAAATGCTACCAAAATTAATAACAATAATGATGATGATAATAATAATAAAAGAATATGAAAACATCCATCCTTCTCTAATTTAGCATTTTTCTTCTTTCATTTGTTCACAGTGAAGAGGTGAATGGGAAGACGTCTAGTATATATCAGAGTTCCTGTGTGTCAGGCACTCTGCCAGGTGCATCCTAACACAGCCATTACAACAACCCTCCGAAGTGGGCGTTGGCATACCCATGTTACTAAAGAGGAAACTGAGGCTCATGCAAGTGAGATGACTTGCCCACGTAGCCACTGAGTTCTAGAACCAGCGTTCAAACCCAGGTCTGTCAGATTGCATAGTAAAACTGAGTTCGGGTTGTGGAGTCTTAGAGTGCGTTCATGATTATCGCCCAAGTGAGAGTTGAATCCCCTCTGAGAACCAAATCCACCTGCAACTGCTCGGATCACAGAGCCCAGGAGCTTGCCAGCATCTCCAGGAGGAAGCCAGGCCTATGTGGCAGTTGCTATGACGACTAGTTTTCTTATAATTATAGAACATGATGGTGACACAAAAAGCCACACAGTCACTTTGTTAGGACCTGTCTTCCTCTGACAGTTCCAGGAGCTTAAACATCATAAATTTTTTTTTAATCCCGTTTAAAATAATCCCACATGGCAGCAGCAGAGGCCCAGAGAGCAAGACAGTCAGGAGATTAATCCTCCCAGCTGCATGAGGGGACCGCGAGACAAGCCACATGACAAGCCACGAGGAAAATGGCATGTCTTCCTTGGGAAATGTTTGCTTCTCTCCTCTCTTTTGGATCAATGCATTTAGGACTTGGCCAACCAGTGTATTTAAAGAGAAAAAAGAAGAGAGCCAAAGCAAAATTGGCCTAATGCTTGGCAAGTAACAGGGATAGGCAGCAACATTTTAGTATTCTAGCAACCACTTTTCAGTTTAGTTTAAGTTAGCCAATTACCCATATGTACAGGGTTTCCTGATTTGGAAGCTGATAGAGACAAAAGAACACACACATACTCTCATATACATACCATAGACATACATACCCCTCTGGTCCAGAAAAGCCTGACTCTTGCCACTTATTGGCTGCGTGAGCTTGAATACCTTCATTAAACTCTCTGACCCTTGGTCTCCTCATCTGGCTATCAAAAATAACGCCTACTTCAAGAGTTAAAGATAAAATAGAAAATGACTAGCAAACTACCCAGCATATAATAGGAGCTCAGCGAAATGGAAGTTATTGTTATTAATTAATTACAAATAAGAATTCTTTAAATCTTGTTTTACTTTCCACAAGCATCTTCCTTTCATTACCCCAACATGGGATGTGAGAAACCTTTATGAAGCCCTACCTTCTGCACCACTTTCATCAATCCAGCCAGGTAGCAGGAGAACTCTAGTTGAAGCCAATGTGGCATCTCAGAGCAGTGGTGGGTGCAGGCAAAGGCTGGGACATTCTCCAGATGAGAAATTGACTTGGGGAATCAAGGACAGGTTTCTGGAGGAGGTGAGCTGGTCCACAGGGAGGAAAACGTGGGCTGGCAATAGAGCCAGAGGAAAATGCACGGGCAAAGACCTGGAGGGGTGAAAGGGCATGGTGGTTTTACAGAGCCATGAGAGGCCCAGAGCACAGAGGACACAGGAAGGGTGGAGGGACTTAGCAGCAAGGACCACCTTTGCAAGAGCCTGCAATATCACGCAAAAACCTCACATTGTTGCCTGTCGGAGTGGGGAGCCATCAGAGATTTCTCAAGCAGGATCTGATGATCGTTCTGACTTCATAACAGGTAGAAAGGGGAAGATGGGATGAAGCTGGAAGGTCAAAAGCTGGCCTGGCAGGAATGGTGGGCGAGGAGGTGCAACTGAGCCAGGGCAACGTCAGTCGAGACAGAGGGCCTAGTGAGATGGAGCCAGGCGTGTCTTCCCACTGAGACCCACCCTGGATGGAAGCATTCCGTCTAGCCGGACGACCAACACCTCAGCAATGAAACTATCATGTAACGACAAGAGGCAGCTCACATTGATCAAGCTACCATGGGGCTTATATTATCTCATTTTGTCCTCAGGCCAGGCCTATGATGTAGACAGCATTATCCCATTTTACAGATTGGGAAACACAGGTTCAGAGAGATGAAATGGCTTGCTTTAGCTCGTACACACCCACAGTGTCAAACCCCCAGCCCATGTATTTCCTCTTTTCCATACTGCCCTTCACACAAGTGTGCTGGTAAACCCTCCTGGGCTAAGAAAGGGGGGTGATGCATGATTTACACTGTTTGCTCATTTCCATGGTGTAAATACTCCCACCATGGTTGGTTACAAACTTCCAACGGTTTAACAAGCAGTGTGCAAACTTTTAACCAGCCACCTCCTACAGGAGTCCCATAGGAAACAAGAATATTCACTGAAGTCTAGAAGTCATCTACACTAAACTTATAAACAAGTGACTTGCTTTATTACAGCATTTATATGCCAATGTTTGAGTCAATGAGAATGAGAACCTGGCAATAAAAGCAGCCCAGTCATTAGGCTGTGGAGTGGTCATTGAATCTCCCAGTCCCACATCCAAACCCTGAGTACATTCCTCCTGAGATAGCACCACAGATGTTTCCTCTCCCAGGGAAATGTTTTGTTAAAAAAATTAAGCCACATTTGCTTCCCAGTTCTCAATAATATATGTTTTTGAAGGTCGCTCTAATAGTACCATTCCATGAGGCCAGGAGAAAGCACCCAGCCATAAACATAGGCCTACATCTTTATTCTGATTTTTGGTAAAACCCTAGCCAGAAGTGTGATAATAAACATCAAATACTATTGCAGATTTTCTCCACCAAGCGCTCACATGTAAATTCTTTCCGTTCCAGATGATGACTCTGCTCCTAAGCCAGCAGGCAGTGTTTTTAATAACTTACCTGAAATGTTCCTCAAAAGTTAAAAAAAAAAAAAAGAGGGCAATAAAAACCAAGACAACAGATAATAAAGTAAAATCGCTTATCTCCATTTGCTGCTGTCAGCAAATATTAGAATCCCACCAATGGAGGGCAGCCCCTGGGGTTTTGATGAAAAATTGGTAGAAGCAAATGGCAAAGCTATAAATGAGGTCTCACCTCCCAGGGAATGTGACATCAGGAAGAGGACATTTATGAGAATGTGTCATCGGCAAGAAGCTTAGAAGCAAAATTAGAGCCCCGATTTTAAATAAAGATATTGAAAATGAGGCAGCCAGAGCTCTGGTATTTATCAATGTGTAGTTTTCCATCAGCCAGATATTTTTGTTTGCTCATTAACCTGTTTATTTAGTTATTAAAGACATCATTTGGTGCCAAGTGTGGGCCGGCACTGGCTAGGTTCTTGGGGAGCAAAGATAAAGAAGACACTAGCCTCAAGTCAGTGGGAGACACAGCAGGTAACGTTGATGCCAACACTATATAACTGGAGGGTTATATAGCAGGTGCAGGAACCCCGAGGAGGAAGGACAGACTGCGCAAGGGCTGGCAGGCAACTCCTCACAGGCCAGAGCCATTTGAGTTGGGTGCTGAGGGATGAATAGGGAGTTTGCCCAATGATGGAGGTGGGAAGGGCATTCCAGTGGGAAGGGGCAGCACGAACAAAGACAGGGAGGCATACGAAGTATGGTGTCATGAGGGAAGGACCAGGGCTTCATGCAGGTCAGGGAGAAGGCAGGTGAGCAATGGAAGCTATGGCAGGGTTAGAGGATGGCAGTGTCCTTGCAGGATATGCACGTTAGAAAGAGTCCTCCTTTGGGGAGGTGAGAAGAATGGGCAGGAGGGGGCCGAGAAAGGAGGCAGAGGGACCCAGAAGGAGGATGGGCCAGGAGATGATGGGTGAGGACAGAGACCAGAGAAGAAAGCACAGTTACCAGAGACTCTCAGGAAGGAGAGGGGCCTGGACTCTGCCGGCTGCTAAATGTGGCCACCTCCCCACACCCAGCCGGGGAGGCTGATTCTGGTGTTTTGCCATGTCTTTCCCAGGTTGGAGTTAGAAGGAATGTGAACAGAGTTGAGGCCTGAGACAGAGTGCAAACACCCCCATCCCCTGGCTGGGTGGAAGAGGAAGAGAAGGAAAGAAACGTCTGGCAGGTAGACTGGCCCAGCAGCATCCCCCGGGAGCTATTCACTGGTAGTCAGGCTCTCTTCCAATGGCGGCAGCTTTCCTAACCTCTTACACCCAGCCACGGCCCCCTGCTTAGGACCTGCGAGTACATCCCAGCTCCACAGCCTCCTGGGCGTGGAACTTGGGAAAATTCCCAGCCTCTCTGAGCCTGGTTCCCTCACCTGCAAGTGGGGTGACAGTCTCGCCAGCCCAGTTTGCTGGGATCATTCAGTGGGATACCTTACATAAAGCGCCAATCACAGGTCAGGTCAGGAGCAGAGCACAAGCCCCCAAAAGTTGAGTGTATCAGTGAATGGATGGAACACTGAAAAATCAACACCCTATAATATTAGGCCTGAAGCTTCAACTGGATTTTCGTTTATTTTTGTTCTGTTGGTTTGTTGTTGTCATTTGTTTCTAATAATAGCCCACAGACACCAGCTCCTTAAAAATTGCTAAGCTCTCGCTTCTAGTTCTCCCCAACCAGCTTTATTTTAATGCGTCCATTTGCTTGACGGGAATCGTGGGTTCTGGTCCCTTTACACTAACGCATCCCTCCCATTCTGGATTCTCCCCACTGACTGCGCACAGGGTCTGGTCTGTAGACATCCCCAGGATCTTTCCCCATGCGCCCGAACACCCTCTAATCTGAGCTTATCCAGGCCATAGCCACCAGAGGCAAATTTCCTGAACCCGGACTCAGCACGTTACTGGGGATGAATACTGAGGCGGTCCCAAAAGTCTGGGGCTCACGTTGCAGCACACGTGACACCCACTCTATGCCAGGCCCTCTTCTGGGAACTAGGAACACATGAGTGGGCCAGCGTGACCCTACCTCCAGTGGACCAGAGGCTGGAGGGGGCTGAAGACGCCGGAGTAGCCAGTTACAGTACAGCAGCATTCGAGAACCCCATATGATCTGCAGAGCCCAGAGGAGACACCAAACCCAGCTCAGAGGATCAAGGGAGGCATCCCAGAGGAGGTGACCATACGGGGACAGTATTCCAAGAAATTGGCCAGAACACTCTTGTCTAATCCACACCTTTGCAAGCTCCTCCAGAGCAAGGATTTTGTCTTGCATATCCGTGTGTCTCCCAGCAACAGGCATCCAGCCCAGCCCAGAGCAAATTTGATAAAGACAAAGAAGAAAGGGGAGAAAGGGCAGGAAGGGAAGAAGTCGGGCAGGAAGGGAAGAATTCAGACAGGCCACACTTTGGCAAGGACAATGGCAGGGTGGCATCAGGTGTAGCAGAGAGAGTGGGATGTGGAGCCATAGGGCTGGGTTCTTATTTTGTTCTGACACGTCCTCGCCGCGTGGCCTTGTCAGACAATTCACTTCTTTGAGCATCAGTTTCCTCGTCCGTAAAATGGGGATAAGAATAACAGTAACAAGTACACAAGGTTGTTGTTAGCCTAAAAAGTGGATGTAAAGGCATTTTTAACAGGTACTAGGATTATTCATTTTAGAATGGATGTGTTGAGAAGTAGCCTACCAAAAACTATTGCCTACACTCCCCAGGAGGCAAAGAGATAGCTCCCTAGGTCACTGTAGAGAGCCAGAGACCACCCATGGATCCTGACATTGAACTGGCTACACTTAGAACAGTTCCTCCAGGTTTTCCCAGCCACATTCCCAGGGAGAAAAAGCCAGGAGAGGGAGGACCAGGTCTGTCTCAACCAACACACAAAATTCAGCTAATTAGGTAACAAGCTAAGAACCCAGGGTGAAGGAAAGGGATCTGAACAGGAAGAGAATAAAATGATCATTCATTGAGAACTAGAGTGCGCCAAGGACTTACACTTTGTGCTATTGTGTCCCGGTTTACTGACGAGGAATCAGGAGCTCAGAGAGGTGAAGGGACTTTCCCAAGGTCATGAAGCTAAGAGGTGACAGGGCTGTGACCCAAGTTGCCAAGTGGATCTAGCCCCAAAGTGCAGGTGTTCCCTGGAATACCTCTCATCAGCTTGGCACAAACAGCCTCCAAATGCAAGACTCAGTTCCTTCTCACAGGTGAGCCTGGGGACAATCAGGTCAGATGGCATGGCCGGATGCACCAGCTCCTTCGATAGCATCATCAGCTTTAGAAGAACCTCCAGCTCCCAGGACTAAGAAAGAAGGAGGGGCTTCTCTCTGCATGCTCCCATCTTCTCAAAGAAGCCTGATGCACGGTCTCTCAAGTCTGTGGCCCTTGGCAATGACTGCAAGAGCCTTCACGTTAAAAAAAAGTTCCAGGCGATTCTTTCAATCTTTCTCAGTTCGTCTCTCCCTCCCTGCTCTCTCCTCTCATTCTCTCTCATAGAGAATTGCTATGAGCTGATCTCCCCAGGTCAAATTTGAGATGTGAACTCACAAGTTGTTCCACCTCCATGAAGATATTGGAATGAGGGAGGGAGGCATCTTTGCCATCCCCATGGTTACTTCTGCCACGGGCAATATCCTGGAGGGGCAGCCTGGCCACTGTTTACCAGCGTTATGCTCTCTAAGATGAACTGGGAATTCTCTGACTTCCAGCCCCTGTGGTCTAGCCGAAATTCCTATCCTGAGCTCCAGACCCGTTACATCCAAGAGTGGCCAGGCTGCCTCTGCCCCACCCCTCCCATGGTCCCCAGGCACCTCACACTCAATGCGTCTCCCACTGCCTGGTCCCCCACCTCCTACCCAGTGGACAGCATCCCGCCCCCCCCCCCCCCCCGCCCCCCTGCTCAGTCAGCCAAGCCAAACACGGAGGAGCCCCTGATGCCCCTTTCTCCAACCAGGAACAATTCTACCTCCATAACAGCCTAGCTGGACCCCCGAGTCCCACTGCAGCTGACAGCTCAGACCCTCAGACGCTTCCTGTTTTTTTTTTTTAACATCTTCATTGGAGTATAACTGCTTTACAATGGTGTGTTAGTTTCTGCTGTATAACAAAGTGAATCAGTTATACATACACATATGTTCCCATATGTCTTCCCTCTTACGTCTCGCTCCCTCCCACCCTCCCTATCCCACCCCTCTAGGTGGTCACAAAGCCCCGAGCTGATCTCCCTGTGCTATGTGGCCGCTTCCCACTAGCTATCTGTTTTACGTTTGGTAGTGTATATACGTCCATGCCACTCTCTCACTTCGTCCCAGCTTCCCCTTCCCCCTCCCCGTATCCTCAAGTCCATTCTCTAGTAGGTCTGTGTCTTTATTCCTGCCTCAGACTCTTCTTAATCACCAGCACCACAACCTCCTCCCTAGGGTGCTGCATCCACCTTCACCCCAGCAGATGCATCCTTCACGCGGCTCAGGGGGAGCTCTCTTTAAGGAAGTGAAAAGCCAGGCTAATAAATGCTCACAGCTCTACAAAAGCAAACAATTTTGCTCCATTCCTCCCATTTTGTTCCAAGCGGCAGGGCCCTCCGCCCACACCTGACAGTCTGTGCTGACAAACGGCTGCCCCGAAACCCCAACGCCCTTTCTTCCCAACCCCCAGGGCCAACTGAGTCAAGCTGCGTGGGGCACTTCCTCAGGCCCTGGACCCTGAAAAGCCACTCATTTTCTCCTGACTCGCTCCTGTTCTAACCATAGTTACCTAAAGCAGGCTGCACAGATGAACAGAAAGGCGGGGGGTGGGGCCGGCTTTCAGCACTGGCCCTGCCACTTGCTAGTGGGTGAGCAGGTCACATCACTGCTCTGAGCCATAGTTCCCCTTGAAAAAAACGGGATTATATCAGCTTCTCAGGGACTCGTGGGCATCAAATATGATAAAATTGCCACATCACCAAAAGTTGCCAACAAAGAGGAAAAAAAAAAACCAATGACAACATGGTCCAACACCACGGCTGATAACACAGCCACAAACGACATTTTGAGACATTTCTTTCCATGTCCTTTTTCCTCTGTATACTTGTGGTTTTCTTCATAGTTCCAGCCATAGAAAACATACAATTTCAATCTCTGCTTTTTTCACTCAGCTTCCTCTATGAAGCATTTGCCCAAATTATTGCATGTTTTCATAACCATCATTTTAAATGATTGCTAAATAAGGAATAATTCCATCAAAAACTGTAACACTCTATTTGGCAAAAAGAACAAATTTTTAAAATATTCTGATTTTTTTCTGATTATTGTAAAAATTCATGCTCGTGTAAAATTGAGAAAGTACAAGAAAGATGAAAATATCTCGTTAAGCCCATAATTCAGAGTAAACTAAATACTCTCCCTCCAAAAGTGATTCCTAAGAAACTGTTGAAACAGTCCATCCTATGCATGTGGTCTTACATATGGAATCATGAGAAAGCTGCTGAAAATCTAGCATTGTTTCCAATGCTTCGATTTTACAAATAACACTGCAATAAACATTTTTGTGCATGAATCTGGGCATACTTCTGATGATCTCTGCTGCCAGGAGGACAGTTCAGCTTTACTCCCTGGCCTGATGCTCGTACATTGTGCACCATGATACTCCTACCCTCCCCTCACAGCTACCTGCTGGTTCTTGCAGATACCTGCATGCAGTTTAGGCCAGGTCAGCGTTCACTGGGCCCATGCTGTGTGCCAGACACTAAAGCTACAGCCAAAAATAAAAGCAATTCCTGCCCTCAAAGAGGGGGTCAGCGTCCAGGGAAGTCCCACATTCTGGGGGGAGGTACACAGAGGTGCCATATTCCCTCCCAGGCTCACACACCCAGCTGCTCTGACACATGTAGCAGGGAGAAAGATAGGGACAGAAACGGACCAATATGTTTATCCATGTATAATACATACTCCAACCAAGTATGTATTATACAAATACATACAGACAACCAGCCAACGGCTGTTTTCACTTCCAAAGCCCTCAGCCACAGTTGATACAAAATAGTTACTATTAATCATGCACTTATCATGTATAGATCCAACTGCTTTGCATGTATTCTATATTCCATTCTCACAGTAACCTTCTATTATCGCCATTTGATAAATGAAGTTTATTGGCTAGCTTGTGGCCACATGGCTGGTATGAGGTGGAAACAGGGCTCAAACCCAGCCAGACTGCTTCAGTTTCCATCCACAGAACCACTTATTCTACTGCCTCCATGGCTGATATTGCCTCCTAAGTATCTTTTAGGCCTCTCTCCACTCACCTTCCTTTGCTAAGCCACTATTGTTTTTTTACTTGCAGTAACCCAGCAGTCTCCCCACCCTCCCTCTAGTACTCATGTAAAAGCCAGCATGCTTTTTCCAAAAACCCAGTTTAATCATATCCTTCCTCTTCTTGAAGTCCTTTGGGGTTTCTTTCATGCTTCTAGCCTAAAATAATAATTCCTCCATACAGTCTATGATGACTGGGACTGTCTGCCCTCTGCCCACTTTTCATACCTCATCTCTGTCTGGTCCCCACACCCCTCCTAGAGCTGAGCTTCACTGCCCTTATTCCTATTCAATGTTGGGTTCAACTTCCCTCCAGCCTCAGGGCCTTTGCACAAGCTGTGCTCTCCTTAGCCATCTAAGTGACTTCCCCAGGGTACTTCCCTGAGCTTCCTCCATACATCCTCACAGAGCAGCCTTCATGGCTCCTTCACGCAATTCATCACAGTGATATGTATTCACCAGTTCTCCTAGTGACCCGGCCACCAATAAATAGAAAATCAACCATTCGGTTTTTACCACTAAGAAGTCAACTTTTCTCTCCCTTTGTCTTTTTTGTATTTGTTGCAATCAACCAATGTCTAAACTTTGAGTTTCTTTATACATTTCTATCACATTTCCTGAAGATTGTGATGGAAAGGCAGAGAGACAGGGACAGGAAGAAGAAGAAGAAATGAGACACATTTATCAATTATCAAATTGTCTGAACATTTCGGAGTAGGAGAGAGGATAACTTGTCCTCAAGAGGCAGAGCTTTAGTTATTTGATTAGACTCAGTGACCCACACCCAGTCTTTCTGTTACACCATCAAGACACTGACCGTAAATTCAGCGATTTTCGGCACCCGGAACTTCCCTTTGTTCTTCTGTTCGGGCTGATATTCCGTTCTTGTCTTCACAATCACCTGAAATGTTCAACCAGTGTTAGCATGCACAGAGACTTGAAAGGCTTTTCTGTTCCTTTTTTTTAGTAACTAGAATTTACCGTATATTGCATAAAGATCAGAAAATAAAGAGCCTCCCACTCAAACACAAGAAAATAGAAAATTCAAATTACCCATAATACTTTCCAATTCCAACAGAGAGCCATAGGTGACAATTTTGGTCTCACCTTTCCAGTTTTTATATGCATATATATGCACATATTCTGCATATGTATTTGCTATTTATGCAAATATATACTTTATGAAACGCATTCATACTTCATTTTATCACACAACACTCTACTAACATTTTCTCCATGTAGAAAAATATATGATTTCATTTTGCCTTTTGATGTAGCTTAATATTTCATTGTATGCATATAGCACAATTAATCTAACCGGTCTTGATGGCTGAACACGTAGGTTGTTTCCACAGTTCAGGGTATATAAACAAGTTATGATGAACATCTTGTAGCAAAACTTTTGCACATATACTTAATTCCAATTTCACTTAGGGACTTCCACAAAGAAAAACATAAAGGTCTACTGAATCTATTGTATCATCTTATTTTTCTGAAGTCTGAATATTTTGCAGAGGTGGTTAATATCTTTTCAAGATAAGCTGTCAACCTGCCAAGACATTTATGGGACTCCATCCCACTGTGTAGGCAAAGTGGAAGAAAAAAGAAACTTGACAGACAATCAATAACTATTGCCAAGTGTCACAGTGTCATGGGTAACACAGAAGATGTCTGAGTCTCGGGGCCTCAGCTGTAAAATATGGACAATAATCATAACCCCTAGTTAACAAGGCTGTTTTGAGGGTTGAATGAGATGATAGTGGGTAATACTTTTGGAATAATTTATTATGTGCCACAGCTAGATCAAGCCCTCCATATACTTTATCTACATACCACTGCTATTTCCATTCTCCTGAAAGGAAAACTGAAGCACAGAGCTGTCAAGTCACTGGTCCAAGGTCACACAGCTCAAAGGAAGCAATCTTCTAACTATGATCATTCTTCTCATTAGTGCTTAAATTAACCAAATTTTCACTGAAAACTTTCACCAAGTTTTCCTAGAGACAATAGTCAAGTGTATGTACTCCTGCAAGAATTCTTCTATGAAGAATTTTCTTTAAGGTCTGTGAGGCATACCTTGGACAAAATATAGCTCAAAAAGGAAAGGATGGGGAGGAACTACTATTATTGAACATCTACGGTGTGGCACTTAAATATGTTAGTTAAGGAGGATCTGGGTCCCAGCCCATCTAGAACATCACTCCTTCCCTGACATTTAGAACTCATTTGCAAATGTAAATTCTGTTGTTTTGCTCCACCCTCTTTGGATTCTGCTTCTCCAAATATTAAAAAGTGAGCCCTGGCTTCCTTAAAGAAATGGTACAGCTAAACAAGGATGAGGGTTTTGCGGGGGAGTGGGGTGGGGAATGTTCTTTTTATTTTTTTCTAGCTCCTGTTCCAAAGAATAGGAAAGCAGAAGCTTCTTTGCCACAAGTAATAAAAATATCCCTCATGCTTTGCAAATTTACTATACAGCAGACACTGAGTACTTGACATGCACTATCTCACTTAATTCTGTGCTGTGGGGCAAATACTGATACTGTCAATATTGTAGGGAGAGGAAACATTGTGCTTTGGGTTTGAATCCTGGCTCAAGCACTACACCTTCTGTGTCTTAGCTTTCTCATCTATTAAATGGGAAAATAACCATCACTACCTGGTTGGGTTGTTAGGAGGCTTAAATGAGTTAATATAAGTTAAGCACTCAGACCGTTCATTCAGTAACAACGTTTTTTTGAACACTGCCTCTGAGTGCTGCCAAATGTTCTTCCAATAGGTGTCTGAGGCAGATATGGAATCGGGCCTCTCTTGCACCTGTCAGCCTGCAGGTCCTCCCTATCCAGCCCTCCGAGAGCAAGGCAAGGATTTCTCAAGAACAATACTGTTCAAGCATGGTCTGAAAAAAAAGGTTTCAAGGATGAATAGAAGTTTCCTGGGTGAACAAGACAAGATACTTTATGCAAAGTGAACCACATGGTCAAATAAACAAAAGTGTAAAATAGCATGCAATCTACCCATCTGGCCGTTTTGGTGTTATGTGAACTTCAGTGTGTTACTGAGAGTTAAGAACTAAGATAAATGTAAGAGTAAATGCCAAGGCACGGTTCACAGGCTAAGTGTTTCTGTTAGAAACTCACAACGTTCTGGGAAGGGCCAAATGAAATAATGTATGCGCAGGTGCTTTGTGAACTTAAAAGATATTCTACAAATTGTAATGATTAAAAATATTTGGAATATCACTAGATCAACTGACAGGCTACGGAGTATATTGAAAATTTAGATGTCTGATCAGTTCTCTGAATCCACATTTTTAGAAATATTCACCAACTGGGAATGATAGTTCCTTCTCCCAATTCCCCATGTTGTGTGTGTATATATATCCAATGTCTGTATGTATATATATAAATATATTATAATACATCTCAATGTCTCTTTCTAAGATAGTGAATTTCCTGGTCAGTGTGCCATGTGACCTATAAGCCTTAGGGCAAAAACTGCCTTTGCCTTTTATGATAGACAGCATTCTAAGATGGTCCCCAAGCTTCCCACCCCTGTGTACATGCACTGTATAATCTCCTCCCTCAAGACTGAGGACAGGACCTGTGAATATGATGGCATAGTCACTCCCATGAGTATGCTATGCAAACTCGGTCACAGCAGACTGGAGAGAGATTCTCTTGCTGGCCTTGAAGAAGTAAGTCAACATGTTGTGAGAGGGCCATGCAGCTAGTACCTCAGGGTGGACTCTAGGAGCTGAAAATGACCCCGATCAACAGCCAGGTCACTCAAGAAAGTGGGGACTTCAGTCCTACAACCACAAGTAACTGAATTCTGCCAACAACCTGGACCCTAAGAACCAGATGAGAATGCAGCCGAGCTGACAGCTTGATTTCAGACCCATGAGACCCCCGAGCACAGAACCCATCTAAACTGTGCCTGAACTTCTGACCTATACAAACTATGAGATAATAAACTTGTGTTGTTTTGAGCCACTAAAGCTTTGATAATTTGTTACATAGCAACAGAAAACTAATATGCCTTCCCACATTGCAAAGTCCATCTCGACCATCTCTTAGCTTGAGTCCTTCATTTCTAGATCCTTAGCCATCAGACTGGTCTCAAGCATAACACCTCAAGTGTTAAGAAGCATTTAGCTTCTTAGTTCTTAGCTTCTTCTTAAGCTTCTTAGCCTTTCCCTCTGCCCCTTTATTTTTATAAACATCTTTCCCAAAACTTCTCAAAAAGCCCTTTATATCATTCCATGTAACTTTTAAAGACCTCATGCTGTGGCCAACATGTTGAGATAGGAGCCAAAACTAAACAAATATTACTGTTGGAATGAGACAATGAATAACCATTACAGCCAATATCATTATAATTGTCATAATAAATACTTTGTGGTTGCTTCTCTAACATCCATTTCCTTCTTCAATCCAAAGCCCCCGCCCCCCCACCGCCTGATATTGCTTTCAAGAACTCACCCCTGTCCCATGTGGCAGCCATGTGATTTGGTGAAACTGATGACTTCCTTGATGGCGGGGATGGACCCTAATTAGGTTAAACCAATCAGAGCATATTATTCTATTGATCACAAAATTTGATTGGCTCAGAGATGGGCATGTTACCTAACTTGAATCAAAGAGATATGAGGCAATACTGACTGGGAACTTGGGGGAAGACACCTCCTTGCTCTTTATGAGTATTCCCTAAAGAACATGTTCTTCCTCTGGATGGTGTGGTGAGGGCTTAGTTCTGAAACTGCTGAAGCAATTGTTGCTACTATGGGGAGGAGCCAGGATGAGGTCAAAGGCAGCATACAAAAGAGGGCAGAGCCAAGAGGAACCCAGAGAAGTGGAGATGAGCCCTGATGACACCCTGCCCTCTAGATCACACCTTGCCTGAAACCAGACACATGCTGTGCGCTGCAGTCGTGGGGGTGGGGAGGGGGGCAAATATATACTCTTTGAACCTTAATCCAATTTAGTTGTGTTTTCTAGTACTTGAGGTGAAAAGCTTTCTATCTGATAGCAATGTGTTCCAAGAAAAAATGAACTGAAAAGCTATTCGAATTTAGTAAGATGGTCAAGTACTAAATAAGTATAACAAAACCAACAGATTTTCTCTGCACCAGCAAAAAATCACCTCAAAATATGATGAATCCACCAAAAGATACACACAACAATGTTCATAGCCACTTTTTTTTCATAATAACACAGAACTGAGAATAATCCAAATGTCTATTAACAGGAGAATGGATAAATTATGGTGTATTCATAAGATGGAATGCTACACAGCAATGCTACAGAGACATGGGTGACTCTCACAGACATTATTATATTGAACTAAAGAAATCTGATGCAAAAAAGTATTTTTATGTCTTGTGTGATTTCATTTATATCAAGTTCAATATATATAAAATAATTTATATATTATCTGAATAGATATATATATTTAATATGCCATTTACCATTTGCAGGAGTGATGCTGAGTTTAGGCAGAGTTGGGGTCATAGCCCTCCTTCAAATCCATATACTACTTTGCCCCGAACCCCTATGAGATGTTGCTTATGCCCTGAGTGAGTTTCTAATGAAAACACTTCTTTTGGCTTCAGAACACTCCTCAAACCACTGAGTTCAAACTAGGCCAACAGACTGGTTGACTGACCCTGTGTCAATCCTCAGTCATCTGCTCCTCTCTTTAGCTATACCATATTTTCTCCAAAAGCAACCCAGGTAATATTTTACCTTTGCCCCTAAGGAAGTGTTAGCTCATTAGAACCCCTTCTCCATGTCAAAAGCAGGTCTTTGCCTACTTGCCTGGAACAAATGGGCAGTCCGTTGGCCTCATCTTCTTTGACGTCTCAGTAATATTCTTTGACCACTCACTCCTCCTTAAACGTCCTCCTCCCGGGTCCACGGTCTTCTCCCCGCTCACTGACCAGCCCTCCTCAGGTTCCTCCTGCCCTGCTTGACTTCTCAATGTCAGAATCTCTCAGGGCTAGGTCATGGGCATGCTTCCTTCCTACAAGTCCCTTCTGAGTGTTCTTACTCCCATCATTTCCAAGTCCATCTTTATTCTCCTAAGTCTCAAATTTACATCTCCAATTCGGACCCCACCCGGCACTCAGATTACCCTACTGGACATTTGCCCTTGGATAGACACACATAAATTTACCATGTCCCCAGCAAAGCACTTGGGTTCCCTGACCCACTTTCCCCAATCATCTTGCCCTCAACATTCTCTTCCCCGTGTAATCGCCAGATAAGAAAATAGCAGCATGATATGTCATTGTTTATGTCAAATCATATACAGGAATCTCTCATGACCCGTCCCTTCCCTTCAGTCTCCAAATCCATTCCAATCACCAGTTCCTGCTTCCTCAAAAATTTCTCTCAAATAAACCCATTTGTCCAGTTACACTGCCAACACCCTAATCCAGAGCATCATCCTCTCTCTGCGAACTTTTGCTCTGACAGCTTCCTTGTTTCCGTCCTTGCCTCCCCAAACCCAAACAAAAAGAGATTTCTAGACCAAGAGAGCATCATAAACCAGCAAATGTTCAGAAGACATCCAGGAGGCTGGACCTGGGAAAACCACAAAGAGGTAGTTTTGAGTGGCCAGGGAACAGGGCAGGTGAAGTGAGCGATAAACAGAGGCTCTGAATGCCATGCCTAGCATCTTGAAGATGAACTTGAGAAGAGTGAGGAACTGAGGAAGGATTATAAACCAGAGAATGGCTTTCCAGGTGTGCATTACACGTAGAGGAAAAGCCTCTGGCACAGTGAAAATACACTGGAGACATGTAGAGAGCAGGAAAAACCAGCCCTACAGTTACTGGAATCAACCAGCTATTGGGCATGTCATGGAGCGTGGTGTGCTGCTCCCATGGACTGGAGCCAGAAACAATTCCCTTCTATAAAAGGAGATATAGTAACAGTCAATTTTTTTTTAGTACTATGAAGGGGAAAGCATAAGAAATGTTGGCCAATCGTTATTAATTGTACCTTGGAGGAATCAGCTTGCATACACAAAGAAAGAGAGAGAAGAGAAAATAAATTTGCAAAGAAAGGGTCTATTTTCTGCAGTTGAAAAAAAAAAGTGGAGCAAAACAGAGCCCTGAGCTCCTTGATTAATAACAGAAATGGGAGGAAAAAGTGGAGAGACAGGAGGAAAAAATTCTTTCTACTCTTGTTATTATTAAAAGTGGGGTTTTATAGGCACTTGGGAGAATGAAACTCCAGGTTTTCAAATATCATTGTGGATATGGGCAAAGAAATAAATTTGTTTTCTTTTCATGTCAATACATCAGTCCCCATTGTTCGGTCAGCAGCTGATATGAAGAACATAATTTAACACAATTGGCATTGTGAAAATGGGATAAATTATTCATCCCAAAAGGACCCCTCATCTGGATATATTCCCCCTTTGCTGGCAAGGCCAGATAATACATGGTGGTTCAGACGGTGCAAAGTACAGAACATAAAAATTTAAAATACTACTTCCCAGGATTATCAATAATGAAGAGGTTCCTACATGGAGAGGCCCCAGGATTGGCAGGAACAATAAATAAAAATGCAGAAGTGCTGACAAGGAGCATGATTGTATTTTTATGAGCTGGACTTGCACAGGCCAAAAATAGACCTAAGCTGTATCCTTCGGCTCATTCCTGCAGCAAAGAGAGAAATTCGGGGCAGTACAATGAAAGGCTAGCCCCTGAGCACCTCTTGTGTGCCAGACACTGACCTACAGGCCCTACTGATGTTTTCCCTCAGTTAGTGCACACAACCCCCCTCTCCGATCCTCACATCTCTCCTTTAAGATCATTATTATTCTCATTTTTCAGATGAGGAAATTTAGCCTCAGAGACTTCAGTCACTTACCTGTGATCAAATGACTGGTAAGTGGTTGAGCTGGTATCCAAGCTCAAGAACATGTTGCTTTTTTCTATCATTTTTTTAAGGTACCCACTATGTGCCTGGCACTGTACCAAAAGCTTTACATCCTATATCTCAGTAAACCTTCTCAATCACTCTGAGGTAGGACTGATTATCCCCATTTTATAGGAACCTGAGTCTCAGGGAGCAGAAATGACTTCACAACCTCACATAACCACTAAGAGGCAGAGTCAAGGCTTGAACCTGAGCTTCTGGCTCAGATCAAGTGCCACTAGTAAGGTCATCATTCAAAACTCGTAACACTCAAACTTTGATCCTATGGCACCTGTTGCTCCATAAATGCTATTAACTGAATGAACAAATGAATGAATCCTTCATCTAAAGAGACAAGGTGAAGTCACCCCAATGGGGCCTGAGTACATAGTTGGGAACCTTCTCCCATTTACTGCCTCACTCCTCAACCCTCACTCTATCTCTTTGCGTTCGAGTCTTTCCCTGGACCCTTGAAGTTTGGTAGCGGGCCCAGAACACAAGGTAAAATGTCAGTGCTCAGAGTACATTAGTGGCAGTGTTGTCCAATCCCACCCATTCACCGACGGGGACATGGAAGCCCAGAAAGGGGGAGGGATTTGCTGCAGGTCACACAACAAGGCAGTGTCAGAAGTAGGACCCTAGTATGGACCTGCTGACTCCCAGTCCAGGGCTCTTTCTGTGGAATTGAGTCTCTTTTACTTGCTGGGCCTTTGATTTCTCAGGGCAGAATGGAAGGCTGGCCAGTATGGCCTCAAATGGATGGTCTAACCCAATAAGTCTATGACTCTCCAACTCTCAGGCAAGGCACAGAATTGGGCAAGGTGAGCGACTCTTCATTGGCTCCTACAGGGACGGCCAGCTCCTGCCCTGAGCAGAGGCTAGCTGCCCGGGGCCGGGAGTCACTACAGCAAGGCCGGCCCACAGCTCTGCCACCCAGGCCTGTCCCCTATAGGGCAAGGCCCAGCCCACCTTTCTGCTCAAGCCTTCTTACAGCCTGGGGCCAGCCCCGTGCACTTCAGGAAAAACAATCCTGATTCTGGGACTGAATCGATGATGATAACAGCAACGACCATAATAGCAACCTAGCATTAAGCAGTTACTCTCTGCTGGGCACTGCGATAAACACTCGATATGCATTTTCTCATTTTACCCTTTAAACAATTCTTAGAGGAGGATATTGCTGTCCTCGTTTTAACAACGAGAAAACAGAGAGACAGAGTGGTTAGTAAACTGGCCCAGGGTCACACAGCGAGTAGGTGGTGGAATTAGGATTCAAATCCGAACTGCATTGCTATAATGCATGGGCATCTATACAGACCTCCCTCTACATGCAGGGGCACTAGCTCGTTCCACAGTGGTCTCTCCGTGTGTGAACGTGAGCAAGTAAGTAAGTCACTTCAGCTCTCTGAGACTGTTTCACCATCTGTGAGATGGAGGTGATTTTTTTAAAAATAGAAAATCTGATATATGCTCATGGTAAAAAAAATGTATGAAAATTGTAGAATAAAAGTTTTCGAAGGGACCCCAACCACTCCATCCATACTCTAACCATCTAATGGTTTCTTGCGTGTCTTTTCAAGACTATTTTATGAATTATAAGAATGAAACATACACACATGTTTTCACAAATGGGATCACTCTATACCACACTCTTTAAAGTTGTTTTAACAGAGCAATGTGTCTGTTGCTTTTTCCACATTAGCACAAACACAAGCAAATCTGTCTCATCCTCATAACAATTGCTTACTATTCCACATCCATGCACCAGGGTTTGTCCAGCCACTCCAATCTCATGGAACATTCCAATTGTTCTCTCTCTCTCTCTCTCTCTCTCTCTCTCTCTCTATATATATATATATATATATATATATATATATGCCTTTGCATACTTGAAAAACATACCCATAGAATAAATTCCTGCCAGTAGCAAACATACCAACTAAATAGGATATACAGTTTAAATTTATAAACAATATCCAAATACCCTCTAAAAACCATTGCATCCCATTATATAACCAACCGGAGTGCAATGAGAAGATCTGCTTTCTCCCAGTGTTAGCAACACTTGGCACTATTACTTTTTTTTTTGGCCAAAATTTATGTTTCATTAAAATTATATTTTCAAATTATAAATAATTTTTAATCTGCTTATAGGTCATTTTTTGTCTATTTTCTGGAATCACCTAGTCAAAGCCTTTGCCCAATTTAGGGTGATTTATAATCTTGTGAGTCTCTGAAGAGCAGAACGAGGGGGCTCAATGAGACTGGAATCGGCAGAGACGTGCATTCTCTGCTCCCCAGGGAAAGGCTGACAGTTCTCTGATCCTGTGTATCAGGGAGAAAAAGAAACCCTCTAGTGAAGCCATGAGAATGACCAAGAAGGCATGGAGGACTCAGTGACAGGAGCAGCATCTCCTTTGCCCAACATCCTTCCAGATCCGTCCTGTCGGACCCCTGCTCCCCCGCTGTTGAAACCCCATCCTTCTCAGCATGTCTCACATTTACAGTCATCCTCCAAAAATGTCACCTTCGGGAGACATATTCCGAATATCCAGTGAAAGAAAGGAAACTCTATCAATGAGCACCATCTTTGTGCCATTAGACGATTTTCACTTTTTTTTTTTCCTCACAGTAACCCGGTTAGGTAGCTATTATGTTCATTTTACAGAAGAAAGAAAAAAAAAAAGCCCAGAGATGCCAAGCAACTTGCCTAAAGCCACACAGTACATAATTAGTTTAGCTGAGAGTTGAATCCAAGTCTCTAAGACAACCAAGCACATGCGCTCTACCACACAAAGTGAAGGGTGCTAAACATCAATAATTGATCTTTTAATGTCTGCGTTCCTTTCCTCCCACAAGCAGGTGAGCCAACGTCCTCTAGGATGTGTAAAGACTTAGTAGAAAGGAAAGGTACATTTGCTTAGAGCCTGGCAGCTGGCTTGATGAATACACAGTTCATCTGGGGCTTTGCCAAGGTGGGGTTGTGCCGGTCTGTGGCTTGCTTTCCACAGACCAGCCATTCCTTAGCTGGCATTTCCCAGCACTCTTGGGTGCAGATCTTGGCTGCACTGTTTTCTTTTGGTGTGTCCTAGGACAGCATTCCCCTTCTCTGAGCCTGTTTTGCATGGTTACAACCTCACAGAGGAGTTGTGGGGACATCTGGGTTATCATGGTCACTTAGGTAAACCAAAGGCACGTCCTGGAAATTGGTATCTACAGACTGATGTTCCAGCTTCTCAAGAGCTTGCTCCCATGACCTAGAGAGAGCCATCAGACTGCTTAGATTCAAGTGGAAAAATTAAGCCCAGCCTTACCCTAGGCAAGGGGCAGGGGGCCTCGTTCAGCCAGCATTTCCTGCTGCCCGCCGTACGCCAGGACCAAGGGTACAAAGATGAGACAGAGCCAGGACCCTCAGGCCTAGTAGGAAAAGCTCCTCAGTGCTGACCCAGCACCAAGTCTCCATCAATCCATCCACCTCCCCATTTCTGCTGCCACCATCCTAGAACCCACCACCACCATCCCCTTCATGAGCACAGCAGTAACCTTCTAGCTGATCTCCTGCCCCCCACTCTTTTCTTCCACCATATATGGCCAGGGCTGGGAGGTTGGTGGTACTGCAGGAAACCCAGTAGCCTCTGTTTTGGGGACATTTCTCTGGTGCTGCCTCATCTGGAAGATGGATTGGAGAAAAGAGGAAGAAGAGACCAGGAGACAAAGCATGAGTCCCTTGGCCCTAGGGTGGCCCACTGCAGCCAGAGGAATCTTCCTAAAATAGAAATCTGATCCTGTTACTCTCTTCTTTAAGCCTCTTCAGAAAAATGCACGGGGCCCCTCATGAGCTGGTGCCCACCCCACGTCATCTCCCAAGTCTCTCCCCCTCCCTCAGCTGACCCAGCCAACCCAACCTCCGGACTGTTCCTCCCATTCCCTCAGTGTCTGTCCACATGCTGGTCCCTCTGCCCCCTACTCCCCTTACCAACCCACCCTCCATCTCTCAGCCAGGGCTCCTTCCTCAGAAGGACCTCCCCTGACCATCCTGCCATCATAATTTAATCCCCTTAAGTCTTTTTTTTTTTTTTTTTTTTTTTTTGCGGTACGCGGGCCTCTCACTGCTGTGGCCTCTCTCGTTGCGGAGCACAGGCTCCGAACGCGCAGGCTCAGCGGCCATGGCTCACGGGCCCAGCCGCTCCGCGGCATGTGGGATCTTTCCGGACGGGGGACACAAACCCATGTCCCCTGAATCGGCAAGCGGACTCCCAACCACTGCGCCACCAGGGAAGCCCAATCCCCTTAAGTCTTAGCGTCTCTTAACCATACAGCACCTTATTCTTTCCTTAATAGCCCTTCCTGCAGTTTGCATCTCTGTATTCCTATTTGTGTGCCGGCTTGTTTGAAGTCCCTCTGCCCGCAACGGCCATGCCTGACTTTTCATGGCTGTATATGCATAGCTTAGCATAGGGCCTGGCACGTAGAAGTGCCCAATAGACATGCTGGATGAGAGAGTGAGTACCTTCCAGTGTAATAAGTATAAACTTAGCTATAATTATGGGTGGTCAGGGAAGGTATCCAGGAGAGCTGCCATCTGAACTGGGCTTAGAAAGATGAGCACTGGCTTATCAGACAGGCAAAGAGGCAAGGAGAGCATTCTGGGCAGAAAGAATGGCGTGGGCAAAGAGGAGGGAGCAAGAAATACCCTGGAGAGTGTAGAAAATTCCAGGGAGGGGTTTCTCAACCTCAGCACTGTTGACATTTTGAGCAGGGCAATTCTTTTTTTAGGGGGGTGGGGGGGTGGAATTTTGTGCATTGTGGGATATTCAGCAGTATTCCTGGCCCAAAACATCCCTCCTCCTATTGTCACAACTAAAAATGTCTGCCAAATGTCTCTCTGTGCGGAAAAGTCACCCCCGGTTGAAAACCACGGCTCTAGGTTAGTTCTGACATGCTGGTGTTCAAGGTACAAAGTGAGGAGTGATAGGAATGGAAGCCAGTGGGGCAGATAATGGAGGACCTGGAGTGCCAAGGTCAGGATTTGAGGACTGTACCCTGTGCGGGTGACTGGACAGGCTTTCCCTGGGAGAAGGACTGGTCACAACTCCAGAGGCACTACTGCAGGTGTGCTGTGGAGGATTGATTAACGTGATAGAAGAGGTGGGGAAACAACCACGAGGCCAGCCCATCTCATCTCCTAAGGCATGCACAGTCCCGCTAGCACTGGGTAGGGAAGGAGCCCTGGAGGCCATGACATTCTCTCTGCAGGATCGCCCCAGGCCCCACCTGCATGTCCAGGAGAGCTCAAGAAGAAGCCATCGCCGTAGATGAGGGAATGCGGAGTTTGAAGAAGCACTGCCTGGGGATGGGAGGCTTCTCATTATCGAAGGTAGCACGGTGCAGAGGGGAAAGCTGTGGTGTCAGGTGCACCGGGGTTCCAACCCCAGCTCTTCCACTCTCTCTGTGAAGCTTGGACAAGTCACTCCATTGATCTGAGCCTCAGTTTCCCCAGCAGTGAAATGGGTGCACTAACACTCACCTCACAGGGGTGCTGGGAAGATTAACTGAAATGACAGCTATGAATGCCCTGCATGGCCCATTCCTGGCCCAGAGCAAAGGTTTCAGACATGCTCATCCTCACTCTTTAGCCTCCAAAACCTTTTCCCCAGAAACTCGCATTCCATACTAAAGAGTATGTAGTGAACAAGATAATTGTCAGTATTACACACCAAGCACACTCCGTATTTTACATTTTCAAGAGGAAAACCCATGATGTAACATTGGGGTTAAATATACTTCTTTCTGATAACCTTTTTAGCTTCAAACCCTCACCATCTGGCTGGACATAGTGAGAGAGCTGACAACTGTGTCAGAACTCACCTTGCCTTCGCTACAGCCCCTTGAGGTTGAGTCCCCCCTCTACCCACAAGGAGGCTGAGGCTGAGGCAGTTAGAGAACCTCACTCAAGTCCTCAGCCAAGGTAGGCTCATAAAAGGTAGAGCACTGAACCCCCCAAGAGAGGGGCTTCCGAGTCTGTGCTGGTAAACACAACACTGCTCTCAGCATTTGGTTTCTTGAGTGGAATTTACTGTTAACACATCTGTTCTAATGTCAGGGGAAAAAACCTGGTTTACTCTTATAAATATTATAAAATCTAAATCCTAGCACAGAAAACTCACAGGAGTTGAGCTGAGGTTGGTGACGGAGCTCTTGCTAGAGTCCAAGTTTGGGGACTCCCAGACCAGCTGGCTCCCTATTCCTGCTGAGGTGGAAGGTTCTAGAAGAGCGCTGCCTGGGCTCTGGGTTCTCCAGATTTTGCCAGGAGGCTTACCAACTCTGCGCTTTGGGAAGTGACTTTACCAATCCATGCCTGAGTTTTATCGTCTTTAAAAACTGGATCAAAGTAGCAACTCCCTTATTAGGTCCTATTAACTATTGAAAGGATGAAAGAACATTGTGTGTGTGTGTGTGTGTGTGTGTGTGTGTGTGTACTTGTGATTTACAACATCAACTAGCATTTAAGAAGCACATGAAAATGATAATTTTTATTCTCTTATGGTTAGTTTTGTGCCAAGCACTTTATTTATAAGACCACATCTAACTTTGCCCCAACCACTGTGAAGTAGGTGTGATCCTCCCCACGTCATGGAGGAGAACACTGAGGTTCGCCTGGTACAAAGACTTTATCATGAACATCAGAGTGAGTCTGTGATGTGCCCCTGTGGCAATGTGTCCCTTTAGGGATTTGCATCTTACAGGATACTTTGGTTTGCTTTCCATGCATGCAAGTCCACAATGTATTATCTTCGGGCTTTGGGACATCTGGACCAGATGCTCAGTGGTTATCAGGTGTGTCTCCTCTCTCAAGGAAAGAAAGAAGCCTTTGGAGGTGGGAAATGGGGTGGGGAGTAAGGGGAGACAGAGGCCATGATATCTCTGGATGACCCGCAGATGTGTGTAGAGCTAAGAGGAGAAGTGAGCTCACCCCAATCACTTTTCCTTGCATACCTGTCAGGGACATAGAGATCTTCGAGACTGTAAAGGGTAAAGATTCTTCCTGAAACTTCACGAAACCTTGAGAGAATATTCCCTCTGCTTCTCCTCAATCTCCATTACATCTGGGATCAAATTCCAGCATTGCCACTTACTCCTTCTGTGAATTTGGATAACTACCCAAATTTCTCTGGTCCTTCACCTTTTGCCCACAAACGTGGATGTATAATCCCTGGGTAATGTGCATCTAGCACAGTGGCGCTCAACTTTGGCTACACACAGGAGTCACCTGGGAAGACTTAATTAATATTGACACCTGGGTCTCACCCCCAGAGATTCTGATACAATTGCTCTTGTACAGATATCAGGATTTTCAAAGGCTCCCCGGGTGACTCTAATATGCAAGTCAAAAACTGAGAACCTCTGCTGTACAGGTAGCCAATACCCAATTAATACTGTTCCTTCACATTTCTTTAGTGCTAACTGCCTGTTCAAATTTTATTTTCAAAAGGTCTTACCAGTTTCTCAGAATGGCTCAAGGATTCTTTATTTCTGCCACCCTTATGCACATTTTCATACTGACAACCTCTGCACTTTCAAAACAGATGACTCAACCCTTAGCCAATCAGCCAGGACGTCTATCTAGCTTTGGCTCCTCTTCTGTTCATTGGATAGAGCCAATTGGTTAAGACACACAATGCCCTCCTGGAGATGCCGATGAGAAAATCAAACAAATGGAATGATCCATTGTTCACTCTTCAGCAAGGGAACCTCATCATTTGCCTCCAAACCTCTCTCTTATGGTAGGTAAAAGCTCACATTGTAAAACCCCAAGTTCTCTCAGATGGATCTTAAACAATATCCTTTCTCCCACCTATGTCCGTGGGATAACTCCACCACTTTTGTATAATTGCTCACCTCCATTCCTCATGGACTACTCCCATGTCAGGAGATGTGCCATCAGCCAGCCACTCATTTCCAGCCACGCCTCCGCCAAAGACACTCTACTTCAGTCATGCTATTTCCCAAAAGCTCTCCATCCTTTGCATATGTGTGCCCTTTGCCTTAAATGCCTTTTCCTCCAATGGTCTACCCGGGAGGTTTTTACTCACCTTCAAAAGCCAAATTCAAATATTCTCCTCTGCAGCTTACCTAATCTGTCCTCCCAGTCCCCTCTCTGCCACAACAGAGTCTAGTTTTTTCCACTCCTGTGCTCTCACAATCTTTGTAATGCTCAGGCACTGCATTTACCATGATGCTTTATATTAATTTAAGCGTTATACTGAATAGGGATTTCGTAATGTGTCTTTTTATAACCAACTTGCAGCATAGGAATGGGGCCTTAGGAGGCGCAAACTAAACGCCTGCTGGACTGCATCCAAGTCTCTGTCCTCAAATCTGTAGCAGTCAATTTTTGAAACACCTTCCCAAAATAATCAAGACAATTTTCTCTTTCATCATCTAGAAGCTTATTAGTATTCATCTACTATGATGGAACTTTTAAGAGGAAAGATTATTTTCTTGCCCATGTATGTATATGTGAACAAAAAGATGAATAAACACTTACCATAAATCTGAAATAACGTAAGAGATGTCATGTCTCTGGAAGGAATAACTACATTTTACAAGAAAGGGAATGTATTTGGCTGATGAGGGAATGAAAGGGTTCGGGGGAGGTGGAATTTTTTGCTGCTTTATTTCCTGGGAAGGGGGGAGCATGGGGGTGCTGATGAGGAAAAGAGCACCTGCTTTACCTTTTCCGGAGCAGGTAGCTGTAAGTGATTAACCTCCAAGGGAGTGATGAGAGGGACGGTCTGGAAGCCATCCTCAACCGAAGGCGGCTTGGTTCCCTTCTCACTGGGGTTACTGTTCAGCTTCACCATCCTTACGCCTTTCTTCCCAGACCTAAGGCAAGCAGTGGGATTCTAGTTACAGTGGGAAGTGAGGCAGGAAAACAGAGGGCTGACGACAGAGAAAATAGCGCTGTCCTCAACAGTTCCACTCCAGCAGCTTCAGTGTACAGATCAGTCATCGATCTTCCACTAGATTTCCTGACATGATTCCCATCATCCAGTAAAACTTCTTTAATCATCCAGATATGCCACCTACCCACGGCACTTAAGAGCTTTCAAATTTGAGAAACTCAAGGAAAATCCTAGGCTCACGTACAAAATATACAATCTTAAAAAAATATCCAAGACACTAGAGTTAACATAATCATATAATCTCAGTGGAAAGCTTATTCTTAGTGCAAAAATAAATCCTATTATTCTGGGTCACCCTGCAGTATGATAAATTTCACCTTACCATCTTGGTTGCTATTTTATTATGTGGTTGTTTTTTTCCATTAATCTCCCTAAAATACAATAAATACACTCAATGCCCCTATATGTAGTGTACCCTTTGACTCAATATGTAGGTTGTACAGGAGATACAATTTCCTAAAACAAAAAAGGTTTGGCTTGAACCTGATCCTGTTATTCAGCCATGGAATGCCTCCATTTCCTCAATAGCAAAGGGCCATTTTTTTTTTTTTTGGTTCCATGGAAAGTTAGCAATCCCCATATTGCAAGATTGCCAACTAAATAAACAAATCACATTTATTTCTTTCCAGCTCCCTTGGAAGTGAAACGGTGATCCCACCCCAGCCCCAGAAGCCCAGCACAACTGAATTTTTCTTGTCAACCCTGCTGATGGAATGTTATTAGACAAAATAGGGTTGTTGTGGGAGTGAAAGGGAAAGGGTTGGAGGACATTGGGGAGTGGTTTATAGCAAAAACAAATGCCTACTTACTGCGCTGCACTCTTGAGGGGTCAGAGCAGATTCAAGCCAATTTGAAGAGGAGGAGGACGGCCAGGAGTCCTCCCTCCTCAGCCGGAGCTTGTGGTGCTGAAAGGACAGCGCCTTGCGTGCGTCTGGAGTGAGAGCTTCTGAGAGCGAGGCGCAAGCGAGCGGGCTCCTCGCAGCTGTCTGCCTGCTTGCTCGCTCGCTCGCTCGCGCCCCCTCCCACCGGGAAACGGGCTCCCACACCATCTGTCATCTGGCACCACCTGCTGTTTCTCATGCATGGCCACAACCACAGGATGGAACAAAATGGTTTCAAAAAAGTGGGAGGGATTCTGGCCATAAAAAATAAAAAATTAATACGCACCATATTATAAGCAATCCTTGAGCCTTTAGAAAAACTGGAGGAGGCACATTCATTAGGAGAACGGACCACTCCTAAGATCTTCCAGAACAATATCATGAAACAGAATTGTTCAGGACCTGCATCGTGCTCTGACCTGTGTAAGGAGAGAAGGAGAACTAATATTCATTATCTCCCATGCAGTGGGGACTTTTCCAGGCTCTTTCAGACTATTTCCCTCATTTGCAAATTGCGATTTCTAAGAGTACCTACATGATGGGGTTAGTGTGAGGTGTGAATGTGATAACTTGGGGAAAGCATTTAGCTCAGAGCAGGGTGTTTGGCAAGCAATGCATAAACATAAGCTCCTATTCTCACAATGCTACTGTCATCATGCAGGTCAGCTAAGGTCACAGAACTGGTATAGCACCAGGAACTGGGATTTGAGCCCCGATCCATTGCTGTGAAAGTCTGTATGCAGTCCATGACATTACGGGGCTTCCAGGTTGGTGTGTGGAATCAGAGAGGGCAAAGTCCTAGTGTCAGCTCTACGAAATTCTGGCTGTGGGGATCTTAGACATTTTGCATTCACTCTCCAAGCCTCCATTTCTTTATCTCTGATAATAACACCTCCCTTGTAGACTGGTTGTGAATATGAGAAGAGATTGCACTCAAGGAAACCCCTTTTAGTTCAGGGACAGGGATCTGAATGGCTGAATTGTTTCATCTCTGGGGGTTGCTCTTACATGCTCTTCAAATCCTCCGAGGTCAAGGCTGTTTCCACTGGTTTCTCCCAGCTGTGTCCAAATCACATTGGGCCATTCATTCCCAGCTGCAGTGCTGTTTATGAGGCACTTCATGAGGTCTTGGCATTAGTAATAGCATCCCCCTTCACTTTCAAAAGTATCCTGGCTTGCACGATAAAGTATTTGGTCACCTTAGTTGGTGTTCACATACTGAGCATATAGTCTCCTAGCTAAAAGGCCAGGAGAAAACATATACATTACCTGTACTGCTTAGGAGTGAAATGTGTGTGTGTGTGTGTAAAAAGAGAGAGATGTTTCTGAGACAATAGAGGCTCTACTACATCAGAGCTGCGTAGGGCACTTCTGTTAATAGAGGTATGCATATATATGAGAAGGAGGTGTTCCAACAAATGTTAGTCCCCCACTCCCTGCTTTTCCAAAGACCTGGAGGATTTTCAGGTGTAGGCATTGACTAAGGACAACAAAATGTAGACAGCTACATGGAAACAATTGTGAACACTTGTATTTGTTTCTATTATTGCTGCCTCCAAAGGAAAAGGGAAGTCCCTTCAACACCACTTGTGATTGATTCACAAG
The DNA here is from genome assembly GCF_005190385.1 of Monodon monoceros. Taxonomy (NCBI): domain Eukaryota; kingdom Metazoa; phylum Chordata; class Mammalia; order Artiodactyla; family Monodontidae; genus Monodon; species Monodon monoceros. Next base: position 148,406,063 of record NW_021703768.1, on the reverse strand, counting down.
CAGAAACTGTGCCTTTAATAACTCTAAGCCACAGGTCCTGAGAGTTTAGTAAGGTCCAGGATAAGGGCCTGTCTCATGGAAATAGAAAATCCAGGCTTCCTTATATGTGAGGACAGGAGAGAGGGTGCAGAAAGAAACAGGGGGCCAGAGTGATGTGGAGAAGCCCCTTGTTGAAGAGTTATATTGAGAAGTGCTAAATATAGTAGACTATTATTCTCCTGTAGAGCTCTGGAAAAGATGTTTGACAACTGAAAACAAAAATTATGATATTTTCTGATGAGGTTCTCCAAGTATGTAGACGTAGATGTAATATATTAGACAACTGCAACATAATAAGTGAAGGATAAAGGGACCAATCTGGTGGTAATATATATTCCACTTGAAGTGGTAAAGTACTGATTCCAACTAAACTGTGAAAACTTAATTATGCTATTGTAATCGCTAGTATAACCAAAAATATACTGAGATAAAGTCCAAAATGTGATATATAAATTTAAATGGAATACTAAAAAAAAGCTCAAATAGCCCAAAAGAAGGCAGAAAATGGAAAACAGAGAAACAACAACAAAAAAAAGAGAGAACAAGCAGAAAACAAATAATGAAATAGTAGACTTAAATTCAAACATATCAATAATTACATTAAGTGTAAGTGGTCTAAAAAAACCAAATAAAAAGAAGAGTTTGTCAAAATGAAGGAAAAGCATGAACCAAATATATATTGTCAACAAGAAACTCACTTCAAATAAAATGATATAGGCAGGATAAAAGTACTGGCTCAGACTTTCAGCTCAAAGGAAGACAAGGTGTAACTCTCTTCTGTCCTCCCACCTCTGGGTTCATCTGACACTAGCTGCCTCTGTCATGCCACCCAAGTGTGACCTCAATGAGATCAAAGTCATGAACCTCAGGTACATCTGTGAGGAAGTCAGTGCCACGTCTTCCCTGGCCCCCAAAATCATCCTGCTGGATCTGTCTCCAAAAAATGTTAGTGATGACATCACCAAGACAACTGGTTACTGGAAGGGTCTAAGGATTATAGAGAAACCATTCAGAACAAAGAGGCCCAGATTGAGGTAGTACATTCTGCCTCTGCTCTGACCACCAAAGTCCTCAAGGAACCACCCAGAGACAGAAAGAAGCAGACAAACAGTAAGCACAGTGGAAATATCACTTTTGATGAGATTGTCAACATTGCTTGACAGATGCAGCACTGATCTTTAGCTAGAGAACTCTCTAGAAACATTAAAGAGGTTCTGGGGACTGACTGGTCAATGAGCTGTGATTTGATGGCCTTCATCCTCATGGCATCATAGATGACATCAACAATGGTACAGTAGAATGCACAGCCAGTTAAAAACTACAAAGGAAAATATTTCTCTAAAGGATTATTTGACAACAACAACAAAAAAAGGTAATGAGATGGAAGAAGACGCATCATGATAATGCTAAGCAAAAGAAAGCTGGAGTAACTATGTTATTATCAGACAAAGTAGACTTCAGAGCAAAGAAAATTACCAGAGATAAAGAGGGACGTTACATGGGCTGAAAGGGTCAAGTGACTAAGAAGACATAGCAATCCTAAATGTGCATGAACTTAATAACAAAGCTTCAAAATACATGAAGCAAAAACTGACAGAACTGAAAGGAGAAATGGACAGGTTCACAATTGTAGTTGAAGACTCAAACACTCCTATCTCCTTAATTGAAAAAACAAATTAAAAATCAGCAAGGCTATAGAACAGAGTTTCTCAACTTCAGAACTATTAACATTTTGGACTGAATAATTATTTCTTGTGGGGGACATGGGCTGTTCTGTGGACTGTAAGATGTTTAGCAGCATTCCTGGTCTCTACTACTACGTGTCAGCTGCATCTTCCCCCAAGTTGTGACAATCAAAAATATCTCCAGACATTGACAAATGTCCCCTGAGAAAGAAGGGCAAAACCACTACCGGTTGAAAACCACTGTTATAGAAGAACTGAACAACATCATCAACCAACTGGATCTAATTGACATGTATAGAAAACTCCACCCAACTACAGAATAATATATATTATTTTTAATTGAACTTGGAACACTTACTAGGATAGACTATATCCTGAGTTACCAAGATATACTAAAACCTGAGTTATAAAACAAGCCTGAACACAGTTTTTCAAATTGAAAATTATATAAAGAATGTCCTCTGACCATAATAGAATTAGACCTGAAATCAGTGACAGAATGATAATGGGCAAGTCTCCAAACACTTGGAAATTAAACAGCAAACTTTGAAATAATCCATGTGTCAAAGAGAAAGTCTCAAGGGAAATTTAAAAATGTTTTGCACTGAACAGAAATGAAAATATGAGATATAAAAATTTGGGGGGGCTTCCCTGGTGGTGCAGTGGTTGAGAGCCCGCCTGCCGATGCAGGGGACACGGGTTCGTGTCCCGGTCTGGGAAGATCCCACATGCCGCGGAGCGGCTGGGCCCGTGAGCCATGGCCGCTGAGCCTGCGCGTCCGGAGCCTGTGCTCCGCAACAGGAGAGGCCACAGCAGCGAGAGGCCCGCGTACCGCAAAAAAAAAAAAAAAATTGGGGGAGTGCAGCTAAAATGGTGCTTAGAGGAGACTTTACAGCATTAAGTGTGTATAACGTAAGATAATAAAGGTCTCAGATCAATAATCTAAGCCATCACCCAGAAAAAAAGAAGAGCAAAATAAACCCAAAACAAGCAGAAGGAAAGAAATAATAAAGAGCAAAAATCAATAAAATTGAAAGCAGAAAAAACAATACAGCAAATCAATGAAACCAAAAGCTGGTTCTTTGACAAATTAATAAATCAGATAAACTTCTTGAAAAACTGACAAAGAAAAAAGAGAGAAAATACAAATTACCAATATCATGAATGCAAGAGGGAATAACACTACAAAGCATACAGACATTAAAAGGATAATAAAGGAATAATACAAACAACTCTATGTACATAAGTTTGATGAACTAATTTAAATGGACCAATTCCTCAAACACCATAAATTACCAAAACTCACCTGAGATGAAAGTATAACATGAATAGTCCTAACTATTAAGGAAATTGAATTTGTAGTTAAAAATCTTCCAGAAAAAACAAATCTCCAGAAAAAAACAGACAAAGACAGTACAAGACAAGAAAACTACAATTCAATATACCTCATGAACATAGGTGCAAAAATCGTCAACAAAATATTAGAAAATCAAATAGATCATTAGACAAAAAAAATGAAACACCATGAGCAAGTGGGCTTTACCATGGGGATGCAATTCAATAGAAAATGATTTTAATAAAATTTAACATTCATTCGTAATAAAAACTCTCAGAAAATTGTGAATAGAGGGGAAGTGCCCCAACCTGTTAAAGGGCATAAGAAAGAAAGAGATAAAGGCAGGAAGGCAGGCAGGAAGAAAGGAAGAAAGAAGGGAGGGAGAAGGGAGGGAAGAAGGGAGGAAGAAAGGAAGAAGAAGAAAGAGAAGGAGGGAGGGAGGAAGGGAAGAAGGAAGGAAGGAAGGAAAGAAGGAAGGGAGGAAGGAAGGAAAGAAAGAAGGAAGGAAGAAGAGGGAGGGAGGAAGGGAGAGAGAAAGAAAGAAGGAAAGAAGGAAGGGAGGGAGCGAGGGAGGGAGGGAGAAAAGAAGAGAGAGAAAGAAAGAAAGAAAGAAGAAAGAAAGAGAAAGAAAGAAAGAAAGGGAGAAAGGAAAGAAAGAAAGAAAGAGAGAGAGAGAGGAAGGAACAAAGGAAGGAAAGAAAGAAAAGAAAAGCTAATGTCATAATTAATGGTGAAAGACTGAATGTCTTTCTCCCAAGATCTAGAACAAGCAGGCAAGGATGTCCATTCTCACTACTCCTAGTCAACAGCATACCTGGAAGTACTAGACATTGCAATAATGCAAGAAAAATAAATAAGAGGTAAACAGATTGGACAGGAAGAAATAAAATTATCCTTACTTGCAGACAATATGATTATTTACATAGAAAATTCCAAGAAATCTATTTTTTAATTCCTGGGACTAAATGTAAATCTAAATCTCTAGTGTAGCAAAGTTGCAGACACATGGATGTATGCAACTTAATATTTCTGTATTTTAGCAGTGAACAATTAGAAACCAAAAGGTTTTTAAGATATCATTTAAAATATTGTCCCCAAATGAAACACTTAGGTATAAATCTAGCAAAATATGTACCAAATCTGAATGGGGAAAACTATGAAATACTTATGAAAGACCTCAAATACGTAAATAACTGAAGACATACCACATTCATGAATTGGAGCAGTCAACATAATAAAGATGTCAACTCTAAAAATTTATTTATGGATTAATTTTATATTATAATCTTCAGTAGCAATTTTTGTAAGTAAATCTAGATCATTCTAAAATATATATGATAAAAAAAACAAACAACCCAATCCAAAAATGGGCAGAAGACCTAAATAGACATTTCTCCAAAGAAGATATACAGATTGCCAACAAGCACATGAAAAGATGCTCAACATCACTAATCATTAGAGAAATGCAAATCAAAACTACAATGAGGTATCACCTCACACCAGTCAGAATGGCCATCATCAAAAAATCTACAAACAACAAATGCTGGAGAGGGTGTGGAGAAAAGGGAATACTCTTGCACTGTTGGTGGGAATGTAAATTGATACAGCCACTATGGAGAACAGTATGGAGGTTCCTTAAAAAACTAAAAATAGAACTACCATATGACCCAGCAATCCCACTACTGGGCATATACCCTGAGAAAACCATGATTCAAAAAGAGTCATGTACCACCATGTTCATTACTGCTCTATTTACAATAGCTAGGACATGGAAGCAACCTAAGTGTCCATCGACAGATGAATGGACAAAGAAGATGTGGCACATATATACAATGGAACACTACTCAGCCATAAAAAGAAACAAAATTGACTTATTTACAGTGAGGTGGATGGACCTAGAGTCTGTCATACAGAGTGAAGTAAGTCAGAAAGAGAAAATCAAATACTGTGTGCTAACACATATATATGGAATCTAAAAAAGATTCTGAAGAACTTAGGGCAGGGCAGGAATAAAGACACAGACGTAGAGAATGGACTTGAGGACACGGGGAGGGGGAAGGGTAAGCTGGGACGAAGTGAGAGAGTGGCATGGACATATATACACTACCAAATGTAAAGTAGATAACTAGTGGGAAGCAGCCGCATAGCACAGGGAGATCAGCTTGGTGCTCTGTGACCACCTAGAGGGGTGGGGTATGGAGGGTGGGAGGGAGACGCAAGAGGGAGGAGATATGGGGATATATGTATATGTATACTGATTCACTTTGTTATAAAGCAGAAGCTAATACATCATTGTAAAGCAATTATACTTCAATAAAGTTGTTTTTAAAAAAGTAAAATAAAATTTAAAATAAATTTTAAAAAATAATAAGAAAAATATAAAACATAAAATGTATATGAAAAGGCAAAGGAACTAGAATAACCAAAACCATTTTTTAAAGAATAATAAAATTGGATGAATCACCCTGCCCATTTTTAAGACTTACTATACACAGCTACAGTTATTTATACTGCATTGTATTAGTAATGGGACTGACATATAGATTAAAGGAAGAGAATAGAGACAACAGAAATAGACCCATATAAATAATAGTCAATTGTTTTTTGACAAAGTGCAAATGCACTTCAATGGATAAAAGATAATCTTTTTTAAAAATGGTGTTTGAACAATGAAACTTGACTTAAACCATATGCCTTATACAAATATAGATCATAAATCTAAGTGCAAAATATGGAAATATGAAACGTTGTGAAGAAAACATAAGAGAAAATTCTTTGTGTCCTGGGGTTAGGCAAACAGTTCATACACTTGACACCAAAATCACCAAAATCAATGTATAAAAGATTAGTAAATTAGTATTCATCACGTTTTAAAATTTTTGTTCTGCCAAAGACACTTTAAAAAGACAAACTACAGACTGAAGAAAATATTTGCAAATTATATATACCTGACAAAATACTTGTATCCAGAACATATAAAGAGCTCTCAAAACTCAACAGCAGGGATTTCCCTGGTGGTGCAGTGGTTGGGAGTCTGCCTGCTAATGCAGGGGACACGTGTTCGAGCCCTGGTCTGGGAGGATCCCACATGCCACGCAGCAGTTGGGCCCTTGAGCTACAACTACTGAGCCTGCGCGTCTGGAGCCTGTGCTCCGCAACAGGAGAGGCCGCGACAGTGAGAGGCCCGCGTACCGCGATGAAGAGTGGCCCCCACTTGCCACAACTAGAGAAAGCCCTCGCACAGAAATGAAGATGCAACATAACAAAAATAAATAAATAAATAAATAAATAAACTCCTACCCCCAATATCTTCTTTAAAAAAAAAAAAAAAAAAACGACAGTAAGAAAGAAAAAAATGAAAATGAACAAAAGACTGAAACAAATGTTTCATCAAAGAGAATGAATAGGTGGCAAATAAACACATTAAAAGATGTTCAAATATCATGAGCCACTAGAGTCCTAGAAGAGGACATACTTAAGTCAATCAACCTTTGTGTGAATGAATGAATCTTTATGACCCCTTCCAAGGCTTCATAGAGAAAGAAATCAAGCATGATTAAATGGAAGAAAGAAGCTTAAAATGCTTTAAAGGTAAACTTCACCTACTTCCCAGAGGCAATAATGTGAAGTGGAAAAAGCATGGATGATGAGGTCAGACATGGGGCTTTGAACCCACCTCCAACATGGTTCCAGATCTTGAAGATGTCACCGTCCACTAAGAGACTCAACTAGCAGGCAGATACATAGTCCTTCCTGTGTGCCAGGTACTGTGATAAAGATTTTGTATGCATTTTCTCTTACACTTCACAGCAAACTTCTGAAATAATGATAACAATATTTAACATTTTTTGAGTACTTACTATGTGCCAAGCAATAGTCTAAGCACTTACCATGTATAATACCATTAAATTCTCACAATTACCTTATAGTGTAGATACTGTTATTAGCCCCATTTTACAAGAGAAAAAAAATCAAACTCATAGAAGTGACTGCCCAATGTCAAGCAGCTAGTAAGTCACAAAACTGGAAGTCTCTCTGAATCCAGACACTAACAGGACCACTATAACAAAGGGAAGCACAGACTACAGTAGGATTACTGAGATTCCACTATCCAGTACTAGCCTAGGAACAGGAAAGATTTCCCAGAGGAAGTCTTAGCTGAGATCCGAGGACAAATAAGAGACAGGAAGGCAAGGAGGGTAGAGACATGTACTGAGGCTTGGACAATTCCCAGGAATGCAGAGTAGTTTGGTCTGGCTGGAGTTCAGAGTTCAGAGCATGGAGTTTAAGCTGCAGAAGAAACAGAAGAAGTGAGCAGAGGTCAGTTGAGGAAAAACTTTCCTGTGTGTTGTCATTAATCAGGACTCTTGTGATTTCAGATAACAAGTTTGTGGAGTCACCTTATATTGAATCAGAAATGTATTGGCTCAAATAGTCCAACTGTAGGGACCACAGAGATGGATCAATTGATTAATTTGTCTATCATTTTTTCTGTTTCTCTCTGTGTTGACTTTATTTTCTCAGATCATTTTCCTCCATAAAACAAAAGTTAAGGTTAACAACAGCCTTCAGGATTACTTCTTAATGGACAGTGAGATTCCCTTTCTCCGAAGAGTACTGTTTAATGCCCAAACATTTGGGGATTTTTCTAGATATCTCTTTTGTTATTAATGAATACCTTATTGTGCTGTGATCAAAGAAAATGTTATTTAGGATTTTATTCCCTTGAAATTTATTAAAACAGACTTTATGGCTCAGCCTATGGCCAATTTTGTCAAATGTTTCATGTGCACTTGAAAAGAATGAGTATCCTTGAATTGTTGGGTGCAGAATTCTGTATAAGTCAACATGGTTAGGGTTGTTTATCATATTGTTCAAATCTGCACGTTGATTTTTTTCATCTGTTTGTTCTATCAATAACTGCAATAAGTGTACTAAAGTTTCCTACTGTAATTGTGGACTTACCTACTTCTTTTATTTCTGTTAGTATTTAATCCCTATTTCTGTTAGTTATTTAATCCCTTTTTAAATTTTTATTTATTTATTTAATTTTTGGCTGTGTTGGGTCTTAGTTGCAGCACATGGACTCTTCATTGTGGCAAGGGCTTCTCTCTAGTTGTGGCTCGCGTGCTCAGTAGTTGCAGTGCACGGGCTTAGTTGCCCCGTGACATGTGGGATCTTAGTTCCCCCACCAGGGATTGAACCCACATCTCCTGCATTGGAAGGAGGATTCTTAACCACTGGACCACCAGGGAAGTCCCTATTTCTGTTACTTTTGCTTTACATATTTGAGCATACAAAATTAAGTAGATACAAACTTAGAATTGTTTCTGTTGGATTAACCCTTTTCTGTCATTATGAAATATCCTCTATCTCTACAGCTGCATCTTGTTTTAAAGTCTTCTTTATCTGGTGTTAGCATAGATGTACCAGCTTTCTTTTGTTAATGTTTGTACAGGAAATACTTTTTCATCCTTTGATGAAATCTTCAATCTCTCTGTGTTCTTATATTTGAGGTATGCCCCATGCAAGCAGCATATACCTGGGTTTAAATTTTATCCAATCTGAAAATCTTTGTCTTTTTACAGACTTGCTAACACTGAATCTAATTATTGATATATCTGAGTTTAATCTACCATCTTACTATTTGTTTTCTATGTGTCCTATATATTCTTTATTCCTTTCTCCTTTTTTACCTTTTTTTGGGTTATTAAAATATTTTGTTAGTTTTACCTATATTTGTTTTAATTATTTCTTTTTTTATTACTTTGCTCATTAACTTGCAGATTGCAATGTGCAACTTTGATTTATTATAGTCTAATATAAATTAATATTTTTACTTTTCAAGGACCTTAGAACAATTTAACCACACTCTACTACTTTTGTGATCCTGCTGTCATAAATTTTACATTATATGTATATTGAAAACCCACCAGAGATTATTTTTTATTTTCTTCTTTTTTGAATTTTATTTTATTTTATTTTTTTATACAGCAGGTTCTTATTAGTTATCTATTTTATACATATTCGTGTATATATGTTGATCCCAATCTCCCAATTCATCCCACCACCACCACCACACCCCCACTTTCCCCCCTTGGTGTCCATACATTTGTTATCTACATCTGTGTCTCTATCTCTGCCTTGTAAACCGGTTCATCTGTACCATTTTTCTAGATTTCAAATACATGTGTTAATATATGATATTTGTTTTTCTCTTTCTGACTTACTTCACTCTGTGACAGAGTGAAGGTCCATCCATGACTCCGTGACAGTCTCAAGGTCCATCCATGACTCTACAAATGACCCAATTTCAGTCCTTTTTATGGCTGACTAATATTCCATTGTATACATGTACAACATCTTCTTTATCCATTCATCTGTCAATGGGCATTTAGGTTGCTTCCATGACCTGGCTATTGTAAATAGTGCTACAATGAACATGGGGGTTCATGTGTCTTTTTGAATTATGGTTTTCTCTGGGTATGTGTCCAGTAGTGGGATTGCTGGGTCATATGGTAGATCTATTTTTAGTTTTTTAAGGAACCTCCATACTGTTCTCCATAGTGGCTGTATCAATTTACATTCCCACCAACAGTGCAAGAGGGTTCCCTTTTCTCCACACCCTCTCCAGCATTTGTTGTTTGTAGATTTTCTGATGATGGCCATTCTGACTGGTGTGAGGTGATACCTCATTGTAGTTTTGATTTGCATTTCTCTAATAATTAGTGATGTTGAGCAGCTTTTCATGTGCTTCTTGGCCAACTGTATGTCTTCTTTGGAGAAATGTCTATTTAGGTCTTCTGCCCATTTTTGGATTGGGTTGTTTTTTTAATATTGAGCTGCATGAGCTGTTTATATATTTTGGAGATTAATCCTTTGTCCACTGATTCATTTGCAAATATTTTCTCCCATTCTGAGGGTTGTCTTTTCGTCTTGTTTATAATTTCCTTTGCTGTGTGAAAGCTTGTAAGTTTCATTAGGTCCCATTTGTTTCTTTTTCTTTTCATTTCCATTTCTCTAGGAGGTGGGTCAAAAAAGATCTTGCTGTGATTTATGTCAAAGAGTATTCTTCCTATGTTTTCCTCTAAGAGTTTTATAGATTCAAGTCTTACATTTAGGTCTTTAACCCATTTTAAGTTTATTTTTGTGTATGGGGTTAGGGAATGTTCTAATTTCATGTACATGTAGCTGTCCAGTTTTCCCAGCACCACTTATTGAAGAGACTGTCTTTTCTTCATTGTATATACTTGCCTCCTTTGTCATAGATTAGTTGACCATAGGTGCATGGGTTTATCTCTGGGCTTTCTATCCTGTTCCATTGATCTATATGTCTGTTTTTGTGCCAGTACCTTATTGTCTGATTACTGTAGCTTTGCAGTATAGTCTGAAGTCAGGGAGTCTGATTCCTCCAGCTCTGTTTTTTTCCCTCAAGCTTGCTTTGGCTATTCGGGGTCTTTTTTGTCTCCATATAAATTTAAAAATTTTTTGTTCTAGTTCTGTAAAAAATGCCATTGGTAATTTGATAGGAATTTCTTTGAATGTGTAGATTGCTTTGGGTAACATACTCATTTTCACAATATTGATTCTTCCAGTCCAAGAGCATGGTATATCTCTCCATCTGTTTGTGTCATCTTTGATTTTTTTCCTCAGTGTCTTATAGTTTTCTGAGTACAGGTCTTTTACCTCCTTAGGTAGGTTTATTCCTAGGTATTTTATTCTTTTTGCTGCAATAGTGAATGGAATTGTTTCCTTAATTTCTCTTTCTGATCTTTCATTGTTAGTGTATAGGAATGCAAGAGATTTCTGTGCATTAATTTTGTATCCTGTAACTTTACCAAACTCATTGCTTAGCTCTAGTAGTTTTCTGGTGGCATCTTTAGGATTCTCTATGTATAGTATCGTGTCATCTGCAAACAGTGACAGTTTTACTTCTTCTTTTCCAATTTGTATTCCTTTTATTTCTTTTTCTTCTCTGATTTCTGTGGCTAGGACTTCTAAAAACTATGTTGAGTATTAGTGGCGAGAGTGGACAGCCCTGTCTTGTTCCTGATCTTAGAAGAAATGCTTTCAGTTTTTCGCCATTAAGAATGATATTTGCTGTGGGTTTGTCATATACGGCCTTCATTATGTTGAGGTTGGTTCACTCTATGCCCACTTTCTGCAGAGTTTTTATCATAAATGGGTGTTGAATTTTGTCAAAAGCTTTCTCTGCATCTACTGAGATGATCATATGGTTTTTATTCTTCAATATTTAATATGGTATATCACATTGATTGATTTGCATATATTGAAGAATCCTTGCATCCCTGGGATAAATCCCACTTGATCATGGTGTATGGTCGTTTTAATGTGTTGTTGGATTCTGTTTGTTAGTATTTTGTTGAGGATTTTTGCATCTATATTCATCAGTGATATTGGTCTGTAATTTTCTTTTTATGTAGTACCTTTGGTTCTGGTATCAGGGTGATGGTGGCCTCGTAGAATGAGTTTGGGAGTGTTCCTTCCTCTGCAATTTTCTGGAAGAGTTTGAGAAGCAGAGGTGTTAGCTCTTCTCTAAATGTTTGATAGAATTCACCTGTGAAGCCATCTGGTCCTGGACTTTTATTTTTTGGGAGATTTTTACTCACAGTTCCAATTTCATCACTTGTGATTGGTCTGTTCGTATTTTCTATTTCTTCCTGGTTCAGTATTGGAAGGTTATACCTTTCTAAGAATTTGTTCATTTCTTCCAGGTTGTCCATTTTATGGCATAGAGTTGCTTGTAGTAGTTTCTTAATGATGATTTGTATTTCTTTATTGTCCATTGTAACTTCTCATTTTTCATTTCTAATTTTATTGATTTGAGTCCTCTCCCTCTTTTTCTTGATGAGCCTGGCTAAAAGTTTATCAGTTTCATTTATCTTCTCAAAGGACCAGACTTTAGTTTTATTGATCTTTGCTGTTGTTTTCTTTCCTTCTATTTCATTTATTTCTGCTCTGATCTTTATGATTTCTTTCCTTCTACTAACTTTGGGTTTTGTTTGTTCTTCTTTCTCTAGTTCTTTTAGGTGTAAGGTTAGATTGTTTACTTGAGATTTTTCTTGTTTCTTGAGGTAGGATTGCACTGCTATGAACTTCCCTCTTAGACCTGCTTTTGCTGCATCCCATAGGTTTTGGATCATTGTGTTTTCGTTGCCATTTTTGTCTAGGTATTTTTTATTTCTTCAGCAATCTCTTGGTTATTTAGTAATGTATTGTTTAGCCTCCATGTGTTTGTGTTTTTTATATTTTTTTCCCTGTAATTTATTTTTAATCTCATAGCATTGTGGGCGGAAACAATGCTTGATATGATTTCAATTTTCTTAAATTTACCAAGGCTTGATTTGTGGCCCAAGATGTGATCTATCCTGGAGAATGTTCCATGTGCACTTGAGAAGAAAGTGTAATCTGCTGGTTTTGGATAGAATGTCCTATAAATATCAATTAAATCTGTCTGGTCTATTGTGTCATTTAAAGCTTGTGTTTCCTTATTAATTTTCTGTCTGGATGATCTGTCCATTCGTATAAGTGCGGTGTTAAAGTCCCCCACTATTATTGTGTTACTGCCGATTTCCTCTTTTACAGCTGTTAGCATTTGCCTTATGTATTGAGGTGCTCCTATGTTGGGTGCATATATATTTATAATTGTTATATCTTCTTCTTGGATTGATCCTTTGATAATTATGTAGTGTCACTCCTTGTCTCTTATAACGTCTATTTTATCTGATATGAGTATTGCTACTCCAGCTTTCTTCTGACTTCCATTTGCATGGAATACCTTTTTCCATCCCCTCACTTTCAGTCTGTATGTGTCCCTAGGTCTGAAATGGGTCTCTTGTAGACAGCATATATATGGGTCTTGTTTTTGTATCCATTAAGCAAGCCTGTGTCTTTTGGTTGCAGCACTCAATCCATTCACATTTAAGGTAATCATCAATATGTATGTTCCTATTGCCATTTTCTTAATTGTTTTGAGTTTGTTTTTGTAGGTCCTTTTCTTCTCTTGTGTTTCCCACTTAGAGAAGTTCCTTTAGCATTTGTTGTAAAGCTGGTTTGGTGGTGCTGAATTCTCTTAGCTTTTGCTTGTCTGTAAAACTTTTGACTTCTCTATCAAATCTAAACGAGATGCTTGATGGGTAGAGTAATCTTGGTTGTAGGTTCTTCCCTTTCATCACTTTAAATATATTGTGTAACACCCTTCTGGCTTGTAGAGTTTCTGCTGAGAAATCAGCTGTTAACCTTATGGGAGTTTCCTTGTATTTTGTCATTTTTCCGTTGTTGCTTTTAACAATTTTTCTTTGCCTTCAATTTTTGTCAATTTGATTACTATGTGTCTAGGCGTGTTCCTCCTTGGGTTTATCCTGCCTGGGACTCTCTGTGCTTCCTGGACTTGGGTGGCTATTTCCTTTCCCATGTTAGGGAAGTTTTCAACTAAGATCTCTTTAAGTATTTTCTCAGGTCTTTCTCTCTCTCTCTCTTCTTCTCGGACTCCTATAATGCAAATATTAGTGCGTTTAATGTTGTCCCAGAGGTTTCTAATGCTGTCTTCATTTCTTCTCATTCTTTTTTCTTTATTCTGTTCTACAGCGGTGAATTACACCATTCTGTCTTCCAGGTCACTTATCCGTTCTTCTGCCTCAGTTATTCTGCTATTGATTCCTTCTAGTGTATTTTTCACTTCAGTTATGGTATTGTTCATCTCTGTTTGTTTGTTCTTTAATTCTTCTAGGTCTTTGTTAGACATTTTCTTGCATCTTCTCGATCTTTACCTCCATTCTTTTTACAAGGTCCTGGATCACCTTCACTATCATTATTCTGAATTCTTTTTCTGGAAGGTTGCCTATCTCCACTTCATTTAGTTGTTTTTCTGGGGTTTTATCTTGTTCCTTCATCTGGTACATAGCCCTCTGCCTTTTCATTTTGTCTGTCTTTCTGTTGATGTGGTTTTTGTCCCACAGGCTGCAAGATTGTAGTTCTTCTTGCTTCTGCTGTCTGCCCTCTGGTGGATGAGGCTATCTAAGAGGCTTGTGCAAGCTTCCTGATGGGGGGGACTGGTGGTGGGTAGAGCTGAGTGTTGCTCTGGTGGGCAGTGCTCAGTAAAACTTTAATCCACTTGTCTGCTGATGGGTGGGGCTGAGTCCCCTTCCTGTTGGTTGTTACCCAGCACTGAAATCTATAGGCTCTTTGGTGGTGCTAATGGTGGAATCTGGGAGGGCTCATGCCAAGGAGTACTTCCCAGAACTTCTGCTGTAATTGTCCTCGTCTCTGCAGTGAACCATAGCCACCCCTCGCCTCTGCAGGAGAGTAGGTCTGGTTCAGTCTCCTATGGGGTCACTGCTCCTTCCCCCTGGTTCCTGATGTGCACACTACTTTGTCTGTGCCCTCCAAGAGTGGAGTCTAGGTTTCCCCCAGTCCTGTCAAAGTCCTGCAGTCAAATCCCGCCAGCCTTCGTAGTCTAATTCTCTGGTAATTCTTCCTCCTGTTGCTGGACCCCCAGGTTTGGAAGCCTGACGTGGGGCTCAGAACCTTCACTCCAGTGGGTGGACATCTGTGGTATAATTGTTCTCCAGTTTGTGAGTCACCGACCCAGGGTTTATGGGATTTGATTTTATTGTGATTGCACCCCTCGTACCATCTCATTGTGGCTTCTCCTTTGTCTTTGGATGTGGGGTATTTTTTTTTTTTTTTTTTGGTGAGTTCCAGTGTCTTCTTGTCAATGATTGTTCAGCAGTTAGTTGTGATTCCAGTGCTCTCGCAAGAGTGAGTGAGCACGTCTCCTTCTACTCCGCCACCTTGAACCAACCTCTCCAACATAGATTATTGTTTTAATTAAGTTTTATTGTCAATATTCATTTAGATTTACCCAGATGTTTATCCTTTATATCACTTTTTATTGCTGTCTGCATTTTGCACTTCCACCTAGGATCATTTTTATTCTCAAATTTATTCTAAAAGAGAATAGTCTTTAGTATTTACTTTAGTATAGCTTTATTGTAATAAGATCCCTCATTTTCGCTTGACATTGGCTTTCTATTAAAAAGGATATTTTTGCTCAGTATAATGTTCTTGGTTGGCAGTTGCTTTTATTTTTCAGCCCTTTAAAAGGTGGTATCATATTGTTTTCATTTTTCTTGATAAAGCAACTGTCTATCTTATTGTTTCTCCTTTGAAGATAATATTTTTTACTTTGTATCCTTTTAATATTTCTCATGGCTTAATTTTCAGAAGTTTTATTATGATGTACCAAAATGCGTTTTTACTTTATCTTGAATAGGGTTCATTGTACTTCTTGAGTCTGTGGTTTGATGTCTTTTGTCAGATTAGAGAAATTTTCTTACCTCATTTTTTAAATATATATATATATATTTTAGACCAGAAAAACTGAATGGAAGGTACAGAGATTTGCCATGTGTCCTCTGCCCCTACACATTCATAACCTCCTCCATTCTTAACATCCCCCACTTGAGTGGTACATTTGTTACAATTGATGAATCTACATTGACACATCATTATCACCCAGAGTCCATGGTTTACATTAAGTTTCACTCTTGGTGCTGTACCTTCTATGGGTTTGTACAAATTTATACTGATATGCATCTACCACTAGACTATCATACAGAGTAGTTTCTGTGCCCTAAAAATTCTCTTTATTCCATCTATTCACCACCCTCCCCCCAATCTTTGGCAACCACTCCGTCCATAGTTTTGCCTTTTCCCTAATGTCATAATTAGAATCCTACGGTATGTAGTCTCTTCAGATTGACTTATTTCACTTAGTAATATGCATTTAAGTTTCCTCCATGTTTTTTTATGTCTTGATGGCTCATCTCTTTTCAGTGTGAATAATATTCCATTGTCTGCATGTACCACAGTTTATCCATTCACCTACTGAAGGACATGTTTGTGGCTTTCAAGTTTTGGCAGTTATGGATAAAGCTGCTATAAACATCTGTTTGCAGGTTTTGGTGTAGACATAAGTTCTCAGTTAATTTGGGTAAATACCAAGGAGTTCGATTGCTGGATCAAATGATAAAAGTATGCTTACTTTTGTAAGAAATGGCCAAACTTCTTCCAAAGTGTCTGTACCATTTTGCATTCACACCAGCAATGAATGAGAGCTCCTGTTGCTCCGCATTCTCATCAGCTTTTGGTGCTGTCATATGCTTATTTGCCATCCATATATCTTGTTTGTGGAGGTGTCAGTTAAGGTCTTTGGCCCATTTTTTAATTGGGTTTTTTATTATTGTTTAATTTTAAGAATTCTTTGTATATTTTGGTTAACAGTCCTTGATTAGATACAACTTTTGCAAATATTTACTCCTAGTCTGTGACTTGTTTTTTCATTCTCTTGACAGTATCTTCTGTAGAGCAGAAATTTTAATTTTGATGTAGTCCAGCTTATTACTTCTTTCTTCCATGAGCCATTTGTTTGCTGCTGTATGTTAAATGTCAACACCAAACTCAAGGTCATCTAGAATTTCCCCTATGTTATCTTCTAGGAGCTGTATATTTTGGCACTTTACATTTGGGTCTTTGGTCCATTTTGAGGTAATTTTTGTGAAGGGTATAAGATCTGTGTCTAGATTCTTTTTCTTTTCTTTATTTGCATATGGATGCCCAATTGTTCCAGCACTATTTGTTGAAAAGACTCTTTTCTCCATTTTATCGCCTTTGCTCCTTTATCAAAAATTAGTTGTCTATATTTATGTAGGCCCTATTTCAGGGTTCTCTATTCTGTTACATTATTCTACTTGTCTATTCTTTTTTTTTTTTTTTTTTTTGCAGTACGCAGGCCTTTCACTGTCGTGGCCTCTCCCATTGCGGAGCACAGGCTCCGGACGCGCAGGCTCAGCAGCCATGGCTCACGGGCCCAGCCACTCCACGGCATGTGGGATCTTCCCGGACCGGGGCACGAACCCGTGTGCCCTGCATTGGCAGGCGGACTCTCAACTACTGTGGCACCAGGGAAGCCCTACTTGTCTATTCTTTCACCAATATCACACTGTCTTGATTAGTGCAGCTTTACAGTAAGTCAGGTAGTTTCTGTCCTACAACTTTGTTCTTCTCCTTCTATATTGTGTTGGCTATTCTGGGTCTTTTGCCTCTCCACACAAACTTTAGAAGCAGTTTGTTGATACCCATAAAATAACATTTTCTGGGATTTCTACTGAGAGTGCATTCAATCTATAGATCAAGTTAAGAAGAACCCATATCTTGAAAAAATTGATTTGTCCTACCCATGAACATGGAATGTTTCTCCATTTATTTAGTTCTTTGATTTCTTTCATCAGATTTTTGTTATTTTCCTCATATAGATCTTGTACATATTTTGCTACACTTATACCTAAGCATTTCATATTTTAGTGATACTGTAAATGGTATTGTGTTTTTAATTTCAAGTTCTACTTGTTCATTGCTGGTATATAGGAAAGCAATTGACTTTTGCATATTGTTTGTTTTCTGCAAGCTAGATGTAATTGAGTATTAATTCCAGGAAGTTTCTTGTTGATTCTTTTGGATTTTTTACATAGACAATCATATCATCTACAAACAAAAACAGTTTTAATTTTTCCTTCCCCATCTTGTATACCGTTCATTTCCTTTTCTTGTC
Source organism: Monodon monoceros (assembly GCF_005190385.1). Classification (NCBI taxonomy): domain Eukaryota; kingdom Metazoa; phylum Chordata; class Mammalia; order Artiodactyla; family Monodontidae; genus Monodon; species Monodon monoceros. Next base: position 148,388,371 of record NW_021703768.1, on the reverse strand, counting down.
TTAATGTATTATCTGGTACTCCCAGTATGATGTCAACAAGCAATGGTGAGAGGGGACAACCTTGCCTTGCTCCTGATCTTTGTAGGCAAGCTTCCAGTTTCTTACCATTAACTATGATGTTAGCTGTAGTTTTTTGCAGATAATCTTAATCAAGTTGAGGAAGTTCCCCTCTATTCCTAGCTTGCTGAGAGCTTTTATCATGAATCGATGTTTGATCTTATCTAATGCTTTTTTGCACCTATTGAAATGAACATGTGATTTTTCTTCTTCAGCCTATTGAGGTAATGGATTACATTAATTTATTTTCAAATGTTGAACCAGCCTTGCATACCTGGGATAAATCCCACTTGGCTGCGTGTGTAATTCTTTTTATACATTATGGCATTCAATTTGCTAATATTTTATTGAGGATTTTTGCATTTATGTTCAATAAGAGATATTGGCTTGTGGTTTTCTCTTTTTGGTAGTGTCTTTGTCTGGTTTGGGCATTAGGATGATGCTAGACTAGGACTAGGATAATGAGTTTGGAAGTTTTTCCTCTGCTTCTATCTTCTGAAAGAGATTGTAGAGAATGGTATCATTTTTTCCTTAAGTATTTGGTAGAATTCACTGGTGAACCCATGTGGGCCTGGTGCTTTCTGTTAGGGAAGGTTATTAATTATTGATTAAGATTCATTAATAGATATAAGCCTATTCAGATTATCTATTTTTTCTGTGTCTTTCAAGGAACTGGTCCATTTCATCTAGGTTATCAAATATGTGAGCAAAGAGTTGCTCATAGTATTCCTTTATAATCCTTTTAATATCCATGGGATTGGCAGTGATGTACCCTCTTTTATTTCTGATATTAGTAATTTATTTCTTCCCTCTTTTTTTTCTTTGTTACCTTGGTAAGAAGCTTATTAATTTTATTGGTATTTTCAAAGAATCATCTTTTGGTTTCATTGATTTTCTCTGTTGATTTCCTGTTACTTTATTTCTTCAGATATTTATTAGCACCACTTTATCCTCTTTTTCTGCCTTGCTAATTACATATGCTTTAGATTTTGCCCAATATCTCTTATGGCATTTTCTGGATTTTTCATCTATTTTTATTTTTCTTCTACATACTTTAAATATTTTCCATCTTCCACTTGACTAATCTTTTCATCTGTGTAATCTTTATGGGTTTTATTTTCTGTTTAATTTATCCAATTTACTGTTAAATCATCTATTGAGTTCTTGATTTTAGTTATTAAATTTTTTCTAAATAGTTTTTATAGTTCTTTTTATCAAATTCAGGTCTTTGGTAACACTCTGCATCTTGTCATTTTTTGATGCTATTACTCACATATATTTTTAAATCCATGTTTGATAACTTTAGTATCTGTATCTCATGTGAATCTCTATTATGTCTTTTTCTCTCCTGACTTTTACTAATTAGATTCTGGCATGCCTATTAATTTTTTATTGAATGTCTTACATTGTATATGAAAAAAAGTATAAAGGAACTAGATACTATTTTCTTCTAACAAAGTTAAATTAATTCTCACAGGGAGTTAAGTAGGAGCAATTCACCTTGGTCCACTTAGGGATTGAGATAGAGGCTGAGTTTCAGTTCTTGTAAGGTCTGGTCTATTTGGAGTTTCAACAGTCCCTTGGGGGTTTCAAACAGAAGCCTAGGTCATTTACCAAGACTCCTCCTCCAAGGCAGACGTTGAACTCCAATTGTTGTCTCTTGTGGCACCAGGAGGATTCAAATGTTCTGTTTAAGTTTCTTAACCTCTTCATATCCACTTTACATTTGGGCCATCAGTCTCAAGTACAGATTAGGAATCAGAAAACATCTTGAGGAAAAAAAATGGTAGGGAAGTTTGGGCTGACTGCTCAGCAGTTCCCTTTTCTCTGGGAACATGTCCCCTTCCAGTCCTGGATATCTTGGTAGCAATGAACTCCAATGTTTGATTCCCCAGTCCCAAGAGACTGCTGAAAGCTCTTGGCCACTGCTTTCTTCTCAGCTTCTAGGTCTGCCATCAAGAATTGGCAGTGTGAAGGAGGAAAGCAGTAGAGAATCTGAGGCTTGCCCCAATCCATTATTAACTTCTCTCCAGAACCATAGCTCTTCAATTCCTTGCTTCATTGGTCCCTCTCTTTCAAACAGCTACTTTGGGCTTTGTTTTGTTTTTAATTAACAGGCTTTGTTTTTAAAAGCAGTTTTAGGTTTACAGAAAAATTGAGTGGAAAGTACAGAGTTTTCATATATCCTCTCTCCTGCCACCCCCCACCCCACACATGCACACACAGCAAAACACATACACAATTTCTCCTATTATTAACATCTGACATTAGTGTGGTACCTTTGTTACAATTGATGAGCCAATATTTATACATTATTATTAACTAGAATCCATTGTTTACATTAGGGTTTACTTTGTGTTGTACATTCTATGAGTTTTGGCAAATGTATAATGTATCCACTAGCACAAGTATGTAATATACTCATTATTACAGTATCATACAGAAGAGTTCCACTGCCTTAAAAATCCCTTGTGGAAACCACTTTTTCAAAATGACATAAAGTTGGAATCTTACAGTATGTCGCTCTTTCCGATTGGCTCCTTTCACTTAGCAATATACATTCGAAGTTTCTCATGTCTTTTCATGATTTGACTGGTCATTTTTTACTACTGAATAGTATTCCATTTTCTGGATGTTCCACAGTTTATTTATCCAGTCACCTATTGAAAGACATCTTGGTTGCTTCCAACTTTTGGCAATTACGAATAAAGCTACTTTAAACATGTATGTGCAGGTTTTTATGTAAACATAGTTTTCAATTCACTTGGATAAATACCAAAAACAGTATTATTGGATAGAACAGTAAGAGTATGTTTACTTTTGAAAGAAACTGCCAAACCATCTTCCAAAGTGTTTGAACTATTTTTCATTCCCACCAGCAATGAATGAGTGTCCCTGTTGCTCCACATCCTCACCAGCATTTGGTGCTGTCAGTGTTTTGAATTTTAACCAATCTAATAGGTATGTAGTGGTATCTCATTGCTGTTTCAAACAGCTGGTTTTATTTTAACCAAAATTTTAGTTGTTCTCAGCTGAAATATTGCTAAGATAATCTCCTTCATACCAAAGAACAACATGAGACTTGTTCTCTCAGGTCCTAAGTTCAAAACTTCCAAGGAAGGACTCTGGTGGGCACAGTTGAATCCAGTGCCCATTTCTGACAAGAGAAATGAGATCTGAAGATGATCCCCTACTCAAACCAGATGGTTGATGGGGACAAAGCCATTTCTTGGAAGAAAGGAAGGGAGTATTCAAAAAGTTGGAAGGAGTGTTGAGCACTCAAAAAAAAACCAAAACTGATGTGTGTATACTACAATCCCCTGATGAACAGTTTAGTTTATCAACTTTACTTTTAAATTAATAATACACACTTAAGGTAGTGTATAGGCCCTGGCTTGGATAAAACAAAGAAATAGTTATTCTTTTGAGCATTACCTGATAATTCCAGGTGACTGTTACCATATATTACTTATAAAGAATATGTTTAAATTACCCATGTTTTTAGCATAATATCATATGGCTTGTTTTCACTTATAAATTTTTAAATTGCTATTTATTATTTCCATGAGCTTGTAACTGTTTTCCTTCATAATTGTGAGTATAGTGTGAGAATTAAGGACATAGTCTTAGCAGCCAGACTATCTGGGGTCAAATCCCAGCTCTGTCACTTCCTAGATTTCTGATTTGGGGTAAAAGTTACTTAACCTCTCTGTGCCTCAATGTCCTCATTGTTAATTGAGAGTACTAGTAATACTTCATAGGCTCATTATAAGGATTAGATGAGTATATATATATATATATATATATATTGCTTAGAACAACAACTTTAAGTGAAAAAGAAATATTTACTCTTTTTATTCAATTATTAGATAAGCATTTTTTATAACTAGCTCAGGGGGTTTTTTTAGTTTTATAATTTATTAACTTATTTTTTAAATTATTTTCTTATTCTTCACTCCCTTGTTTGTATCTCATTTTTCTCTTTTGAACTTCCTGGAAAAAATATCTAGTTTATTGATTTATTTTCTTCCTGTTCTAAAATAAAATAAATTAATGTTATTACTTTAATATATCTCTGATTAGTGCTGCTTTTTTATTATCCTCCTTCAAATGTTGTATAACTGAAGATTTGCTTCTCTGACTCAAGAGTCATTCAGTAAAATAATTTTGTTTCATTTTAATTCCTAAATGCTTGGTTTTCATTGTTACTAATTTACATCTCTTGAGACTAGTTTCTGGTCTCATTGCATGTAGTCCAAGAGTGTTTTCTATTTATTTTCTGATTTGGGGAATGTAGTAAATTTTCATTGTAGCCTAACATATGAACTATTTCTGTTAAAATTCTCTTAGCATAAAGAAAGAAGTCATATTCTACATAAATACAGATTTTTATACATAACTATTAAATCAAGTCTGTTCCTTAAGTTATTTAAATCTTCTATACCTTCATTGATTTTTTACTTGCTTGATCGGTCAAGAAATGAGAGAGGGGTGTTGCTGTTTTCCATTATTGTTGTGATGTTTCTCCTTGCATTAAAGCTACATTATTTGGCACATAGTTTCATGATGCCACATCTTCTTATGAGTTTTGCTTATAGATGTAAAATAACCTATTAGTCCTATTTAACATTTCATGATTTGGATTCCTCTCTATGTAAAATATAATTGCAAACCCTTCCTTCTGTTGTTTGTATTTTGCTCTTACTGGTCTTTTATAATTGGACTTTATTTCTTGACTAGGTCACGTTAAGTAACCTTTTTAAAAAAATATTTATTTATTTATTTGTTTATTTATTTAATTTGGCTGCATTGGGTCTGAATTGCAGCACACGGGACCCTTGCTGTAGCATGCGAAATCTTTTGCTGTGCCGTTCAGACTCCTTGCTATAGAGCTACAGTGGGTGGGCTTCTCTCTAGTTGTGGCACGGGCTCCAGAGCACATAGGCTCAATAGTTGTGGCAGGCGGGCTCTTCAGTTGTGGCACGCAGGCTCTAGAGCATGCAGGCTTAGTTGCCCTATGGCATGTGGGATCTTAGTTTCCTGACCAAGGGCCAAATCTGTGTGCCCTGCATTGGCAGGCAGATGCTTAACAACTGGACCACCAGGGAGGTCCCTAAGAGCACTTTAGGGGCCTCCCTGGTGGTGCAGTCGTTAAGCATCAGCCTGCCAATGCAGGGGACACGGGTTCGAGCCCTGATCCGGGAAGATCCCACAAGCTGCAGAGCAACTAAGCCAGTGTGCCACAACTACTGAGCCCGCATGCCACAACTACTGAAGCCCACGTGCCTAGAGCGTGTGCTCCACAACAAGAGAAGCCACCCCAGTGAGAAGCCCGCATACCGCAATGAAGAGTAGCCCCCACTCGCCACAACTAGAGAAAGTCCACGTGCAGCAACAGAGACCCAACACAGCCATAAATAAATTATTTTTTTAAGAAAAGCACTTTAGATGTCTCATTATAAATCTTGTTTAGTTGTCAGTTTAAGAGTTTATTCCAAATTTAATGGTATGATAGGAATATAAGCTTTTTAGAAATCTGTCCTAAGACTCTCCCAGAGGCAAGCATAAAGGGAAGCTAGGCTCATATTATTGCTAGGAGCTCTATATTTAAATTTCAAATAACAGCAGTCAGAAAGCTATGAAAAGCTTGAGATTCTCTTTCTTCTTAAAAAGGGAAGGGGACACTGCCTACTTTTGATTTAAAGGGAAAAAGAACAATAGAGAAGCAGAAAGGCAAGTGGCAGAAAACCCAGTGCAAATGTCTCCTCTAGTTGGCTAGAAATAGATGAAGAAGGAGACACTGTAAAGGAGGCAAGCCCTGGGGGTGAAAATTGACATCAGCTTGATACAGGAAGGCTTACAAAGAACCATTCCAATTAAGGGCTGGGGATCCACTTAGAAAGAAATAAGCTGATAAGAATAAAGGCTTTTTGAGAAGTTTCTAAATTTTGCCTGGAAATGTATGGTTTAAAAGGCATTCCAAGGGGCTCTCTTCCTGTTAAATGATCGATCCTCTCATCTGTCTCATCTAACAAAGTGCTTCCCAGTCTATGCTGTAAAATAACTCTCAACTGAGTGGAAAGTTCTGTTGTGGGACAGGTTTCTCCAAAAGCCAATTTTGAGAGTTTGAATGCAGAAATTTTTTTCAGGAGTGCTCTCAGGATAAAGAAACGAAGGGAAGGAAGCAGAATTGGTTAGAGGGAGCACTTGAATGCTGATACAGTCTCAACAAAGCCCTCGGCCAATCTCACAAGTACCTACAAAGCTGGGATGGCCCTTCATAGTTGTCCTGAGTTGAGATGCAAGTGAATGCCCTTCCCATGAGGGCAAGACCTCGGCCAAAGTGTCACTCTTCAGCCAAGGGCAATTCCTGGAGAGGGTTAATAGCTAAGGCTGTCAGCCAACAGCCAAGGGACAAAAGACTTTCCATCCTGAAGGGGGATCTATCTGGGAGCACAGCATCCACCACAGGCTCTATCCTAGGCTGTCCTCATATCATATTCCTTCACTTGGCAATCACACCCTGAGACTTCAAATACCATTCACATATAAATAACTCCTACATTCCAACAGATAGATTTCTTCTAGACTCCAGACCCCTATATACAACTCTTTCCTTGGCATCTTCATTGGATGGTTCACAGGCACCTGAATCTCAACATGTCCAAAACTGAACTCCTGGTCTCTCTCTCTCAAAAATGCTCTTCCTCCTGTGCTGTCTTTCAGTGATTTGCCCCATCATCCATCCATTGCTCCAATCAGAAAATTGAGAGGGACCCTTGAGGTCTTCCTAACTCCTACATCCAATCACCAAGTCCTGATAATTCTCCCTCCCAAGTATCTCTCACACCAGTCCACCCCTCCCTATGTCCATGACTCCCCCGAATTGCTCTCTATTTCCCTACCTAACGAGTCTCCTGACAACTGTGCTTTCCTCCACACCAATCTATTCTTTAGACTATAGTCCAAGCAACTTCTATAAAATAAAATTCTGGTAGTGTTATTTCCTTGTATAGAACTCTTGAGGCTTTTCTTTATTTTTAAAAGATAAAGACCAGGAGGGATCTTCAAGACGGTGGAGGAGTAGGACGTGGAGATCACCTTCCTACCCACAAATACATTAAAAATACATCTACATGTGGAATAACTCCTACAGAACACCTCCTGAACGCTGGCAGAAGACCTCAGACTTCCCAAAAGGCAAGAAAATCCCCACGTACCTGGGTAGGGCAAAAGAAAAAAGAATAAACAGAGACAAAATGGACAGGACCTGCACCCCTTGGAGGGAGCTATGAAGGAGGAAAAGTTTCCACACACTAAGGAGCCCCTCCACTGGTGGAGACGGGGTATGGTTAGGGGAGCTTCAGAGCCACGGAGGAGAGCGCAGCAACAGCGGTGCGGAGGGCAAAGCAGAGAGATTCCCGCACAGATGATCGGTGCTGACCAGCACTCACCAGCCTGAAAGGCTTGTCTGCTCACCCGCCAGCGCGGGTGGGGGCTGGGGGCTGAGGCTCGGGCTTCGGAGGTCAGATCCCAGGGAGAGGACTAGGGTTGGCGGCGTGAACACAGCCTGAAGGAGCTAGTGCGCCACAGCTAGCTGGGAGGGAGTCCGGGAGAAAGTCTGCAACTGCCTAAGAGGCAAGAGACCATTGTTTTGGGGTGCACGAGGAGAGGGGATTCAGAGCACCACCGAAACCAGCTCCAGAGATGGGCGCGAGATGCGGCTATCAGCTCAGACCCCAGAGATGGGAATGAAACGCTAACACTGTTGCTGCAGCCACCAAGAATCCTGTGTGCAAGCACAGGTCACTATCCACACCACACACACACACACACACACACCCCAGCCGCCCACCTCCACCACCCCCCCCACCCCAGGGGAGCCTGTGCAGCCCACCACTGCCAGGGTCCAGTGATCCAGGGACAATTTCCCCAGGAGAACACATGGCGTGCCTCAGGCTATTGCAACGTCATGCTGGCCTCTGCCACCACAGGCTCTCCCCGCATTCCAATTATAACTACCATACCCCTTCCTGCCCCAGCCTGAATGAGCAACAGCCCCCTAATTAGCCGCTGCTTTAACCCCCTCCTCTCTGGGTGGGGAACAGACACCAGAGGGCGACCTACATGCAGAGGTGGGGTCATATCCAAAGCTGAACCCCAGGAGCTGTGCGAACAAAGAAAAGAAAGGAAAATTTCTCCTTGCAGCGTCAGGAGCAGTGGATTAAATCTCACAATGAACTTGATGTACCCTGCATCTGTGGAATACCTGAATAGACAATGTGTCATCCCGAAATTGGGGCAGTGGACTTTGGGAGCAACTGTAGACTTGGGGTTTGCTGTCTGTGACTGATTTGTTTCCGATTTTTATGTTTATCTTAGTTTTTATACCCTGTTATCAATGGTGGATTTGTTTATTGATTTGTTGCTCTCTTCCTTTTTTTATTATTATTATTTTTTTTAATTATTAAAATTTTTTTTTCTTTCTTTTTTTCTCCATTTTCTTCGGAGCCATGGGGCTGACAGTGTCTTGGTCCTCCAGACTGGGGTCAGGCCTGAGCCTCTGAGGTGGGACAGCCAAGTTCAGGATATTGGACCACCAGAGACCTCCCAGCCCCACATAATATCAATCGGTGAGAGCTCTCCCAGAAATCTCCGTCTCAACACTAAGACCCAACTCCTCCCAACAGCCAACAAACTCCAGTGCTGGATGCCCAATGCCAAACAACTAGCAAGACAGGAACACAACCCCACCTATTAGCAGAGAGGCTGCCTAAATCATACTAAGTTCACAGACACCCCAAAACACACCACCAGACGTGGCCCTACCCACCAGGAAGACAAGATCCAGCCCAACCCACCAGAACACATGCACCAGTCCCCTCCACCAGAAAGCCTACACAAGCCACTGAACCAACGTCACATACTGGGGATAGACACCAAAAACAATAGGAACTACGAACCTGCAGCCTGCAAAAAGGAGACCCCAAACACAGTAATTTTTTAAAAATGAGAATACAGAGAAATATGCAGCAGATGAAAGAGCAAGGTAAAAATGCACCAGACCAAACAAATGAAGAGGAAATAGGCAGTCTACCTGAAAAAGAATTTAGAGTAATGATAGTAAAGATGATCCAAAATCTTGGAAATAGAATGGAGAAAATACAAGAAATGTTTAACAAGGACCTAGAAGAACTAAAGAGCAAACAAATAACGATGAACACACAACAAATGAAATTTTAAAATTCTCTAGAAGGAATCAATAGCAGAATAACTGAGGCAGAAGAATGGAAAAGAGACCTGGAAGATAAAATAGTGGAAATAACTACTGCAGAACAGAATAAAGAAAAAGAATGAAAAGAATTGAGGACAGTCTCAGAGACCTCTGGAAACACTCCCATTTACCATTGCAACAAAAAGAATAAAATACCTAGGAATAAACCTACCTAAGGAGACAAAAGACCTGTATGCAGAAAACTCTAAGACACTGATGAAAGAAATTAAAGACGATACAAAACAGATGGAGAGATATACCATGTCCTTGGATTGGAAGAATCAACATTGTGAAAATGACTGTACTACCCAAAGCAATCCACAGATTCAGTGCAATCCCTGTCAAACTACCACTGGCATTTTTCACAGAACTAGAACAAAAAATTTCACAATTTTTATGGAAACACAAAAGACCCCAGGTAGCCAAAACAATCTTGAGAAAGAAAAATAGAGCTGTAGGAATCAGGCTCCCTGACTTCAGACTATACTACAAAGCTACAGTAATCAAGACATTATGGTACTGACACAAAAACAGACATATAGATGAATGGAACAGGATAGAAAGCCCAGAGATAAACCAACGCACATATGGTCACCTTATCTTTGATAAAGCAGGCAAGAATATACAGTGGAGAAAAGACAGCCTCTTCAATAAGTGGTGCTGGGAAAACTGGACAGCTACATGTAAAAAAATGAAATTAGAACACTCTCTAACACCTTACACAAAAATAAACTCAAAATGGATTAAAGACCTAAATATGAAGCCAGACACCTTAAAACTCTTAGAGGAAAACATAAGTGGAACATTCTATGACATAAATCACAGCAAGATCCTTTTTGACCCACCTCCTAGAGAAATGGAAATAAAAAAAAAAATAAACAAATGGGACCTAATGAAACTTAAAAGCTTTTGCACAGCAAAGGAAACCATAAACAAGACGAAAAGACAACCCTCAGAATGGGAGAAAATATTTGCAAATGAAGCAACTGACAAAGGATTAATCTCCAAAATTTGCAAGCAGGTCATGTGGCTCAATATCAAAAAAACAAACAACTCAATCCAAAAATGGGCAGAAGACCTAAATAGACATTTCTCCAAAGAAGATATACAGATTGCCAACAAACACATGAAAGGATGCTCAATATCACTAATCATTAGAGAAATGCAAATCAAAACTGCAATGAGGTATCGCCTCACACCAGTCAGAATTACCACCATCAAAAAAAATCTATAAACAATAAAGGCTGGAGAGGGTGTGGAGAAAAGGGAACCCTCTTGCACTGTTGGTAGGAATGTAAATGGATACCGCCACTCTGGAGAAAAGTATGGAGGTTCCTTAAAAAACTAAAAATAGAACTACCATACGACCCAGCAATCCCACTACTGGGCATATACCCTGAGAAAAACCGTAATTCAAAAACAGTGATGTACCAAAATGTTCATTGCAGCTCTATTTACAATAGCCAGGACATGGAATCAACCTAAGTGTCCATCGAGAGGTGAATGGATAGAGAAGATGTGGCACATATATACAATGGAAAATTACTCAGCCATAAAAAGAAATGAAATTGAGTTATTTGTAGTGAGGTGGTTGGACCTAGAGTCTGTCATACAGAGTGAAATAAGTCAGAAAGAGAAAAACAAATACCGTATGCTAACACATATATATGGAATCTAATTAGAAAAAAAAAAAGGTTCTGAAGAACCTAGGGGCAGTACAGGAATAAAGACGCAGACGTAGAGAATGGACTTGAGGACACAGGGAGAGGGAAGGGTAAGCTAGGACGAAGTGAGAGAGTGGCATTGACATATATACACTGCCAAATGTAAAACAGATAGCTAGCGGGAAGCAGCCACGTAGCACAGGGAGATCAGTGACCACCTACAGGGGTGGGATAGGGAGGGTGGGAAGGAGGCTTAAGAGGGAGGGGATATATGTATACGTATAGCTGATTCACTTTGTCTTACAACAGAAACTTACACACAGTTGTAAAGTAATTTTACTCCAATAAAGATGTTAAAAAAAAAAAAAAAGGAAAAGAAAAAAGGCCAACATCTCAGACCTAGCCTGTAAGGCTCTTTATGATTTCTCCTCTGACTGCTCCACAAGCTTCATCTGCTGTCACTCTTCCCCTTGCAACTACATTTCAGGTTTCCTCACCTTCCAAACACACCCTTCTTCCCAACCCAGGTGACTTTCCACGTGATGTTTCCTTTGTGATTCCCTCTTGAGGACGTGCTCTTTCCCACTCCTTTAATTAATGTCTTGTGATTCTTCAGAGTCATTTAAATATTACTCCCTCAGACAAGTCTCCTCTGAAACCCCAGACTATATTCAACTTCTCTTGTAGTCCCTTAGTACTCTGTTCCTCTATGCTGAAATAACTGTTCTTAAACAGGTTCTTAAATTATATGATTATCTATGTAACTGTGGTATAGTGAGAGTAGGGATTGAGTTCTTGCAACCTAAATATCAACAATCAGGGGGTGAACGGGTGAATTTTGGTTCATCCCATATGGTGAAATATTATTCACTGTTTAAAAATGATGTAATAGAATATTGAATAACGGGAGATGTTTATAATGTTGAGTAAAAAGAGGGATCAAAATTGTATAGACATTATCTCAACTATGTGAAAACATAAAGACTGAATACCAACTACTAAAAAGAAAAAATAATTATGTAACGTGATAGAGGTGCTAATTATTGCTACTATGGCAATCATATTACAATATATAAATGTATCAAATTAACATGCTGTACACCTTAAATTTACACAGTGTCATATGTCAAATATATTCCCATTAAAAATGGACTGTAAGAAATAAAAATGCTTATAGGCTTTCTCTCTGGATAACGTTATGGGCGATTTCATTCTTTTCCTAATACTTTTTGCTCATCTCCCCAAAACATATGATTTATTTTTAAATCAATAGAAAAAAAACATGAATAATTTCCTGCTAGAGAAAAAAACTACCGAGTTCTAGAAAACATAAACATTTTTTAGAACAGTGAATTTACAGAGAGACTAGTAAGTCAACAAGGTGAAATCAACTAGTTGAATATAAGTTCACTGGGTGTTATGGAAGACCTATGGAAAATTCCTTTTATTCCTCTCTGACACACCAGAGAGGATTAATGGATTATAAACATCTATGTTTTTCTTCCAACTTTATTGAGATATATTTGACAAATAAACCATGTATGTATTTAAGTTGTACAATGCAATGTGTTACTATACGTATACATTGTGAAATGATTACCACAATCAAGCTAATTAACACATGCATCACCTCATATAGTTTCCATTTTTGTGTGTGTGTGGTGAGGACATTTAGGATTTACTCCCTTAACAAATTCAAGAATACAATACAGTATTATTGACTGTAGTCACCATGCTGTACACTAGATCTCCAAAATGTATTCATCCTGAATAACTGAACTTTGTACCCTTGGACCAACATATCCCTGTTTTTCCCTCTTGCCTCAGTCCCTGGCAACTACCATTCTACCCCTGCTTCTATGAGTTTGACTTCTTTAGATTCACATATAAGTGAGATCAGACAGTATTTATCTTTCTGTGCCTGGTCTAATCACTTAGACACTTCCCTTGTTTAAAAGACATATATATATATATCTGCAGTGAACATGGAAATGCAGATATCACTTCAAGACACTGATTTCATTTCCTTTGGATATATACCTAGAAATGGTATTGCTGGATCATATGGTAGTTCTATTTTTTATTTTTTTAGGGACCTTCATACTGTTTTCCATAGTGGTTGGACCAACTTACATTCCCATCAACCATGCACAAGTGTTACCTATTCTCCACTCACTTACCAATACTTTTGATCTATTGTCTTTTTGATAATAGCCATCCTAACAGGTGTGAAGTGATATCTCATTGTGGTTTTGATTTGCATTTCCTTGATGCTTAGTGATGTTTAGTGTTTTTTCATATACCTGTTGTTCTTAAAGTACCACCAGAATATGAGTGTCCCTTCCCAGAAAATGGACTGTGTATCTCCACCAAGGAGTGAGAGCTTATAATATTTGCAAATTCCCTGTGAAAATTTCCTTTTTGTAGAGAAATTTTACTTCCTTGACTTTTTACGTTCATGTTAAAGAATGGGAGAAAAAGTACCCCCCACTGACTCATATAAGGTAAGAAAGGCCTGCCTCCTCTCAGTTCATTCTCAAAACAGTTGCCAAAGTATTTCTGTTAAATGTTTGTCAGTTCGTGTCAATGCCCTGCTCAAAACCTTCCAGAAGTTTTCCATCTAAGTAAAGTCCTCAAAATAGAACACCTCACTCTCTACCTTCTCACCTCATCTACTATTCTATCTTTCTTACTCCACCTGAGCTCTTCTTTCTTTTTTCTTTCCTTTTCTCCAGCCTCAGGATATTGGCCTCTACCCAGAATGTTCCTATGCTCTTTCTGCACGTCTGGCTTCCGAACTTCAGGTTTTTATCTAAATGTCACCTTCTATGTGAGGCTTTCTCTTCACCTCCCTACTTAACACTGTATCCCTTGACATACCTGCATCTCCTTTATTTTTCTCCATAGTATATTTTTATCATATTTCATTCACTTCTGTTGCCCCAGGCCTGGAACAGAATTAGGAGCATGATATAGACTCAATAAATATTACATAAATAAATGAGTGAGTAAATGAATGAATGTCCCACTGGAACCTGACTCACAGAAGTTAGGGCTGGATGTCACCACTCCTCCACAAGCTCTATCCTAGACCATTATATAATTGAAGACTCCCACCTTCAGGCAGGAGTGGGTAGCACATGTTTGGTAACTACCTAGTATTACCTTTTGTTGAGATAATTTCAGTTTTCAGTTGGTCTCTTTGTCTCTTGATGTCCGGAAGATTCCATTTCATGGTGATATTTTAAAAACAAAATAAAAGGTCAGGCTCAGAGAGGATATTTCCTCTCTGAAACATACCAACTTATATAATTCATAGATTAAAATACTCCGACGAATGGAGCCATCCATAGTCAACTAGGCTATTTCCAGTTATTTGAAAAATTTCTCTAAACTTCACCAGACTCCTGAAATAATAAGGTACCATAAGGACACATTAGAGTCACGGAAAGACCAACATGAGAACTGACAACTAAATGGAGTCATTTGAGATCATATTGGAGCATGTCCTGAAATCTGAAAAAAACTCCCTCATACTCAGATTCTTAGAAAGTAGAGAATAGGGTAAATGAGGATATTTCATGTCAGGTCTTTCAACTGGGAGTCTATATATTAATTTGACTTTATACTGTAACTTTTCTAGGAATATAAAATGTTTTTATACATGCAATCAGATTTCTAAAAGCATAGGAATCAGAGATCTCTTTTAGGGTTATTATCATTTATTATCAATAAAAGTAAACAAATTAAGCAAGTAGTAAATGAGTTTATCATGATCATGAGGAAAAGTGGGATAATCTGAGCTCAAATTGTGTTATTCCCAGGAATGTGGATATTTCCCCACACTTTACTTGACTTTTAGAAAGTTCTGAATAAAACAAATGAACCAAGATGACAGTCAACAATATGCATAAATTTTACCAATGTAATATTAAAAAGTAATATTAATATAATATTAAAAGTCTAAAAAGATTATATGTAACCTAATGTCCTTATTAGAAAATTAAACACCTAGATTTATAATGAAGTTTTAAAAAGACATATAATTGCAATACAACTATATAAAAAGCAAAATAAAGAAATCATATGCATGGATTCACTATGATAGTTATCTTGAGTAGAAAAAGCAAGAACAAAGTAGCTATAATGACATGATAGCATGAAATTAATCATAATCAATTAAGAGTAAATGGACCAAATTTCTGCATTCAGCTTAGTATGTGCCAAACTGGAAAGAGCATCACTCCCACCATAACAAAAAGAAAGCCGGATAACTGCAAAGTCACAGTTTTTCTTTAATCCATCAGATTGCTGAGGGAGCAGTTCAAACAATTTACTTGAAATTTAAGGGAAGACAGGCACCTCCAAGAAGAAACAAGGTGCTAGCATTTGCTTACCTAGGGTAAATGCCAGACATTGTACAAATTGGTAAGAACAATTCAGCTTAAAATTTTGATGGATTGCTGAAAGCTTAATGTGAGCCAGTGTGAAAGTATAGAATGAATTCCCCAGAACCACAGACATGAGAATTTTCACCTATTCACAAGTCTTCTGCACATATCTTCCCAGGTGCTCACAAGAAAGACCTCAGACAGAACAGAGACCACAGACAGCCTCCCTTATAGTGTAGAACTTGGATAGGAAAATAGCAGCACTGAAAGAAAGGCACAAAATCCTGTTCAGATCTTTCTTCCCTATCTCCCCTAAAAGCAAAAGAATTAAGCACTGATGATGTATCCAAAAATTAAGAGACACATGAGGAAGCAAGAACAAAAATTCAACACATAAAGCAACCAAAAGAAAAAGATTCATATGTGATGCTGTTGTTGGAGTTAACAGACAGAGAATTTAAAATAAGTCTGATAAATAGAACAAAGTGTCTAGTGGAAAAGATTGCCAATATGCATTGGCCACATAAGGAATTTCATCAGAAAAATTAAAACTGTAAGTTTTTATTTCCATTTTCAAGTGGAAATGCTAGGAATAAAAAAAATGCTGGAATTAAAAATTTGTAATGCTAGTAACAGAGATGAAGAATGCCTTCTGAAGGCTCATCAGCAGACTTAACACAGTGGTGGAAAGAATCAATGAACATGAAAATAAATCAATAGAAATTACCCAAACTGAAAAACAAAGACACAAAAGAATGAAAAAAAATAGCACAGAGCATCCACAATCTGTGAGACAATATCAAATGTCTAATATGTATAATTTGGATACCAAAAGAAGAAAGAAAGAATGGAATGGAAGAAATATTGAAGAGATAATGGCCAGAATTGCCCAAAAGTAGTAACACCAAAAGAAATATCCAAAAAGAGGACACCAAGAAGGATAAAAAGAAAAAACAAATTACCACCACCTAGACACATCATATTCAAACCACTGAAAACCAAAAATAGAAGGAAACTCTTGATGGCAGCCAGAGACAAAAGAAACTTTACACACAAAGGAACAAAGACAGAAAAACAGCAGATTTCTCATCAGAAACTATGCAATCTAGAAGGTAATGGAGTATCATCCATAAAATGCTTAAAAAGAAAAGTTAGCCCAGAGTTCTAAACAGGGAAAATATTCTCCAAAAATGAAAACAAAATAATTTTTTCAGAAAAACAAAAAATAAGAGTAATCATTACCATCAGACATGCACTACAAGAAGTGTTAAAGGAAGTTCTTCAGTCAGGATGAAAGCAGACAGAAACTTGAATAAACATAAATAAATGAAAATCACTAGAAATGGCATGAGTGTAAATATATACTTCACATTTTTATTATTTTTAATTGCTCTAAAAGGTTATTTGAAGATAGGCTGAATAATTTAAGGTGTATATTGAAAACCCTAAAGAGACCACTAAATGTTCTTAAGTGTTAATAAATAAAAAGCTGTGGTAGGTACACTTCTAAGGTGGTCACTAATGATCTCGACTTTTGGTATTCACATCCTCAAGTAATTGCTTCCCCTTGAATACAGAAGAAACATAGTGACTTGCTTCAGACTTATATAACTTGATAAAAGTGATGGCAATACTTTCACTATTTTGAAGAGGCACACATTGCAAGGAACTGAGGGTGGCCATAAGCTAACAGCTAGGAACCAAATGCTGCCAACAACCAATGAGTGAACTTGGAAGTAGGTCTTTCTCCAATTGAGCCTTCAGATAAGACCACACATGCTGAGCTGATACTTTGCAGCCTTGAGAGAGACCATGAAGCGGAGCATTCAGTATAGCTGTGCCTGTATTCCTGGTTCATAGAAATTGTGAGATAATAAATGTGTGTCTTTTTAAGCCACTAAATTTGGGGATAATTTGCTGTGAAGCAACAAACACACAGAATGGATGCTTTCTGGTGAGTGTTAGCATGTAATACAAAAATCTTCACACTTTGTGCCCCTTCCCATATGTCTAACCATAAGCCTCTATCCCAGACCTTCTTGTCTCCAATCTTCCAGTCTTTCCTACCAGGCCCCAGATCAGATGGCCAGGCCCTTGCTTATAGCCCAGGAATTCATACAGATTCTCACTGTGAGTCACTTCTATAATAAGTGGATGATCAGGTGTGTTGTTTTCAACTCTGCTCTTTTCCCTTTCCAGTATCTTTCAGGGCCACTCTGGAACATGACTGTCATGCTGCCACCATATATATTGGCTTGCAACCATGATCAAGCCAATCCATCCAAAGAGAGCTCAGACTTTTCCTGCTCTTTCAACTGGTTGTATGAGACTGCCCATATGGCCATAGGTGCAAGCAGGGGGAGGGGAGCTAGTACAAATGAGGCAGGTGATCTACCTGTTCATGTGGCTTGTGTTCTCTGGTCCTGCTTAATCTTCCTTCCCAGATGTGCTATTTCCATTTTATGTTAGTCTGCTGCAGGTACTCCAATTTCTTGACTAGATGGGTTCAAAAGAATTCTTTTCATAAAGTGAAGTTTCAGATTCACAGTCACTTGGTACTTCATGACCAAGCAAACTGTCTCTACCAGAGCCCCAAAACATGTTGGAGCTGTTTCTCAAAAGGCCTTTTATTTCTTGATGTAGACATAAATTTATCATTCTACTATGATTTATAATTCTATTATGGGGCCTGTGTTAAGCTTTTCATAAGCTTCACACTACATCTTTTCCCACTACTGATATCTCCAACACCATAGGGTCTTCCAAATCTTATGCCAAGCAGCATGACTGCTTACCCCACAGCCTGGTCCTATTGCAGATCTCTTTCCTGCACTGGGTCCCACTCAAAGTTGGCAACATTCTATGTCACCTAATAAATGGACCAGTTCAATATTCCTAGGTGAGAAATGTGTTTTTTTCTAGAGTCAGAGACGTCCACCATGCATGTGCTTCAATTTCTGTGGTAAGGGAATCAGGATGCATGCATTTTTTTTTTTTTTTACTTTGGAGGGGATATCCTGGCATATTCCTGACCACTGGACCCTAAAAATGTCACTGAAGTTTTCTTCATTGGAATCCTAAGATTTCACTAAAAATTCAAGCAGGTCTTTGAAACTTTGCAGTTTATCTCTCACA
This sequence comes from Monodon monoceros, assembly GCF_005190385.1. NCBI lineage: Eukaryota > Metazoa > Chordata > Mammalia > Artiodactyla > Monodontidae > Monodon > Monodon monoceros. The sequence goes on along the minus strand of NW_021703768.1, from coordinate 148,369,850 downwards.
CCCTCTGGAGCACATGTGCATTATCAAGGCTTTCAGAGTACTAGCCATCTACTGTTTGACTTACCTGATCAGCATTGTTAATGTAATGGATCACTGTGATGTTCTGTGGGATGACCAAGCAGGCCAGCTCTCTTTGCACTACACTATGATGAAAGGCAGGAGACTTAACATAGCCCTAAGGCAAAACTAAATGAACACTATCTTCCCTGAGTGAATGCAACTGTCTCTGACCTCTGATTGGGATGGAAAAGACTGCATTTGCCACATCAGTGGCTACACATCATGTTCCTGCTCTACCAATGATATTTATCTAGCACAGCAGCTGCAAACAGGGCTACTGGTTAAGTCTGCAGCAGTCTACGATCACTCTCCGGGATCCATCTAGTTTCTTCAGGGATAAGAGTGGTATATTTAACAGAGGTCTGATAGGAATCACCATCCTTGCATCCTTTAGATCTTTAATGGTGGTGCTAATCCCTGCCACTCTCCCTGCATCCCCCAGAATGTGATCTTGTTTTTTTTTTTTTATTATTTAATACCTTGGTTGGGAAAAGGGGGAAGTTTCAGACATTTCCACTTGTCCTTCTCCACTATGAGAACCCTTACCCCAAATGACAAGTATCCAATGTGGAAATTACTCCAACTACCAGGTATGTACCAGGTATATTCCTGGGGACTATGGGAATGACCACTGAGTAGCTTGTAGATCCAGTGGGCCCACTGTAAGCCAGACTTTAACCAGGATTCCATTTATCACCTGGTCCTGAGATGTCCCCACTCTAATCAGAGTGCCTTGAAGATGCTTTGGGGCTCCAGATATCCAAGTAAACTCAGAACCTGTGTCCAAGAATCCCTTTTCCCATGTATCCCAAGAAAGTTCCTCCATGTCTATGAATTCTTTATTATCTATAGTCTTACGTTTCAGCCCCTTTGATCAAGCACCTCAAAATCCAATCTCTGGGGCATGCTCCTTTCTCATGACACTGCATGCTAGCTAATTCTTAGAGTTCTTTCTGTGTATAATCTCTTTCCTGCCTTATCTGGCCTAGCACTTTTCCAGTTGGGTTACCCTAGGATTTAACCTTAGTTACGGCCTAGTAGCTAGGAGAGGCGATAAGGGTAGCTCCTGAGGAGGGCACCTGTTGCCTTGAAGGGGAAGGGCTTCTGCAACACCTTCCAGCACAGGGGAAGGGTGGACTACCTTGCAAATTCCTAGGGTTCAGGGGAATCTGCAGAGCCAACACCTTCAGGGAAATATATCCAGATAGTGCCATTACACATTCCAGGGCCTCAGATTTCCCCAACCTGTGCCTTGACTTTGTCATAGCAGACCTGCCTTAACAGATCATTTATTCACCTCTGGAGCTCTTCAACTTTAGCTCTTAGACCCTCTAACTGCCACTTAACAAGGTCCGCTCTTCCACTGCAACAGATAAAGACCGTTCAATAAACTACCAGAGAGACACTCTGGTCCTCACATTTATTCTTTAACTGCTTGTTAACGGACATACAGTTTTTTACTATCCTCTCTGTAGAGTGTTAATACAACATAGCTGTAACCAGACAACTAAACTATGTTTGAAGGCATTACTTGCCCCATATCTTTCAAATGCTTGGATCATCATACCTGTGAAGATATTCCACTCCACTGTGAAGTTTTTCCAAGTGATCTCAGTTGAGATCTTTAAGAATAGGACCACCACCGTGTGCCAGGGACTATCCATATTGCACATACCACTCAGAAAGTGTCTTGTTGCCATCCGGATGGTGAATATATCATCCCAGTGCCCCATCTTGCTGCCTACTTTATCAGACCACTCCGGACATCACTTGCATTCATTTGAGTCCTCTCAGAAACAGATGCCAAGGTGGAATTAGATGTGCAAGTATTTACTGGAGAAATGCCTGGAGGGAAAAGAGAGAGAGCCAGGGGAGCCTAGGAGAGCCATCCCAGCATGACGAAGGACTGATCTCTGCAGGGGAGAGAGGGAAGGAAAGATGGTTGGGTAGGAAAAGTCTTAGACTCTCTCTCTGCTGTGGTTCTAAGAAAGTTTCAGCGAAGCAAATGGGGAGTCTTTGAGGCTCATCTCACAGAAATGTATCTGCCTTAATATCCCTGCCATGCTTAATCAGTGGCTAGGAGCAACTAGTTGGGAAGCAGGGCCTCATACAGATGTAATAGTCAATGCACAATGCAGTACAGGTGGGCCATCAGTCAATTATGTCCCCCTATGTGGTAGGAAATCTGAGAAGCGTATTTACATAGCTGCCATAGATATATGGTCCCTGACTTAGGAACTTGTGATGCTACTCCAGTGGCATACCACTTCCCAGCCAAGCATTCTCCCTTTAATTAATGATGCACTAGTGTGTTTCCACCTCCACTCCCACAGGCCTGGCTCCCAAACTCAAGACTAGTCTCTCATCATTGTATTATAAGCCTACTCTCAAAGACTCCTAGGTTACCCAAAACTTTCCCCAAATTTTAACCTTTCTTCAGCTTATACTAGATGGGAAAATGTCTTGAATTTTAGTTATCTCCTTTGCTAAAAGATCCCATTCGTTTTTCCTAATAGTTCCAAAGCTCACCTATAATCCTCCAGATGACTGGAATAAATGGCTGAATAATATTTTGAAGTACTGACATGTTTCTCCTCTATTCTGTACTCACCCAAATGCTTAATTTGAACCACTAAAATATCTTTCCTCCCCAGCATGCACAGCTAAGCATGAAACACTCACTGCAGACTCCAAAACAGAAGTTGCAAATACTAGACTATTGGGCGAAAATAAAATGCCTTTGGTCCAAGCAGAAGAAAGGAAGAGTCAGGTATACATTATTAAATGAAAATTTAAAGATTTAGAGGAAATATCTAGAACATTCATTTTAGTAAGAGTCTTCATTACTCCACAGTTCTAGAACAGTGAGACAAAGCTTGTATCCAGCATTAGACTCATTTCTAAAATCTAATAAATATTGACACACTTGATAAATTAAAACAGACTACTTCACTATGTCAAGTAGTATAACTCACATAAATATAAACTTACATTGAAGCGAACCTAACATCCTCATTCATGTTCATCACAACACTTTATGCAGCATAAATTGCAGTGTAAACAAGTAAATGTCTCATTTTACAATGATTTAAATTGTATTAAGCTAAAATTTGAAGGTTTACCCAAGAATTTAGCAGCCTGAAAATTTGCCCAGTGCATTCCAAAGAAGTTGCATGACCCTCGCTGCCAGGGGACCTTTGGACACTGCATGGCAAGCAGGGCCCATTCACTCAGGCAATGTATCCTTCAACGGGAAACAGATGGATTTGGTAAACAGTCACAAGAACATGTTACCACAAACCCTAGTCTGTTCTAGGCTCATGAAGTAGTTAACTTATAACTAGAAGAAACAAAATTATGAATTATTTTACAATCCTTACATCTTGTACCATTTCATGAGAATTCTGTATTACTGCCTCTGTGTAATGCCACTGTAAGAGAAATGAGGAGGCTCACCCTCTCAGTACCCTCAAAAATAATGGATGTCACTGTCATCATCCTGGATAAAAAAAGAGGACCTTCACCTCAAGGAAAGAAGCAAGGAGTGCACATGGAGCTTGATTAAGGGAAAACCTTTTGTCTCCTCCCTCCCACATGTTCAGTTCCAGCCTTTGATACAATTTAGGGAGAGAGACTGCATCAGCAAAAAGCAGAACTTATGTAGGTACTAGATGATTACTACTAATATTGAGTAGAATATAAAGGGACTTCACTGAAAAACACTTCTAAATTATTTTCAGAGTTCTGAATCTCTCATTTACTGATATAAAAATAATGTATCTAATTAAGGGCCTGGAAAGGAGAATGTCTCCTCTGATCTTTATCCAGAAATTTCCCTAAAATACTCCACTTTGTAATACAGACTCTGTATAAATTTACTAACTTTCCCTAGGATAAAAAGATGGCTTAAATAACTATTAAACACCCCCAAATAACTGTTTGCTATGTAAATGGTAGGTCTTTATCATAATTGAGAAATTTAGAAAAAGTGAGGAAGCCAAAAATAATTTAAATGAATCCAAATTTAACTTAAAACAATTAAATCTATATGAAGGGATGAATAAAGCAGTGGAGGTGTAGGCGGTGCGACAGCCGCTGGAGGGCAGCGGAGGCGGGTTCGTGTTTCCCGGGCCGAACGGGGCTCTGGGGTGCGCGGGGCGGCGCCCGGGAGCGCGGCCCTTCCTGTCCTCGCCATGAGGCCGCAGCAGGCGCCAGTGTCCTGGAAGGTTTTCATTCAGTGAGACTACAGCGGTGGCACCCGCTGCCAGTTCCAGACCAAAGTTCCCCGCGGAGCTGGAGAACCGGATTGATAGGCAACAGTTTGAAGAAACAGTTCGAACTCTAAATAACCTTTATGCTGAAGCAGAGAAGCTCGGGGGCCAGTGCTATCTTGAAGGCTGCCTGGCTTGTCTAACAGTGTACACCATCTTCTTGCGCATGGAAACTCACTACCAGAAGGTTCTGAAGAAAGTCTCCAAATACATTCAAGAGCAGAATGAGAAGATCTATGCTCCCCAAGGCCTCCTCCTGATAGATCCCGTGGAGAGAGGACTTCGAGTTATTGAAATTACTATTTATAAAGACAGAGGCATGAGTAGTGGAAGATAAACCATAGGATTAAAGGCCCACCTCCAGCTGGGACCCTCACCTGTCCACCGGCCGACCGCAGAGTGTCCCCCACCTCCTCTCCAGAGCATCATTCCTTCGTATCTGCTGCCAGAGCCACGGTGCCATTCACTCCAAGGACTGACTTTGTAAAATTCCACACCTGGAGCGACCTCTAGTCACTCAGCATCCACTTTGTGTCTCCAAATTGTGTAGGACTCTGTAATCTTTTGATTAGTTTTTGAGAAAACGCAATGAAGCATTTCACTTTTTTTATTCAAAGCCATTAATAAAATATGCAGTTGGTCAGCCCAACACAGTTTATTTCTTACCTGCCACCAGTGCCAGTGGTTCTCGTCATTCCTTGGGCTTCAGCAAGTCGTAAACTAGCCAGCGCTCAGTCTTACTCCCCCAAATTCATAAAATGCTTTTCTCCAGGATTTTGGTGAAGGGTGGGCTGTGTCTGGTTTTGCTAATGCATCTCCCAGATTTCAGAGAATTACCAGTTTTGCCATGACTCAAAGCTTAAAGATCAAGTTCTGCTGTTCAGTTTCTCAAACCAAAGCTCATTGGAAAAATAATGTATAATGTTACTTGTTTTATTATAGCAATTCCTGATTAAAGCAGTATTTAATGCAATTTCCACGTTTTTGTTTTTGGGGTTTTTTTTTTGAGAATTCTGCTATTACTGCATTACCTTGAACATTGGGAAGATGTGGTATGTGTTGCTTGTTCCTTATAAAAATAAGTAAGCACAATAAAGTGGATGCTAAACCATCAAACACAAATGTCCCTGCTGTGTCCCTGAATAAGCAAGTGTTAATAAATATTTTAATTATAGTTTTGTTATAAATATAACTTAAGAGAAAAAAATTTGATAGGAATAATACTATATATTGCTAATTTTTAACTATCCCTACTGGCAAACCTTATGATTCCTAGACTTTCCTCATATACAGTATTCAGTGCACAGAAATATTATGATTGGTTCAAGTTCAGTAAGTTAAGTGATTTCCAACTAAAAGTCTCAAGTCTGGGTCACTGTTTCTAGTTCTTTTTGGCTGTGTGTTCTTAGTATTGGGATTTCCTGTGCCCTTCATCTTTGGGGTTTGAGAGCACTGTATTTGGGAGAAAGTTAGGACATATACTAGGAGAGAATGAAACGGTTAAAAGTTTTACTTTCAGAGATATTGTAGGTGCTAATACTGGATTTAACATTTCAGATTTAATTTCTTTCATGGGTCTGTTAGTTATTCAGTAAATCCCATAGGTCTATGTAATATTTTAATTGTATGAAACTTGTTACTTTATAGCCTATAATAGTGTCTGTCTGCCTTTTAAATCCATTGCAATAAGTTTGATGAAATATTAACACATTAGTAAAACTTTTCTTAAACAAACAAAAAAAACCCAGCAGTGGATGCAGACTCATTAATAAAAGGGAAAAGTTGGCAATTTTAAATGCATGCAATTATATTGATATGCTAATTTAAATTTTATGTAAAATATTAATTTGAATGAGTATGGAATAAGTATTAATTCTAAAAATAACACTTGTATGCATATAATAACAATATTTAACTAAAATTTTTATTAATTTGCGAAGAAACACTACTAATTGATAAAGAACATAGTTTTTTCTATTCAACTATTAAAGTCCCAATTCCAACAAAACACATCAAAATTAACATATAATTATGATTCAATTTAAAGTTCCATCTTTAAACTCTTCATAATCTTCTTTGGTAAACAGATCCAAAAATAGGTTAACCCTAAATAAAAGATGACAAAATTGAATCTTGTTAATACAAAATGTCATAATCAGTAGTCACTGAAAAATTTTAACATTTCTAAAACTGCAAAGCAACAGTTAGCCACTCCCTGCATTTACTGTTTTGATTTTTACTTTCTCTAGTTGACCATAAAAAGCTTCTGATGGACTCAATATGTAACTCATATTTTCTTCTCCACTCCAACTCCTGCCAATACCCGTGGTGACTTCAACAGTCCCAATTACAAGAACTGTGCCACAAAAAAGACTATATCACAGGTCTTTATCTCCAGGCCTCTCACAAGCACTCACAAGTAAAGTCACTCAAAAGCAAAGTCACAAGCACTCACAAGCAAAGTCACTTCAGCCACTCACAAGCAAAGTCATTGCTTGGATGGTCACTGTCATCTCTCGGAACTTCTACTTTACTTCTAAGCACTGGAACTCCTAAAATATTCCCAGTTGATATACATATACTTCTATACCCCTACTTTTTTGTACCCCTATACTCTCACTGAAAAAGGTCACTGTCCTTTAAACTGTTGATCCCTTGATCTCCCACAAGCTTCATTTGTATCCCCCCAAACTGACAATCATTTCTCTCATTACTCCTAATTAAGCCCCTAGAATCCCTCTTCGAGGGACTGAGACTTCCTCTTCATCCTAGACGTTGCCTGACATTCTGTTCTCAGTCCTCTCCTCTCCCTCCATCCCCGCATTGAGGTTTCATCTGCATCTACTGCTAGAACTACATATGACCTTTATGCAGTATAGATATCACACTGGATCTGACATGACACTTCCAATTGCTTACAATTTTCACCTGAATACCTATCGTCTAAAATTGTACGTGCCAAAATAAAACTCAGTAGCTTCACAAAACCAGTTCTTTCTCTTGACTTCCTTATTTCTTATCTGCTCATTCTCAAACCTTAGTATCATCTCTCATACTGCCCTACATCTAGTCATCTGTATCCTCTCCACTCTCATTAAGTGCATTTCACTTTTCCCTTGGACTGCTGTTACAATCCCTAGATTTTCTTGTTCACCTCTTATCTTGCCTCTATTCCAAACCTTTTTATAAAATGACACTGGATTCTTTCTAAAATGCAGATCTGATCAACCCACTGCTTTAAAATGTTCTATACTGATGATATACAAGACATTTGCGTAATTTCTAATTATCTTTCCATAAAATACTTATTAATTACAAAATGAAAAATAGTAACTATATATAGTGGAGAAATGGACATCTTAAGCAATAGATCAAATGGACATCAAACCAATAGATCCCTCAATAAGGGATAAATGAAAATCACATGACTCCAGATGTGACGTTCTGAGAAGGAAGTAACATTACTTATATAATGTTCCAGCCAAAAATGCAAAATATGAATCAAATCATGGGAGGTATCAGCAAATCCAGAGGGATAATCTGAAAAATAATTGGCCTGCATTCTTCAAAAATGTCAATGTCATAAAAGACAAAGAAAGGTTGAAGAACTGTTATAGATTAAAGAAGACTAAAGAGACATGACAATTAAATGCGATACATGACACTGGACCAGACCTGCTAACAGGAAAAAAATCCCATTAAAGACATTATTGGCACAAGAAAAAACTGGAATACAGACTATAAATTACATAAAAGTTTTATACCAATGTTAAATTTCCTGAATTTGATAACTGTAGTGTAGTTATAAAAAAGATATCCTGGTTCTTAGGATATACACACTAAAGTATTAAGGGGCAATACTTGATACACATAACACACAGAGAAAGAGAGAGGGGGAGTAGGATAATGATAAAGCGAAGTGGCAAGATGTAAAAATCGGTGAACCCAGGTAACGGGTATTCTGGAGGTCTTTGTATTCTTCTTGTGATTTTTATGTACATTTGAAATCATTTGGAATAAAGGGTTACGAAAATGTTCCATGTTTCTTCATTGCCTACTGAACTGAGTACATATCCTTGGCCAAGTATCCATGTGAGACCATTTGAAATACATTCTCAGTACACTGTATACCTTTCTTCACTATGACTACCTTGAAAAGCTTTAATCAAGCTGTATATTCCTAAACATTTTCTGTGACTCCATGAATTTTCTCATGTCCTTGTCTTAAAGTATACTCCCTTCCCCCACATTCCCACTTATAAAAGTCTAATTTCTCTGTTCCAAAGCCCATCTTACTTACCTTTTCTACTACTTTCCAAACCCCACCAAACTGGGTGTAACCTATTCCTAAGAATTGAATGAGCCCAGATGATTAGTATATCAGGGCACAATTGGAAAAAAAAAAGTGGGGGGATGACATGCTCAGTTTAAACCACGTGGCATTTAAAAGTAACTGTAGAACAGCCTAAAGAAATTCAGAGGCACGTGACCAGAGGTCAGAAGTAGGATAGAGATTTAAGGGTCATACACCCAGAAAGAGTAACTGAAGTTATAAAATGCGTGAGTTATCTCAGAATAAATATGTAAAGAGACAGCAGGACCAACAATTACTCCTAGGAAAGCATTCGTTATTAGATGGTAGCAAAAGGGACAAATGAAAAATACATAGAAAATATGGTCAGAAAGGTAGAAAGAGAACCATGACATAGTCTTCAGGATAATAAGAAGAAAAATTTGAACAAGTAGTAGTAAAACAACATTAAATGTGACAGCATGTTCAAAAAGAAAAGAGAACTAAGCAGAGATATGAAAAAGAAAAAACATAAAACTTGGACCATAGAGAGAGTAGTTTCAATAGCGTTGTGAATATGAGGCCCAAATGAAGCTTATTAAATTTCAACAAATATTTAATGAGTGCTTTCTATGTGTCAGACACTGGGTTTAAGGAAGGAAACAGGCTAGAATTAGCAATGGGTATACATTAAAGGTTGGAGATGGTAGGATGTAAAGGGGAAGGAAAAAGTCTACACCTTTTCATTGTTATCTAAGTGGATTCTTACCAGAAGATGACAAGAAGATTCATTTTGTGTAATTTGAATCTAGGAACAACATAAAATATAAGGAAAATTCAAGTTGGTCTCTGGCATTGGCTTTCCCATTAATAAATATATAATAAGGAACAAGAATTATAATACATTTTTAAAATATAATTATTAGTTTCTATAATCAGGTTAAAAATTGTAATAAAAATACCTTTTTTTTATAAGAGGCTATTTTTTATAAGAGGCTATTTCTGGAAAACACAGCATATTATTTTAAATTGCTAAATAATCCTTACAAGATCATATTACAAGATCATTGATATTTAATAGAAGGTCTATTGCTGAGGCACAAAAGAACCCGAAAAGTTCAAGGTAATGGCCAGAGCAAAATTAGATGTGATCTAGTACATTTATTAGAGTAATTGGATCTGGATTAACACTCACAACAATGTCCAGGGTTTGTGCACATTTCTCTGCCTGTTCAAACATCTTTGTCACCTAAGAAACCACTGACAACTTTTTTCCTCTTAAATGCCCTCTGCTTCATTCTCCTGCTTAAACGGATAAGAAAAATAAAACAGAGTATCACTAATGTGAACATTAGTTCATGTACCATGATTGCAAACAATTTATGCTATTATGGATGCAATATTACAATAACAGTAATGAGTTTCCAGTGTTACACTGCTTACAAAATGGCATTCTGTTTTAATTATCTTACGAAAATATTCTTCACAAAATCAAATTATGCAGATTTACTGACTGTCAATATAAAAGTTGTCCTTGAGTGACTGCACTAAAAACTTATAGAAGCATTCAGCATGGTAATATATGTATTAGGACATGCATGTAAAGGAAAGAAAATGCCTTATGATTTAGCAATTCATGTTACATAAATTTTATCCAACTTAATTGTTTGAGCATCCAGAACTTCCAATTACTTTAATAAACATACTAGATTACATCTAATTTTGCTCTGGCCACAATATCAACTCACTGATGCAGCTTAAAACATGGTTTAATTTATGAATTGTTTTCCAGGAATGAAATAATGACATCAAGGCCATAACTCAAGGGCAGATTTTGCTAAATGCATTAAATTGGACTGCAGCATCATGAAAAGGAAGTGACTGTATGAAGCAACACAGAATTTATACTTCTATAATACAATTAAAATGTTTTTCTTCATCAATATGGATGAGTTTTGTAATCTGTATTAAAAATTTGGCGTTTTAAAAAAATGTTGGCATTAAAATTCAAATTTAATAGACAAGCGTGTTCCCTTGACTCAGTCGGTTCCAGTCAACATTCACCTTCTGCACTCTTCCACACACATACACCTGTGGTCTACTCTACACTTAATGCTTTACAATGCATTGACTTTTCATTACAATGAACAGTGATAATATGGTAGCCTTTTTTCTATAGCTCTATACATTGAATGTGACAATTAGGAAAACTACTGGTCTAACGTAATCCAAAGGTAACTAAACTATTAGAGAAGCCAGTTCTCTTTAATACAATGAAAATTGTGTTAACTTACTTTCACTACATAATTTCAGCCTAAGTCTGTATTTTTCATTTTCTTCAAGCATTTTAGAAATGACTTTGTACACTCCATTCCATACTGAAACCTTAAAAAGGTAAGCACAGTTAAGGAACACTGGGCAGAGAACCTGGACTACACTGCGAAGTAGGCAATTGGGAGTGAGCCAACTGTGTTGCATGCCAGTTTGATATTATCATTATAAAGCAATATTATACTTAGAGATCTAAAAATTAAACATGATTGTTTTCCCATATTCAGTGAATTCTCTGATATATTTTTCCAACTTCCTAGCATTTCCTCTCTGCAGTATTTAAATTAACTGTCCTGGTCGAAGGCAATGTCTTTCAAAGGCAATATCTAGTAAGTCCTATGGTTTCAACATACTCAATTTTGTTTTGAAAGGTAGTAAAAATAGCGAATTTCTATTCCTATGTCTATGTCTAAACCACTGGACAATGATATGATTTTTAATGTATTTTATTCTACTTAATAATTAAACATTTCTCCTAGGACATACCAAAGCAAACTTACTAGAGAACATGAATATACTAGAATAGGAAGAATGGAGACTATAGAAGCAGATAGATCTAGGCTCAAATTCTGGCTTCACCACTTAACCAGCTGCTTGACATTGGGCAAGTGTTTTAATCTCATTTAGGAATAACTTCAAATACTGGATTATTAGAATTAATGAAAAATATAGGTAAAGCACTTACCCCAATGTCTGGCACAAAGTAGTTACAGGTAATATTGGCTATTGCCCAAGAGGAATTGGTTCTTAGAAGAAAAATTCCTTAGTATAGTGGGAAGATTAAATGCTCACTCAAAATACACTTGCTGCAAGGATTAGTCACTTTGAATGCTATTTTATACTATACATGTATTAGAAATCAAACAGACTCAAAGCTCAGAAATAATATAATTTTATGTGTCATTATCAACTGTTTCTTTAAACTGAAGTGTAAAATATATAGTGGTAAACAAAGATTAGTAGAGTAACTGATCTTGAATGTGTTTAATTAATTTTACTTATTTATTTATTTTTGGCTGAGTTGGGTCTTCATTGCTGCGCGCGGGCTTTCTCTAATTGCCGCGAGCGGGGGCTACTCTTTGTTGCGGTGTGTGGGCTTCTCACTGCGGTGGCTTCTCTTGTTGTGGAGCACGGGCTCTAGGCACACGGGCTTCAGTAGCTGTGGCTCGCGGGCTCTAGAGCGCAGGATCGGTAGTTGTAGCGCACGGGCTTAGTTGCTCCGTGGCATGTGGGAGCTTCCCGGACCAGGGCTGGAACCCGTGTCCCCTGAATTGCAGGCGGATTCTTAGCCACTGAGCCACCAGGGAAGTCCCTTGAATATGTTTAAAACACTCAAAGTTACCATGACATCTGGACAGCCAGACATGAAAATGGTTCAGCATGAAGGTTCATGCTTGTCAGCTTTCCTGCTAGAAACTTGTACACCCCTTGCCTTTAAAAGAGCAATATGACACCAATAGAGATACCTTTTTCTTTTCTGTGAAATCCATGATTTTCTTATGTAACACTATCTGAGTTTCTTATATTCTATGCAACATATATTTTCATGCTTTGAAAAAGCTCACAGTCAGCTACATTTTGACTAAAATGCGTTTTATATCTTCAAACACTGGAAGGACTATTCTTTATGGTTAATAAATATTTCCAAACCCAGTTTCATTACTGCTAAATTAATTCTATTTTCTCATCTCAGTAGATTAAATTTTTCAAAAGATGGCACTATTTTTAATGTCTTGAGTATCTTCACACGTTTGTATTTAGACAGGTTAATCTAAAATTCAAAATATCACTCATTCCCCTTTACAATAATATACCTTTTTCTTTTTCTTCATTATTTTGGAAGCTTCATTCAAAGGTATGGGGAAGTCAAACTTTTTAGCTAAATTCCTCTGGGTTAAACCTAATTTAAAAAAAAAAAGAGAGTCACAAGGTAAAATATCAAGGTCAGCACAGACTTTAAAGGATCCACTATCCTGAGAATTGACAATTATAAATGTCTCTTGAGCTCTCTTTGGGGATATTTACGCTTGTTGGTATATTTCAGATCACTAGATAATACCAGTTTACCAATTAGCTAATACTATATTGGAAAAAAATAAAACAAGAAAACTAAGGATAAACTACCTTGGGGGTGCCTAGGAGATCTCCTTCCTTTACTGATTTGAAAGGTGAGCCCCCAAAAGGACAGCAACAGAGTAAATAAATACCAAAAACCACATCTTGCCCCAGGCTATCTCTATAGTCTTCCTTCTCTGCTCAACTCCAGGTACACATTATGCTTCCAATTGCATAGGAGACCATGTGGTTCCCCAAATACATCTTGTTCTTTACCCCTCCCAGTCTTTGCACATGCTGTTCTATTGGGCTAGACCACTGTGTGCATGCATGCCTGTACACACACATACAGACATACACACCTGCCAGGCAAATGTCTACCTGCTCTTCAAGACTCAGCCCACACATCACCTCCTCTCTACAGCCTTCCCTCAAACACCCACAGCCCCACAAACAGCGGGGTAGACAGCACTGGTTCCAGGAACAGGTTCCAGGGACACTTTGTTCACAGCACTCAGCACACTTTTATAGCTTGTGTTTATACTGTTTCTGCCACTAGGCTGTGACCTCCTGGAGGGTCAGTGTCACTGTGTGCCTTATTCATCTTTCTATCTATGCTACCAGACACAGAGTAGGTACTAATAAAGGTTTGTCAGAGTGATAAGCTTCCTGACTCTACTCACTAAACCATGCTGCCTTCCCAAATATTAACTGTGAGAAGAAAACCTAAGGGATTGTGTGTCCAAAGACAAACCTGTACAACAATGAGCATGTGTTCCCTGAAAGCTTTTATATTTGTTCTCCTTTTCTCTGTAACACTCTATATGTACCCCAACCCTTCCCCACCTCATTCCTGCCCTACCACCACTCTATACCCGGCTTTCTTCTACTCCTCCAATACTTAGCTTTCCAGGGGTGGAGGACCTTCTCTGATTCCACAAAGCACCCTATGCTCAGTTATCATAGGAATTATCACATTGTTTACTTGAGGAGTATGTTCTATTCTTCATTAGAGGTCCAGTACTGTATAAATTAGATACACAATAAATATGCTGTTTGTTGAGTGAAACAGAGTATGTTCTAAAATGGTATGTCCCTATTTAAAATGATGAAGGGGAAAAACCTACAACCAAAATTACTCTACCCAGCAAAGATCTCATTCAGATTTGACAGAGAAATTAAAACCTTTAAAGACAAGCAAAAGCTAAGAGAATTTAGCACCACCAAACCAGCTTTACAACAAATGCTAAAGGAACTTCTCTAGGCAGGAAACACAAGAGAAGGAAAAGACCTACAATAACAAACCCAAAACAATTAAGAAAATGGCAATAGGAACATACATATCGATAACTACCTTAAGTATAAATGGATTAGATGCTCCAACCTAAAGACGTAGACTGGCTGAATGGATACAAAAACAAGACCCATATATATGCTGTCTACAAGAGACCCACTTCAGACCTAGGGACACATACAAACTGAAAGTGAGGGGATGGAAAAAGATATTCCATGCAAATGGAAATCAAAAGAAAGCTGGAGTAGCAATTCTCATATCAGACAAAATAGACTTTAAAACAAAGACTATTACAAGAGACAAAGAAGGACACTACATAATGATCAAGGGATCAATCCAAGAAGAAGATATAACATTGTAAATGTTTATGCACCCAACATAGGAGCACCTCAATACATAAGGCAAATACTAACAGCCATAAAAGGGGAAATCGACAGTAACACATTCATAGTAGGGGACTTTAACACCCCACTTTCACCAACGGAGAGATCATCCAAAATAAAAATAAATAAGGAAACACAAGCTTTAAATGATACATTAAACAAGATGGACTTAATTGATATTTATAGGACATTCCATCCAAAAAAAAACAGAATACACTTTCTTCTCCAGTGCTCATGGAACATTCTCCAGGATAGATCATATCTTGGGTCACAAATCAAGCCTTGGTAAATTTAAGAAAATTGAAATCGTATCAAGTATCTTTCCCGACCACAACGCTATGAGACTAGATATCAATTACAGGAAAAAACCTGTAAAAAATAGGTCTTCCCTGGTGGTGCAGTGGTTGAGAGTCCGCCTGCCGATGCAGGGGACACAGGTTCATGGCCTGGTCCAGGAAGATCCCACATGCCACGGAGCAGCTGGGTCTGTGAGACATGGCCGCTGAGCCTGCGCATCTGGAGCCTGTGCTCCGCAACGGGAGAGGGAACAACAGTGAGAGGCCCGTGTACTGCAAAAAAAAAAAACAAAAAAAAAACTGTAAAAAGTACAAACACATGGAGGCTAAATCATACACTACTTAATAACCAAGAGATCACTGAAGAAATCAAAGAGGAAATCAAAAAATACCTAGAAACAAATGTCAATGAAAACACGATGACCCAAAACCTATGAGATGCAGCAAAAGCAGTTCTAAGAGGGAAATTTATAGCAATACAATCCTACCTTAAGAAACATGAAACATCTCAAATAAACAACCTAACCTTACACCTAAAGCAATTAGAGAAAGAAGAACAAAAAAACCCCAAAGTTAGCAGAAGGAAAGAAATCATAAAGATCAGATCAGAAATAAATGAAAAAGAAATGAGGGAAACGATAGCAAAGATCAATAAAACTAAAAGTTGGTTCTTTGAGAAGATAAACAAAATTGATAAACCATTAGCCAAACTCATCAAGAAAAAAAGGGAGAAGACTCAAATCAGTAGAAAACGGAGAAGTAACAACTGACACTGCAAAACTACAAAGGATCATGAGAAATTACTACAAGCAACTATATGCCAATAAAATGGACAACCTGGAAGAAATGGACAAATTCTTAGAAATGCACAACATTCTGAGACTGAACTAGGAAGAAATAGAAAATGTGAACAGACCAATCACAAGCACTGAAATTGAAACTGTGATTAAAAATCTTCCAACAAACAAAAGCCAAGGACCACATGGCTTCACAGGCGAATTCTATCAAACATTTAGAGAAGAGCTAACACTTATCCTTCTCAAAACTCTTCCAAAATATATCAGAGGGAGGAACACTCCCAAACTCATTCTACGAGGCCACCATCACCCTGATACCAAAACCAGACAAGGATGTCACAAAGAAAGAAAACGACAGGCCAATATCACTAATGAACATAGATGCAAAAATCCTCCACAAAACACTAGCAAACAGAATCCAACAGCACATTAAAAGGACCATACACCATGATCAAGTGGGCTTTATCCCAGGAATGCAAGGATTCTTCAGTATACACAAATCAATCAATGTGATACACCATATTGACAAACTGAAGGAGAAAACCCATATTATCATCTCAATAGATGCAGAGAAAGCTTTCGACAAAATTCAACACCCATTTATGATAAAATTCCTCCAGAAAGTAGGCATAGAGGGAACTTACCTCAACATAATAAAGGTCATATATGACAAACCCACAGCCAACATCATTCTCAATGGTGAAAAACTGAAACCATTTCCACTAAGATCAGGACCAAGACAAGGTTACCCACTCTCACCACTATTATTCAACATAGTTTTGGAAGTTGTAGCCACAGCAATCAGAGAAGAAAAAGAAATAAAAGGAATCCAAATTAGAAAAGAAGAAGTAAAGCTATTACTATTTGCAGATGACATGATACTATACATAGAGAATCCTAAAGATGCTACCAGAAAACTACTAGAGCTAATCAGTGAATTTGGTAAAGTAGCAGGATACAAAATTAATGCACAGAAATCTCTTACATTCCTATACACTAACAATGAAAGATCTGAAAGTGAAATTAAGAAAATACTCCCATTTACCATTGCAACAAAAAGAATAAAATATCTAGGAATAAACCTACCTAAGGAGACAAAAGACCTGTATGCAGAAAATTATAAGACACTGATGAAAGAAATTAAAGATGATACAAACAGATGGAGAGATATACCATGTTCTTGGATTGGAAGAATCAACATTGTGAAAATGACTGTACTACCCAAAGCAATCTACAGATTCAATGCAATCCCTATCAAACTACCACTGGCATTTTTCACAGAACTAGAAAAAAATTTTTCACAGTTTTTATGGAAAAACAAAAGACCCCGAATAGCCAAAGCAATCTTGAGAAAGAAAAACGGAGCTGGAGGAATCAGGCTCCCTGACTTCAGACTATACTACAAAGCTACAGTAATCAAGACAGTATGGTACTGGCACAAAAACAGACATATAGATGAATGGAACAAGATAGAAAGCCCAGAGATAAACCAACGCACATATGGTCACCTTATCTTTGATAAAGGAGGCAAGAGTATACAGTGGAGAAAAGAGAGCCTCTTTAATAAGTGGTGCTGGGAAAACTGGAGAGCTACATGTAAAAGAATGAAATTAGAACACTCCCTAATGCCATACACAAAAATAAACTCAAGATGGATTAAAGACCTAAATGTAAGGCCAGACACCTTAAAACTCTTAGAGGAAAACATAGGCAGAACACTCTATGACATAAATCACAGCAAGATCTTTTTTGATCCACCTCCTAGGGAAAGGAAATAAAAATAAACAAATGGGACCTAATGAAACTTAAAAGCTTTTGCATAGCAAAGGAAACCATAAACAAGACGAAAAGACAACACTCAGAATGGGAGAAAATATTTGCAAATGAAGCAACTGACAAAGAATTAATCTCCAAAATTTACAAGCAGCTCATGCAGCTCAATATCAAAAAAACAAACAACCGAATCCAAAAATGAGCAGAAGACCTAAACAGACATTTCTCCAAAGAAGATATACAGATTACCAACAAACGCATGAAAGAATGCTCAACATCATTAATCATCAGAGAAATGCAAATCAAAACTACAATGACATATCATCTCACACCGGTCAGAATGGCCATCATCAAAAAACCTACAAACAATAAAGGCTGGAGAGGGTGTGGAGAAAAGGGAACCCTCTTGCACTGTTGGTGGGAATGTAAATTGATACAGCCACTCTGGAGAACAGTATGGAGGTTCTTTAAAAAACTAAAAATAGAACTACCATACGACCCAGCAATCCCACTACTGGGCATATACCCTGAGAAAACCATAATTCAAAAAGAGTCATGTACCAAAATGTTCATTGCAGCATTATTTACAATAGCCAGGACATGGAAGCAGCCTAAGTGTCCATCAACAGATGAATGGATAAAGAAGATGTGGCACATATATACAATGGAATATTACTCAGCCATAAAAAGAAACGAAATTGAGTTATTTGTAGTGAGGTGGATGGACCTAGAGTCTGTCATACAGAGTGAAGTAAGTCAGAAAGAGAAAAACAAATACCATATGCTAACACATATATATGGAATCTAAAAAACAAAAACAGGTCATGAAGAACCTAGGGGCAAGATAGGAATAAAGACGCAGACCTACTAGAGAATGGACCTGAGGATACAGGGAGGAGGAAGGGTAAGCTGTGACAAAGCGAGAGAGAGGCATGGACGTATATACACTACCAAACGTAAAATAGATAGCTAGTGGGAAGCAGCCGCATAGCACAGGGAGATCAGCTCGGTGCTTTGTGACCACCTACAGGGGTGGGATAGGGAGCGTGTGAGGGAGGGAGATACAAGAGGGAAGAGATATGGGGATACGTGTATATGTATAACTGATTCACTTTGTTATAAAGCAGAAACTAACACACCATTGTAAAGGAATTATACTCCAATAAAGATGTTAAAAAAATAAATTTAAAAAAATAATAAAATGGCATGTCCCAATTTGTGAGAAACATGCCACTGATTCTGAGTGGGGCGCAGACATAGCACTAAAGAATATTAACTCACACGGTGAGAAACTCATTCCCTTTCAAATTCTTTTTCAATCTTCTGATTACAACTAGGAGAAAGTCTGAGTTTGTAACTAGTATGTCATTAAGACTTTTCTAAGACTTGCTAATCTCTCTTTATGACTGCAGCAACCTCCAGCAGGCAACCTATTTGGCTAGAATTTAATATTGTTTTACCTTTATTAGATTGTTTTAAATTAATTTCTATTTATGGAAAATGATACATGTTTTCCACTGAGGTAATGATGTAAAGTGTTCTAAAAAGAAAATTAGTTGGGAGGAAAAACATGCACCTATTTAAATAAATACATTAAGTAAATGATAGTGCAGATAAAACACAGGAAAATAACTTAAGTTTGGGAAACTCAGCTCTTCATATACCCATATGTATCCTTCCCTCTAAGTACCTACAACCTTTGGAATACTATACCAGCATCACTTCCAAATGTTTTCTGTTTGTTAGTCTTACATAACCTAGACATATACTCCTTGAGGTCAAGATAGGAGCCATCACGTCTATCTGTATTAGTTGGGAATATAAAATATGTCAAGGAGTATAGCGGATGGGAAAAAGAAAAAAGGCAAAATTATTTCTTCCACTTATTTTGTGTACTTTACTGAGGCTATGGCTCCAGTGTATACCATAGATTTTTGTCCCAGCTTATGCTTCAAATCTACCTCTCCTCCTCTTTCCACACACTCTGACCCAGTCAAAATACACTTCTCCTTCTTCCCAAATCATTATCCATCCCTGATCCATACTCAATGCTTCACTAACATGTTTTTCCTACCTGTAGTCCCCTCCTATCTCAGGAATATGTGTAAATTTCATGGAGCTACTTCCACCACCATGAAGCCTTCCTTGATTTCTTCATCCCCAAATTATTCACCACCTCCAAAGCATTTATTTGTACCTCCACAACAGCATTCAACATCCTCTACTATATATAAATTATGGGTATGTATCTCAAGTTCTGTGAGAACAGGGAACCAGCTTGACTTATTAGTCTTGTTTGAAACATTACAAGAGTTACCTGACTTGGCTGCCCCTGGATTTCTAAACTATAAGACATCTCAAACGGCTTAAAAGCTTATCTTCCAGAAGTGTCTGTATCTCTGATAACTCGACTCCACCATTCAAAAATCTGCAGTGATTATAAAATTAGAGTCCCCAAGGCATTCCACAATGTGGTCCAAAACTAATTTTTCATTCATTCAATAAATATTTAGTGTGTGCACTATGTGCTAGACACTGGGCTGATCACCTTCTCTTCCCTTAAGCCATTCCTACTGAGTGTGCCAACATATACTGGGCACCTACTCTATACCAAACACTGTGCTAGGCATTCTGCATGCATTACTTCATTTAATCTTCACAGTAACTCATTAAAGTAGGAACTATTATCCCCATTTTACAGAAAGGGAAACTGAACATCAGAATAGTTAATTAACTTAGCCAATATTACACTGCTAGTAAATGAGAAAGCCAAGATTATGACTTTCTGACTTCAAAGCCAATGCTCTTGATAATATCCACTGTCCCACTAGCAATTTCTCCATTCATTACCTTGATTTCTTCCTTCTATGTCTCCCTTTTCCTGAACTACCAAAGCCCTTCTAAGTTGTCTCTCTTACAGCACTGATGCCTACTAGCTTATATTTCCATTATTCACATTATTCATTTATAAGTCCCTTGAGAATAAAATATTTGTCTGATCTATCTGTGTCACTTGCACCTGACTTAGTGCCTACAGTATGGTAGATGTTAAATAAATGTTACTGAATGGGTAAATAATTCACCTTTGTTTCCAACAGAGAGCCAGACAAAAGTATGCAATGAATGTCCACTTAACGTTAATACTAAATACATCCAAGAATGAGTAAGATCATTAAGCACTTAGTGATTTTACTCATTTTACTTAATGAGTAAAATCATTAAGCACTTTCTGGCTTGACTGAAATATAAGTCTACCTCAGGACCTCCTTCCCTTGACTCTATTGTTGGTTTCACAAGCACAGCAGAGTGGTCACCAAAGTTAATGGCTCCATCATCCACCCAGCTGCCCAGCACATAAACTTCAGACTTGGCCTCAACCCATCCTTCTCCCTCTTCCAGCCAGTCATCAGTCCTGTCCATTCTGCCTCCATTGCCACTGTCTTAGTTCAGGCCTTCTATCTTTCTACTTTATTACTGCCTCAAAACTGGTTTCTGGCTTCCAATCTCTCCCAATCCCACTCCCTCCCCGTTATCCTCCCTCCAGCTCTGATCATGTCACCCCTGCCACAAAGGAATGGCAAAAAATTCCAAAATTTCAGGACCAAACTTCAAAACAAACTGCATTATTGTTTGTTTCCCAGAAGAGAAGCCAACTAGAGGAAAGCCATTCTAGATCAGCATAAACCAGCTACAAGAGCAGAAAGCTGGTTTCACAATCTCAGCTCTTTGCCATCCTGTTATTTCTACCTGACTTATGTGGGGATCTCCAGCACTAATTCATGCATCCTTTGCCTTCCCCGATGAGCTTCTTCACCTGTTTTTCAATGTTCTTCACTTCCAATCCACTATCTTAGCGCTGGACTATTGCCTCTTTGATCTGTTGGTGCTAATGCAATACCAGACCCATTTTATTCTTTCCTCACTTCCTGCTCTCCCCCCTTTAAAGGTGAAGAGCTCACCAACACCACCATACTCTCTCCAATTCCTAGAGTAAATCTTTTATCTGTTTTTATTATTCAAAGGAGGGGGAAACCTAGTGCTAAAGTGTCTTATACTACCCCTAAAATTTTTTAATCACCAGCGCAGGAGCCAAAAAAGACAAAAAACCTGAGTGCCTTTTAGCAATGGGACCTTTAGAGGAGCATGAAGTCTAAAATAGTGCCCCTGATGAAGGATCTCTGAAAAGCTTATTCTCAGGAGTCAATCAAGTTACACAGAGTACAGTTTTATACTTCCAACTTATCAAAGTAAATTTAAGTAAGTTAAATTATCAAAGTAAAATTAAGTAAGTTCTGAAAGGATACCAAAAAATATATTTATATATTTTTCAACTTGAGCTTCAGTCTTGCCTGCCTCCAATGCAATCTCCCCTATACAGCATGCACTAAGTAAATCTGACCCTGTTACTTCTCTTGTTCAAAACCTTTCAAGGCAGAACTTCTGGGTAGCTCTAGACGATGTGATGGGGTTGGGGGGAGAGGCAGGGTATAGTAATCAACTTCCCAAAATTTCTCCCCAAACAACTCTACATTACAAAAATTCTACACAAAACCACACCCTCAGCATTACTTGAAGACAGAGAATGCTGGAAATGAAAAATAAATGTAAGCAAAATGAGAAAAGTCATTACATCGTGGCACTATGATCCCATTTGCTCAAACCTCACCCTAAGCAGGGTTTTGTGGCCAGCAAGGAAGAGAAAGGAGGGGCCCTAGAAAAGGTGGCTGCGGGAGAGCTGGAGCAACCAACAGCAAATTGAAATCCACCCTAACTCTGAAAATACTAGAAGATAACCAGGCAGATCACAGCACAGACTACAGGAAAGAATTTCAATGTACGATTTAAAGGGCCAGACGCCAAAAACGTACACTTTAATGAGACTGATTTGGTTAAAGGGGCAAGCATGATTTAAAGGGATAAAAACAACTTAAAGGGACAGTCTTCCAATCTCTTGGCTTATGGAGGAGAGAAAGAACCAAAAGGAAAGCTCATAAATTAGGTCACAAAGAAAACATCAGTAACATCCATAAAGTGGAGACATTACAAACAACACTCTGATCACATGCAATAAAACTAGAGTTTACTAGGAAAAAGAAAAAAGAAAAAGTCCTGGAAATTTTTGAAAAATTAAATCTATTAAGCAACTCTAGAGTGAAAGTGATAGTACAAACTGAAATTACAAAAAGATATATTTTTAAATGGTGACAATGAAACCACTATACATTAGAATCAGTAGGATTTAAAGTAGTGGTTAGAAGAAAACTCATTGCACTAAACACTTTTATCAATAAAAAGGAAGAAAAAAATTAATTAAATTTCTTGCTCAAAATAAAAGCACACAAGAACAAAGTAACACAAAAGAAAGTATACATAAGGAAATAATGAAGTTTTATCTTTATTATTTACCTTTATTATTGAGGAAGAGACTAAAAAAACAAAATACCTAATTAACAGATCAAAATCCTGTGTTTTTAAAAAAATAAACAAAACACTGGTGAACTTGATCAAGGACAAGGAAGAAAGCACATACATCAAAAAAAAAAATGAAAAGGGGGAAATAACCATTGAAACACAAGGAATTTTTAAAAATCATAAGACACTATTTTGCAGACCTCTATGCAAATAAATTTGGAAACCTAGATGAAATGGATAATTTCCTAGGAAAATACAGATTACCAAAATTGACCCATTAGAGTTGGAAAGTGTAAACAGACCAATTTCCATAGAAGATACAGAAAAAGTTATTAAGGAATTATCCCACAAAAAGCACTAGACCTAGATGGTTTCACAGAAGAATTCTACCAAATCTTCAAACACCAGATAGTCTCAATGTTCTATAAATTATTCCAGAGCACTGAAAAGGAAGGAAAAGTTCCTAATTCCTTTTATGAACTAAGTATAATCTGATACCTAAACCAGATGAAGAAGTACAAAGAAAGAAAAACTACCCTGTCTCAAATTCCAATGCAAAAATCCTAAACAAATTATTAGCAAAGAGAGTCTAACACTATATTAAGAAAAAAGTACATCATAACCAAGTGGGATTTATTTCAGGAACGCAAAGTCGGTTCAATCTTAGGAAATCCATTTGTATCATACACCATGTTAATAAATCTAAGGAAAAAATATTATCTCCATAGATTTAGGAAAGCCTCTGACAAAATTCAACTCCCATTCTTAGTAAAAACATTGAATAAAATTAAAATTGAAGAATACATTTTAATGTTTTAAACATACACCCCCTTAGTCTTAAAGCCAATACCTTATTTAATGGGAAAATACTAGAGGGATTTCCCCTAAGATCAGGAACAAGGCAAGAATGCTCACTATCTCCACTATTATTCAACATTCTATTCATGGTATTAGCCAGTGCAATTAGACAAAAAAAAAAAAAAAAAAAATCAATTGCAGGCATAAAAATGGGTTAAAAAGAAATAAAATTATCTCTATTTACAAATAATATGATAGTATACCTGGAAAATCATGAGCATTAATGACAAAACTAACTCAAATAATAAATGATTTCAGTGAAGTACTAGGATCAAAAATTAACGTACAAAAATCAGTAGGCTAAGTGAAAGAAGCCAGTCACAAAAGCGCCAATATTCTGTGATTCCATTTATATGAAATAGGCAGAATAGGCAAATACAGAAATTTGCAAATTTGGAATTTTCCAAATTTGCCTATTGTCCAGAATAGGCAAATCTATGGAGACAGAAAGTAGTTTAGTGCTTGTTTAGGGCTGGGGTTGGGGGCAGTGAAGGGGCACGGTGAGTGACTAATTGCTAATGGGTACAGTGTTTGTTTGAGGGGGTAATAAAAGTGTTCTAAATTGATTTTGATGACGGTTGCACAACACTGTAAAAAAATATTGAATTGCCCGTTTTAAATGGGTAAACTGAGCGGATTGTAAATTACGTCTCAATAAACTATTTTTTCTTTTTTTTAAGCACAGGTAGAGGGATGGGCTCTCAAAAAGAGGTAGGACTTTTCCAGGTGATGGAAATGTTCTAGATCCTGATTGTGGTGGTGTACTATCAGGTGTATAACTTTGTCAAATCTCCTGAAAGTTGTTGGGTTTGTTTGTTTGTTTGTTTGAATCAAGAGGCTTTATATACACAAACAATGAACATCTGGAGGACATTACGGAAGAGGAAACCCCATTTACAACAGCAGAGAAGATCAAATACCTAGGAATAAATTTAACAAGATACATGAAAAACCGATAGAAGGAAAAATTTTAAAAACATTCCTGAAAGACACAAAAGTAGAGTGAAAATGGAAAGACATCCTCTCCTCTCTTTTCAAAGAGGAAGTGACATCATTAAAGATGTCGGTTCTCCTCAGGCTAAGTTATAAATTCAGTGAGTCCTGAAAGGAATATGGACACACACGCCAAGGTCCCCATCATTCTGAAGGACTTCAGTGGCTCCGTTCAAGAGCCTCCCCTCTCGGATTCGGAACTCAAATGACCTTCACTTGCACTTCAGCGCCCTCTCGGGGCAACACCGAAGCGCAGGTCGGGATTGTCTCTCAGCCCCCGGACAGACAGGAGGGCCGACCACTGCCCGCGGCCAGCGCCGAGGCCTCTGAGCGACACTACGAGCCCGGAGCGGCCCACCGGGAGGGACGCTGACCGGAAGCTGACAGGGAGGCCGCGAGCTGAGAAGCCGACCGCCCTGAGACTCGGACCCCAGGCAGGAAGGCTGCCGAGGAGGACGGAAAGTCGGGCTGACCAGCCGGCACCCTCCACAGGCCGGGTGCCCCCTCCCGAGTCCCCGCCCGCCCGGCCCTTCGCGCCACCTGCATGTGCCTCCTGCCGAGGCCGGCTCCGCGAGCTCGATGCCCGCGCCGGAGAGGAGGCCGCGGGGACCCTGGGCGGGGAGCCGGGGCACAGCTCCCCGCCGCCCGCGGCCCCCGGCACAGCCGCCCGCGGCTCCTCCCGGCTGCGGCCGGCCCCGAGCCCGGGCCTACACAGACCCTGAGCCCGGCGGCCGCCCAGCTGAAGGACGGCGCCGCATTGGTGCGAGCCGAAGCGAGTCACGTAGACGAAGCGCGTCTGGTCCCGCTCCTGCTCGCGACCCGCCGCCGTCATCGCTGCCTTTTTCACGCAACCGCCGCGCAGTGCCCTCAGCGGCCAGCCCAGCGCGACTGGCGGCGGACGACAGGCGGAGGAGGGGGCGACCTGGGGGCCAGACCACTGTGTGTGTGTGTGTGAAGGGGGGACGGGTAGAGCTGAGGGGCTGGACCACTGTGCACTGTGTAGGGGTGAGGGGCGAGCTGTGGAGCAGGACCCTGGGGGCTTGGGGGGCGGCAGGTGGGTTGGGGAGAGATGAGGGATGAGGGAACAAGTAGGGGAGTGAGAGAGGCTACAGAAACCGGTCACCCTGTGGGCAGCGGGAAGAGGGGAGTTTGGACCACTCTGCATGGAGTGGGGAGCAAGAAGGTGTTTGGTTGGGGAGTGGATGATGGACCACTCATCTGAAAGGTGGAGTTAGAGTTTGGAGACCAGATCACTTAGGGGTGGGGAGCAGACTATGACGGGCAGATCTCTCTGAGAAAATGAACTGAACCAAGAACAGGGTGGGGGGAGAGGGAAGAGACCAGGTCAAGTAGCTTTACCATGGACCATCTCTAAATCCATACAGCATTTTACAGCAGAGGATCTGGGGCTCCAAAATGTAGAGTGACTTCCCCAAAGTAATAGACAGTGACAGAGACATACTCTCTTAAACTTCAAGAAATTGGATTATAAATATGTGCAGAAAAGTGCACGAATCATCAGTATACATTTGGATAGATTTTCACGCAGTGAACACACCCACGTAGTATCCGCTGAGGTTAGGAAATGGCGCACTGCAGAAGCACATCACGTCCTTGCCCAGTCCCAATCCCTTTGCCTTCTTTCCTGATTTCCAACAGCATCAATTAGTTTTGCCCATTGTGTTTGACTTCTTTTACTCTGTATGTCTATGAGACACAATTTATTGCATAAGTTTATACATCATTTGAATATACTACCATTTATTCATTCATTCCACTGTAGAGGGAAATTTGGTTGTTTCCAATTTAGGGTAATCATCAATCAATAGTGCTTCTGGAACAACTATATATATATATAGTTGAATATATGTTATAGGATATGTACCTTAGTGTGGAATTGCTTAGGGTATTCATATGTTTAGCTTTAGCAGCTACTGACAGACAGGAACCTGAAGTGGTTGTACCAGTTTTCACTCCCACCAGCAAAGTATGAGAATTCCAGTTGCTCCACAGGTTCACCACCCTTTGGTGTTGTCAATCTTTTTCATTTCAGCCATTCTAATGGATGCGCACATTAGGACTCTCCAGAAAAAGAACCAATAGGATGTGTGTGTGTAGACAAGTCCATAATCTTCAGGATAGGTCAGCAGGCTGGAGACACAGGAAAGAGTTGATGCTGCAGTTCAAGTCTGAAGGCCTTCTGCTAACAGAATCCACCCTTCTTCAAGAGACATCATTCTTTTTCTGTTTTTTCTATTAAGGCCTTCAACCGACACCATAATGAGGTCCATCCATATTATGGAGAGTAATCTGTTTTACTCCAAATCTACTTGTTTAAATGTTAATCTTATCTAAATACCTTCACAGGCACACCTAGCATGTTTGACCAAATATCTGGGTACTGTGGCCTGGGCAAGTTGACACATAAAATTAACCATCACAGTGTGGTATTACTTTCTTATAATTTGCATTTTCCTGATGATGTGTGAAGCTGAGCTCATTGGCCATTTGGATATTATCTTTTGCATTTTAATCTCTTGCCTATTTCTCTTTATTTTTTTGGCTGCACTGGGTCTTTGTTGCTGTGTGCAGGCTTTTCTCTAGTTGCGGTGCACGGGCTTCTCATTGCGGTGGCTTCTTTTGTTGCAGAGCACGGACTCTAGGCGCACAGGCTTCAGTAGTTGTGGCATGCAGGCTCAGTAGTTGTGGCTCTCAGGCTCTAGAGTGCAGGCTCAGTATTTGTGGCACTTGGGCTTAGTTGTTCCACAGCATGTGGGATCTTCCCAGACCAGGGCTCAAACCCGTGTCCCCTGAATTGGCAGGTAGATTCTTAACCACTGCACCACAAGGGAAGTCCCTCTTGTCTATTTCTATATGGGGTTCTCATAATGTTCGCATTCATTAAGAGGAGTTCCTTACATATTCTATATATTTTCTATTTGTTAGTTGTATATATTGCAAATTTTCTTCTCATCTGTGCTTCACCTTCTTATTCTCTTTATAAACTCAATAAATAAAAAAGTTTAGGGGCTTCCCTGGTGGCGCAGTGGTTGAGAGTCCGCCTGCCGATGCAGGGGACATGGGTTCGTGCCCCGGTCCGCGAAGATCCCACATGCCGCGGAGCGGCTGGGCCCGTGAGCCATGGCCATGGCCACGGAGCCTGTGCTCCACAACAGGAGAGGCCACAACAGTGAGAGGCCCGCATATCACAAAAAAAAAAAAAAAAAAGTTTAACTGTAACATAGTCCAATATATCAATGTTTTTCTTTAGTATTATACTTCTTGTGTTTGGTTAAATAAACCTTTGACTATTCCAAGATATTCTCCTCTGTTATCTTCTAGGAGCTTTACTGTTTTATCTGCACATTTAAATACTCAATCCACCTGGAATTGATTTTTTATGAATAGTATGATGTAGAGGGACAAGATTAATTATTTGTCCGTATGTATATCCAGTTGATTCAGGCTAAAACTTCCAATATAATATTGAATACAAATGATGATAACATCCTTGTCTTGTTTCTGATCTTAAAGGAGAGTTTCAATGTTTCACTATTAAGTATAACATTTGCTGTAAGTTTGTTTTTTTGTCATATCATTTAACAGATTAAGGAAGTTCCCTTCTATTTTTAATTTGCCAAGAGTTTTTGGTAATAAATTGGTGTTAAATTTTATCTGATGCTTTTGCTAAAATCTATTGAGACAATTATTTTACTTCTTTATTCTGAAAATGTGATGTATTACATTGATTGATTTCTAATGTTAAAACAAACCTGCATTTTGGAATACGTCCAACTTGTTTGTAACATATCATCAATTAATATGTTTGACATACCTCTAAATTTGATTTGTTCGTGTTTTGTTTAGATTTTTTACTTCTATGTTCATGAGAGAGAATGGCTTCTTCCTTACGTATTTCGTAGAATTCATCATTGAAGACATCTAGTCATGAAGTTTTCTTTGTGAGTAAGGTTTCTGGTAATCATAAGATTATTCAGATTTTCTATTTCTTTTTGGGTCGGTTTCAATAAATTGTGTTCTATGAATTTGTTCATTCCTCCTATCCTTTAAAACTTGATGGCAAAAAACATATTCAAATATGTTTTCATTATCTTCTTAATGTCCCTAGGAGCATTGTGATATCCCTTTTTCATTCCTGATACTGTTACTTTATGCTCTCTTTTTTAAAATTTGATCTCAACAGTAAGTTATCAATTTTATTAATCTTTTCAAGGAATCAACTTTGACTTTGTTGATTCCTTCTATTGTTTTCTAATTATTTTTATACTATCCTGTGATGGATACTTAAATCATTGATGTTAAGCCTTTCTTCTTTTCTAATGCAAGCATGTAACGCTATACGTTTTCCTCTGAACATAGCTTTAGCTGCATCCCACAAGTTTTGTATGTCATATTTTCATTACTAGTCAGTTCAAAATATTTTATTATAATTTTTATAAGACCTATGGGTTATGATAAATATATTGTTTCACTTTCAAGCATTTAGGAACTCTCTACTTTTTGTTGTTTATTTTTATTTTTATTCCGTAGTGGTTAGTGACCATACTCTGAGTGATTTCAGTCCTTTGAAATTTTCTGAGACTTGTTTTAGGAGCCAGCATGTGGTCCACTTTTGGGAAATATCTGTATGCATTTGTAAAGTATGTGTATTCTGTAGTTGTTGTGTCTAGTGTTATATATATACAAAATTAGATCATATTTGTGAAGTGTCTTATCTGGGTTTCCTATTCCAAGTATACTTGTTGATCTTTCTTTGATCTATTTGCCCTATCAATAGATCAGATTGTTCTATCAGTTACTGAGAGGGGTATGCTAAAAATGTCCCCCTACGGCTCTGAATTTGTTTGTCATTTTGGTTATATCAATATTTACTTTATATGTCTTTAACTGTTGTTAGGTGCCTACACATTTAGAATCATTTTGGTAGTTTGACTCTTTTATCTTTAGGAAGTGTTTCTTTGTCTCTAACGTTGCTTCTTGTCATATATTCTTGTGGTTAGTTTATCATGGTGTTATCTCTTTCATTCTTTTACTTTCAACCTTTTTTCATTCTTACGTTTATAATGTGTATTGTAAGCAGCATATAGATTTTTTAAAATTCTAGAATATATTTTAAACACCATGAGACATTAAAATTATTATTGTTTTATATAGTCAATACTCATTTTGATTTTCTGATATATTTACACTTTTCATTGTTTTTTATTCATTCTTACATATCCATTCTTCCAAATGGGGTTATTTTCCCTCTACCTAAAGAACAACCTTTACACATTACACTAGTATAGTTCCACTGGAGATGAAGTCACTTAGTTTTTGTTTACTTGATATGTCTTTTTTTATAACTGTATTTTTTTTTATAACTGTATTTTTAAGCAATCATTGCTGGGTATAAAATTCAAGGTTGCCAGCTATTTTTTTTTTCAGCACTTTGATACATTCTGTCTTATGGCTTCTACTATTTCTATTGAGAAGTCAGCTGTCAGTCATATTACTGCCCCACTTGAAAGTAATACATTCTTTTTCCCTCTGCCTGTTTTTCAGATTTTCTTTTTGTCTTTGCTTTTCAGACATTTTACCATGATACAACTGAGCATGATTTTCTTTGCATCTATCTTGCTTAGACTTCACAGTGCTTCTTGAATATGTGATTTGTTATCATTTATCAGTTTTGGTGAATTCTACTCTAATCTTTCCCTTCTTTTCTGAGACTCCACTACACATTTTAAATCTTTGTACTCAGTTCCATTTATCTCTTTTGCTCTTGTCTGTAGTTTCTGTCCTTGTTTCTCTTGAAGCTTCTGTCTAGTTATTTTCTACTGATCAATATAGCAGTTCACTAATCCTCTCTTCAGTACCATCTAATCTTCCATTAAACTCCCTTATTGAGTTCTAAATTTCAATTATTATAGTTTTCATTTCTAGAATTTCATTTCCATTCTGCTGAATTTTCTTCTTCAGAACTTCTTCAGAATATTTTCTAGAAATGTTGATCAGAGTTATTTTCAATACCATTATGATAACTGTAACAACTTTTTTCTCTCTTGTGTTTTGGTTATCTGATTTTTTTTTAATCCTGGTGTGATGGGGAACTTTTTTAACCAAATGCCAGATATTGTATAATTAAAGTTTATTGGAGGGTTGGGATGATGTTATCTTTTACAATTTACTTTTGATTCTGGCAGGCACTTAAGGTAGGGGGAGCTCATCTTAATCCTATCAGAAATTGAGTTGTTTATAGCTTGGCTTCAGTCTTTACATAGGCGAGTGTATATCTTGTTTGGTCTTACTCTTTAGTGCTTAGCTCTTCAGGTCTCCCAGCTTAAAGTCTTGGGCCTTCGCAGCGCTCCACCCGAGATCAGCATGGATGGATACTGACGGGGTGACCAGCAGGATGACAAGAGAGACTGGTGGGTGAAAGGGGTTCACATAGCCAGAACCTTCTCACCGTTCCGTTCTCAGCCTATAGGCCCCTCCTGAGAGCACCCACCCTGGGACCCTCTGTCCAGAGCAGCCCCTGTCCCCAGTCCCTCCCTCATACATGGTCTCCACCATGGCCTGAAACTGTCTTTCTCATTTAGTCGTTTACTTGTTTATTGAGTGCCACCCTCTCCCCACAACCCCACAATTGCTACATGAAAGTGAGGACCTTGGCCCTTTTGTTCCCACAGCATGTACCCAGGTGCCTAACACAGTGCCTGAAACACACAGGCCTTCCACTTTCATTTGTTGTATTAATAAGGAAGTACAGGCAGACCCCAGAGATATTGTGGGTTCAGTTCCAGACCACCGCAATAAAGCGAATACCGCAATAAAGCAAGTCGCACGAATTTTTTGGTTTCCCAGCTCATATAAAAGTTATGTTTACACTATACTGTAGCCCATTAAGTGTGCAATAGCCTTGTGTCTAAAAAATGTACATACTTTAAAAATACTTTATTGGTCAAAATTGCGAATCATCTGAAGCCCTCAGCAAGTTGTAGTAGTAACATCAAAGATCACTGATCACTATAATAGATATAATAATCATGAAAAAGTTTGAAATATGGTGAGAATTACCAAAATGTGACACAGAGATAGGAAATGAGCAAATGCTTTTGCAAAAAAAGGGAGGGGATGGAGTTGTCCAAGCAAGGTTGCCACAAACCTTCAATCTGTAAAAAAAGCAGTATCTGTGAAGCACAATGAAATGAAGTGCAATAGAATGAGGTCTGCCTGTAACTAAATGAATGGGCAGACAAATTACTAAAGGGCAAGAGTAGAAGGAATGAACGGCAAAAATCCCACAAGAACCATCTCTTCCACACAAGACCTTTGCAAAGAGCAAGCTTCCTCCTTTCCTGGGTCTTGCTCTCTTCCACCCCACCCGTCCCTGCATGCAGCCTCCTGCATATCTCCCAGAACTCACTTTCTCCCTCAGAAAACTTCACCCTGCCCAGGAGGAGCTTATCCCTTGGTCCCTTCTCGTGTCTTGGAATCCCAAGCAATGCCTTTGGTGTCCGCCAGGCAGGCGGTGGCCTTCTCCGCTCTGTCCTACCTGATGGGGAGGATGGTGGTCGGACTCGAGTCCTAAGAACCAGGGTGGATGGGAGTGTCCCAATCCCAGTTGGGTCTCTCTGTCAGCGCAGCTGCTTCTCTTTATTAAGTCACTTAGCGAAGATAAACATTCATTTTCTGTGGCTACATACAGGTCAAAACTCTAGGGAGGAAGAGCTGTTTATTTCCCCTGCTAGCATTAGAGGCCAGATCTCTAATTCTCTCCTGTTCTCCACCTCACCTTGCTGGTGCCATTTCAAAAGAAGCCACCCCTGTCCTTAAGTGTGTTTCCAAGGGGTGGCACCAGCTTCCCCATATCAGCTCCACCAGCTTCCTTTGACTTTAGTCTTCTGATAACAGGGGGAGAGAGTGTGCTTTTTCATTCCACCATTTACCTAGCCAACATTTCCTCCTACGTAATCAACCCTTTGTACCAGGGTGTCCCACCTCTGCCATTCCACTGACATGACAAGGTCATTCTCCACTTTTGACCTTGCTCTCCCGATTTAACCTCACCATGGCTCCCCGTTGCTCTGAAGACAAAATGCAGTCCCCTTCATGGGCCTCGTAGGGCCCTTGCGGAGCTGGCCCCTGCCTGCATCTTCACCCTCATCCCAGCTCTCCCTTGGCCTCCAGCCCTACCCAACCTCTGTCAGTTCCTCAAAGGCACTGAGTCTGATTTCACTATGAGCCACTGCAAGCAGCATTTCAACTCTGCTCGAACCCTCTTCTCCTTGCCTCAGTTGGCTACTCCTTCTCATCCTTTGGAACTCAGCTTACAGCCTCCTTCTTCACAAAGCATCCCCCTCCCCAGGTGTTAGTTGCTCCTTATGTGCTCCTAGGGCACTGAGGACCATCCTGGAATAAAGTTATTACAAATTATAATCACCCGTTTACAGGTCTAACTCCCCAGCTAGACCCTGGGGGTAAGGACCATGTCTATTTTGCTCTTCTTGTGGTTATTTGCTTGCTTGTGCCTGAATCCCTCCAGACAATGAACTTGATGAGATCAGGGCAATGTTTCTGCTCACCATCATATCCCCAAGGCACCACAGCATGCCCAGCACATAGTAGGTCCAAAGGTGCCCACAGCCCCATGTTTTTCTCCACACCATACCACCAACTAACTTTAACTGAATGCTTTCTGTGCACCAGATTTGTGCTAACCATTTGTATGGAGCGTGTAGTTTATGTCCCACAATCACTCTATGAGATAGGAAGTGTTAGCCCCACTTCACAGATGAGGAAGTAGAGGCACAGAAGAGGTTTAGCAGCTCAGCCAAAGTCACAACAGAAAAGTCTTAGAGCAGGAATCAAACCTGGGCGGTGTGGCTCCAGCACTCACGCCCTTAACCCCTACTCAAGACTGTCCCTATCACGGCATCCATCCCACTGTGCGGTGGCCAGCCCTCTCCTCCCCTCCACGGAGCTTCTCCGCGTGAAAACAATTGAGAAGAGGGAAGAAATGACTGAATGGCTGGTTGACTCACTAAAGTAAGCAGCCCTTTTAGTTGCTCAGTTAGCTTCATCCACCAGGTGGCAGTCGCACCTCCCAGATAAAATCATCTCTCCCTTTATTTCCCCCCATTTCCAGAAAGAAAGAACTCAATTTTTATATTTACCAAGGAATGAGTAGTCTGAATTCAAACCTCGACTCTTTTCGGTACAGCTTTTTGAAAATGGTGCTTGGAGAAAGTGCATTTCTAATCCCTAGGCGCTGTGGAGTGCGTGGCCCCCGGCTGCTCCGCCAGGCTGGTGGAGAAGTTCAGCGCCTGCCTGGGGGGTGCCCTGCATAGAAAGACCGGGAGCAACTGTGCGCGATGTCTTTTCAGCCAGCAGGAGAGATGATTTGCTCCTCCCCTCACCCCTCATCAAACTGCTGCAGGAGCAGAAAAGCAAAAGATGCATATTCCTAGCCGTGAATTCCATTTGGCCAGCAGCAGGCATGGGGACATACGGTCCCCTGAGGAGATAGCCGCAGATGACTGTCAGGAAAGGGCCTTCCCACCTCATCTGCGCCTGAAATGTTGTTCCTCCCTTCTCCACTGGCTCTGCCACATGCTTCTGGCAGCTTCCACCGTGTTCCTGAGAGTGGAATGGGTTTGGGGGCTGAAATGGTTCTTGCTGCCAAGCCCACCTTGACTTTCCAAAAGCTAGCCCCAGGACTTCGAGAAAGAAAGAAGCCCGGGCCAATTCCATAGCAGGAGGAGGGAGGCAAGGGAAAAGGTATACTTTACTTTTTTTTTTTTTTTTTTAAATTTTATTTTTTTTGCGGTACGCGGGCCTCTCACTGTTGTGGCCTCTCCCGTTGCGGAGCACAGGCTCCGGACGCGCAGGCTCAGAGGCCATGGCTCACGGGCCCAGCTGCTCCACAGCATGTGGGATCTCCCCGGACCGGGGCACGAACCCGTGTCCCCTGCACTGGCAGGCGGACTCTCAACCACTGCTCCACCAGGGAAGCCCAATATACTTTATTTTTAAATGAAGAAATTGTGATATGTTTCAAATGCTTACATCGAACAAATAAATGCTGTTAACCCCCAAAATACAAGGTAACAGAATTATGCTTTTCTCTAAGAAATCCCAGGAGTTACTTTTAAGACTGGATTCTTTGTGTTACAAGCAGAGGAATGGCCCTGAGCTTAAAGGGGTGTGATGGCTCGATTCTGTTCTCCTACTTGTCACTGGATCTCTATGGCCACTGTTTAATGTCAACTGTCTCCATTTTTGGCCCTTTGTGAACGAGAGGATCTTGGGTCCCAGGGGACCTAGCCTAACACTGAGTTTGTTGGGACTAAATGGATGGGAGGACCCCACCCTATGGGGAATTGAGAGAGAATCCTCTAGGCCTGGTAGCAGGGAAACTCAGCCCTTTCCCCCTCCCCTGCTGCCTCACCACCACTAAACCAACACAGAATTAGAGCCTGTTCAATGCCACTAAGTGCCACTTGTTACTTGTTAAAGCAGGATCTCTTGTGCCCTTTCATACAAGCCAAGCATTTCAATGAGACTTCAGAGGACAGGGAGGGGACTGGGGTAAAGATTGCCCTTTGTAATCAACACCCTCCTTTCTGAAGCTTCTGTGTATCTGGGTAGGATTAGGACGGGCCTTGTTTCCTTCTGCTTTCACAAAGGTTTTGCCTTTGCCGAAGTGTTCCAAGGGAGTGGGGTTAGTACTGCATGGTAACTTGTATCTCCTCCAAAAATAGTGCAGCATGTGGGATTTTGCCAAAACCCAAGTCATTCTCAGATATCTTCCTCACTCCCCACATTTCCTCAAGCCAGTGTCATCCACTGACATCCACTGACATTCACCGTCATCCACCATTACCACTCACAGAGACCACTACCACCCCCTCCTAAATGGTTCTTCTGCTCCCACTCTTGCTCCCCTACAATCTATTCTCCATGCAACTGCCAGAGTGATCACTGATCACTTCCCGTCCCTCTGCTGCAGCTGCTCTTCAGTGGCTCTCCATCTAATTTAAAATAAAATTCAAAGTTTTTACCCTGGCTAGCAAGGCCCTGCCTTATCTGGCCCCTTGACCTCTCTGAGCTTATCTCATGACCCCTCCGTCTTGTCACAGCCTTGATATATCAAGCTCAGTCTTGCCTCAGGACCTCTGCATATGCTGTTCCCTTGCCCAGAATACTTTTCCCTCAGATTTTGGCATGGCTAGTTTTTCTCATATTA
Organism: Monodon monoceros; assembly: GCF_005190385.1. Lineage (NCBI taxonomy): Eukaryota > Metazoa > Chordata > Mammalia > Artiodactyla > Monodontidae > Monodon > Monodon monoceros. Next base: position 148,333,785 of record NW_021703768.1, on the reverse strand, counting down.
TTCAGATCTCAGCTTAAATCTCACCTGTCAGAGATGCCTTCTCTAATCTCCCCAGTTCAAGTAGCCCCTTCCCAGTCTCCACCATATTATCCAGTTTCGTTTTTCTCATAACACTAACAGTAATAATATTTTCTTGTTTATATATGTGCTTACTTGGCGATTGTCTGATTTCCTCTTCTGAATATAAATGCCAACAAGATAGGGACTTTCATGGCTTTGCCCCCATAATATTGCCAGAGTATAGAACAGGGCAAAACAGGGCAAACACTTAGATGAATGATTGAATGAGTAAGAAAGCTCCTTGATACGATTCTCCTTTGCAGATTGCCACCTTTGGCTAACAGAGAGCAAGTTCAAAATTCAGATTAGTGGTTCTGTGAATAATTATAAAACCTTATCTTTGTAAGGCATTATCTCCTGAGATCCACCCAACAACTCCCAATGCTGGGTGTGGGCATCACATTTCACTAGGGCTCAGATTACTGAAATGACTCACCAAAATCACATAGACACACACACACACACACACACACACACAGCTTAGGGCTCAAATCCACGTCTTTGTCCCCAGAATGTAAATGCCAAGAGGACAGAGACTTTATGTGTCTCATCCCCACAGTATCCTCAGAATAATGTGCAAATATTTGTTGACGAAATGAATGAATAAATGAATGAGCAAACTCCTGGACAGAATTCTCTCTCTGGGACTAAGGCAAATTCTAAGACATAGCAGCTCCCAGCCTCTCGCTGTATCTGGCTGGTCTGTTCTAGCCTCAGGAGAGACCAGCTCTTTGCTCCTCCCCCTACCTCCACCCGGGGGCCTGGGTCCCCCAGTCTCCAGTCCACAAGCTGCATCCACAACCCAGCCAGACTCTCTTCTCTCAGCACCCACACTATCCCTGTCCTTGTTACTCCAAGGCTTCCACAGGGACTTGCTTCTTTCTCCAGCCTCCAGCGTGGTCTGAGAAGCTTGTTAGAAGCGCAGAGTCTCAGGCTCCCAGGAGGGCTGAACCAGAACCCACATTTGAGCAATATCCCCAGGTGAACTTGGCGCCCATTAGCATTTGAGGACTCTGAGCTGCCTTTATCGAGCATTCTGATCTCTATTTTGCTTGGGAAATACCTTAGGCTTGGGGCCCCATTGCAGCACAGCCATCCTCTTAGTGGCAGTTTTGAGAGCCGGCCTGGGAAAGAGAACTAACGTCAGGATCCTGTGCGTCACCCACTCAGCAAACATTTATTAAGCACTTATGATGTGCAAGACGCGTGACAAGTTCTAAGGACACAATATGATTAAGACAGCATTTGTTTCCCCTACCCAAAAACGCAGGTACACAAATTACGTAGCGTGATAATTAGTGTAATAAATGCTACTCAGAAGGAGCGCTTGTGATAACAAATCAAGTGTGATGATGGTGAGTCGGGGCGGGGGGAATCTTTAGAAAGGGTGATTCAGGAAGTTCTCTCGGAGGTGATGTTTAATCCAAGTCCCAAAGGGTGAATGAGGAGACTGGTCTGTTCTGGGTTGAGTTGAAGCGCGGGAGAAGGCAGAGCAGGGCAGGTGGATACTTTCTCACAGGAGGAAAAAAACGAGCGCGAACACCCTGCCCGAGGAAAGGGGGCTTGCGTTGGAGGAAGGAGAGGTTCGTCCGCTGTGTGGCTGGGCATGATGGAGACGGAGAGAAAAAGGAGAGGAGGTTGAGGTGGGAGCCGGGGCTAGATCACGCTAGGCGCCCGGTCCTGGGGAAGGGTGCGGATTTTATCTCCAGGGCCAAGGGAAGCTGTTGGAGGGTTTTAGCAAAGCCTGGCAAAGCCAGATTTCTGTTCCACTCTAGCTGCAGGGGGAGAATTGCAGCAGGGTGAGTGTGGCAGCGGGGAGGGGCCGCCAGGAGGCGCTGCTGCAGCCCGAGGGGACCTGGGCGTTCACATCACTTGATCCTCACCATCCCCTCCGTACAGAGATGGGTGGGGTAGGGTGTGATATCGCAGAGGGGAAGGGACTTTGCCGAGGTAGTTGCTGCCAGTAATGGCCAGATCTGGGGCAATAATGGTGACGATAATGAGAGTCTCTAATGTTTATAGTTGGGGTGTGTGTGTGTGTGTGTGTGTGTGTTTATGACTGCCTCATTTAATCCTCACCTCAACCCGATGGAGGTATTATTATTTGTCCCTTCTGATGAATGAGACCACAGATACTCAGAGGTTACCTACTGTGGCCAACGTCACTCAGCCAGCGGTGGCAAAGAGACAGAAATCCTGGGCGTCTCACCCCAGAGCCACGTCCTTAACCCTGGTGGTTCCTGTCTTTGGGGTTTGAGCCCAGCTTTGCCTGACTTCAAAACCCATGTGGTCTCTACGATCCCACTCTGTGCCTGGGTCACTTTGCCTACAGTTTGCCATTCATTAGGGCAAAGGGGAAATAATCGAGGAAATGAAAATCGTATTTTCTCAAAAGCAGTATAATGGAGCTGTCAGCTGAGAGACCCAAGGTCTACTTTCCAGCTCCCACTCCTCTTTTCCTGTTTCTTTCCCTAAAGAGAAAGATTCCAGACAACCAGGGTCCCAAGACATAGCCCCTTGGAGTTCATGCTCATGTTGGTAGCACAGACTCAGCCCCTCTGTTGCAGAGTGTGGTCGCCCCATGGGAGGATCCCTGTTCCTAACATGGGAAGGAAAATAGCAGGAACTGAGCACAGCAGCAGTGGGCACTGGGCCTGGAGTCTCTGCTTTCTCCGTCACCATAGCAACTCTGCCGGGGTGGATCTGGTTGAACCGTGAGAATAAGCAGGAGGTGGGAAAGCAGCATCAGAGGGTTCCACCTGCTGCCAGTGACCCTGCCGCCCACTCCTGCCCCCCCACCACCTAGTACAGGGGACTGGCAATTCGTAAGGCTGTAGATAATAATAATAGCACAACAACTGTTATTATGATGCTACTAATTACAGGTAAACATATTGAGTACTTACTCTGTGATAACACGCACTAACTCCTATCAAAAAAAGACATGGCTGGAACCCAACTTTCGAGAATTATGGAGCTCCACTCTTCATATGTAATTCAGAAAAGAAACTATTATGATATAAAACAAGTGTAAGGAAAGCCAAAAAAGATTCCAATTTCTCCCCTTTATGGGGGACTACAGCGTCACTACAAAATTGCCTCGCCCTGGGATAGAGAGAGATGAGATTGCGATCAGGAGTGTGGGACGCTGTGTCCTGGTTATGGGGTGTGTGGGGGTGGAGGGAGGTGCCAGTGGCTTCTGGACACTAAATTGCACCTGACAGTTGCATTCCACTGCCCTTCTCCTCCCATCCTTCCCATTCCCTCCACGCCCCCCTTCACCTACCCTCCTCCCCGCCACCTTCTGACACCCCTCGAGGAGGGCTGCTGATCCTGATTTAAGTCGGGCTCTTTAGGGCACTAAATCTGAGTCCCCACTTGCATCCCTTCCAATTTTAGAATTTTGCATTTGGTCCTTGATTTGAATTCTTTGGGTGGCAAATAAAAAGGAAGTTACTGATGACTGTGTTTGGCTATGGCCTTAGTATCTCCCTCAGAAGAACCATTGTGCTGCAAATCTATGTTCCAGATTCTAAGTTGGTTCTTCCAGGCTCCACAGTGTCACATCTGTTCAGGAACAGCTGTTCAGGCTGCAGCAGTGATCAAAGCTCTACATTCCAGAGCTCCGGTGCTCTAAAAATGGCAAACACTTCTTCTTTCTTTCTACATATATATAAAAATCAGGAACATAAATTCTCTGTAGAAATCTATTTTAACGATTCTGACATCTCAGCCCAGAAGCAAAATATTCAAGTGCTGTTCTGAAATTCAACAGGGCACACCAGTAAGAAAGCCTCTCCCCCGCTCCTTTGCATTTTCAGGACTATTTTTGTTCTGATTACAGAGATGGTGCAGAGTCTCAAAGGGTGAGATTCATGAGGAGGCTTGATTTCTATATAGAACGTGTTGCTCAATTATAGTTCTACAGAAGGAAGTAAAACCCTTTCTCTTTGGTGGGATTTTCCTTGAATCTCAAAGAAAATCTGATGTATAGTTGTATACATGTATACCTTATCTGTATCTATCTGTCTTGTCTGTCTGCCTACTTACCTACCTACCTATCCACGTAACCATCCATTCTCCATCCGTTCATCCAACCATCTGCCCATCCATCCATCCAGCTAACTAGAGATCCTTCCTTGGCACCCACGTGATGAAGATTAGTTGGACCACTTCTTCGTCACCCGACAACTTAGCGGACAACATAACAACCACAAAGAATAGCCATCACCTTATCGTTAAAGACATCCTTGTCAAACAAAATAAAGGAAAATAATTTTTTGATGGGTTTCTAAAATGGTATGTATCCTTTCGGTATAACGTCTTGGTGATTTCTTAGTCAATGCAGGGCGGGGAACAAAATTTTACTAAAATTTCTTTCTTGTTGGAAACTTACAAGGGGTGAGGAGAAACAGCACCTGGGTGTGAACCCTGATTTTGAAAACTGGTTAACCTTCCTAAATCTTGACCATGTTTAAAAGCAGCATGCTAACAGTACCTGCCTCATAGGACTGTGGGCAGAGGCAGAGGGGCACGATGCCTGCACCTGGTAAGCACTCCGTCGATGCTAGTAGATGTTATCATTCTCACGATTATTATTCTCACTCCCAGAGCTGCTTGTGTTTCTGGGATCTGGGGGTTCACAGTACTAGAGAAAAGGCCCTTCCTTTTTCCTTGTTTCCTGCCCCCCAAACTGATACGTGTCTTTTCCTGGTGGTGAAGTCAAAGAGAAAGGATATGCACTCAGGAGGCTGTAGTCCCTTGAAGTGGATAGAAATGACATTTCAACTCCCTTGCCCCTACTCCTGGAAATGTATACCCCAGTCTGGCTGCTGAACCACATACACACATTTAAGCGAGGCCAGTGGGGCAGACAAGAATTGTAGAGGTAAACAGGAGCCCCCTTTGGCCTCACAGATGGAAGAGCTTTGGCCTCCTTACCTGGCCTCCCCTACCCACCTATATGACCTTGAGCAAAATCCTTTAACCAAGAACCAGTTCTTGGGGGAGCAAGTGACCTCATGTGTGGACTCCAATCAAAACTCACCTTCTCTCTAGTGAATTGCTTCATCACCCTCTCTCTCTACTTTCAAATACGAGAGGTTGCACCTGGATTAGGTTTAGGAATGACATTTTTTGTTTTGAAAACAAACGTAACTTAAAAAAAAAAAATCCTGTCCATTGCTATTCCAGGGGCAGTGAGGTTTATAGAGGAAGAAGGGATGTGGCAGGTGGGGATTGGAGTCCAGGCTTCACCACATACTAGCTGTGTAAGCTTCCAGGTCACCCAACTGCTCTGGGACAGGACACAGTTCTGTATTCTGTTCAGTGCCTCACGGGGGGAGGGGGGGAATGGGGGTTAACCTGCCAAAGTACGTAAGTGCCTGATGCACCACAGTCAATCAGCAGTCACTAGCTTCCTCTTCCAGAACCAAACCATCGATCGTCCTCGCGGTCATGAAGCCATTCCACATCCCCTCCCCAACCCCACACAGTTCAACACACAAGGGGCCACTTGTCTTTTCCCTCCAATATGAGAAGTGAATTATGCCTCCATTCGTTCAAATAAGAAGGCTCAGGTCTTTCCTGGATTCTGTCTAAAACCTTTTACGGTTTCACAGACTTATGTTACTGCCAGTTCCCTTCCTGCTAACAAGTTTTAAATGCCCTCTTGTGTTTAGTGGGGATCCTTCCTGGCTATGTTTGGTTCTTCTCTCTTTGGGTGTTGGGAGTAGGGTCAGAGAAGCGTTGAAAATAGTCTCTTTAAAAATGGTGACATCTGCTTTGATCGCAGTGACATTTTGATGGTGTCAAAGCCCTGCTTACTGAAATAGAACTGCAGTGAAAAGGTAAAGAAAGTGCAGGCTGAGCTTCTGCCATTGTATTCACTGATTCACCACCCTCCGCCTCCCACTTACCCACAAGCAGGTTTTTACCGACGCTTAATCAGATTATCCGCAATAGCAAACACTGCGGGTTTGGGCACACGGTGGGAGTTTGACGCTGCTGTTCATTTTTAACGTCCTTGAAACAAACTGTACTTTGCCAACTCTGGTCACCACAGTGAATCACAATAAGACAAAACAATGACACCCAATTTGACTGGAAAAAGATTCCAAGTTAAAATACACCAACAAGACTCAGGCAAGCCAAAACAAAACGTTCTCTAATAAAAGAGACCGAATGGGTACTGCTAGATAAGGGGCTCATAGTAGGGTAGAAATATTCGTTTTCTGAATTCTTAAGTGTATTTGAAGCCTGTGGTCCCTATTCTCAGAGCATGGGGTGTGGGGTGTGTGCTGGGGGAGGTTGGCAAAGGAAATTTCTGATGGAGGGAAATGATATGCGTTATCAGAGAGGCAGACGGTGCACCACAGATTCAGAGTACAGGTTGCTTGGGTGACGTGGTATTTGTGGCACTCGTGAGAAATAAGGGCCGATCAGAGTCAGCGAGGAGCACAATCCAAATAGCATTGCAAGGTGATAGTTTCTGCTGCAGAGTAAACTCCTCTTTTTCTCCTGGGGTGGGATCAGAGGGAAGAGGGAAGAAAGGAGGTGAACTGGAAATGGGACAGGGGTCAGAGGCTAGGCAAGTATGTCGAACCCAAGTTAAATGCAGACCATGGCAACAGCCAAGGATATGACTCAGGCGGGGCAGGAACAGGAGCCCTTGCAGAATACAGTCCAAAGTGGGGTTCTAAGGCTGACACCAGCAAACGTACTACCAAGTACAGCAGTGCACCCAAAGTATGTGCCATGGGATCCTGCATTACCTGGAAACAGAGTCTACGGTCAAAGCAGCTCAGGGGGAAAACGCTTGAAACAAAGCAAATAGGTTTCTTCACTGTAGAACTTCTCAAAGCCTTAGTAAGTCAATTGCCTATTTTCCAAGAAACAGGATGCTTTATTTTCAATGCTAATTTAATGACAGAACTTTTTATTTTTTTTGTCCTTTTCTCATGGTAAGGACTATCTTAATGCTCTGAAGATGAGAATCTGGGAAACAAATATTAAGAGTTTCTTGTTTATTATTCTGTCATTACATACTTCAGAAAAATAATTACCCTTTCAATGTGTTTAACTCACTTCATTGACACCTTCAATGTTCCTTAATTTTTAAGATCAGGAGCTTATTTTCCCAAGGACTTTCTTTCTCTGACTTTAAGTATTTCTCAAACTTAAAAAAAAAAAAAAAAAAAACTTATTTTCCTTCTGAACTGTGTATGAATACAAACCCATTACCAAAAGAAGTTATGAAATAACTTCATTGTTAAGGACCGTTAAGAATGGAGTAAAGAGCTTTCCTTGTTGGGTGGGTTTAGGTAAGCTACCAGTGAATAAAATAAGAAAATGCAGCCCTTATAACCTCACACAACCTTTCCAGGTTCACCATTCCATGACTCAAGACACCAGAAGTACTACACCTACATATTATTTCAAGATACCATTGTTACATCACTTATAGTTGATGTATCACTTGCCTAAAATAAATATTTCCTCAAATAAAGAAACTAAATCTACTCATGTTGTTTTTTTTTTCCCCCCTCTCCTATAGTGCTGAAACCATGCCAGCATGCCCAGGGATACAGCAGAGGTGGCAACCAAATGTCACCCACATCTCCTATGTCCTTGGGGCTTTCTCAGGGGCCCTTCACTGAACTCTGAACTTAAGTTTTGGCTACTGCCAGCCAAAGCTTCTGTGACCTAGTACTCCTGGGGGGTCCTATGCACTGCTGGTTCAGCCTAAACTCTCAGAAACCCCTACCGTTGGAAGAGCTGTATATTGGGAATATTTAGACAGAAGCAAAAGACCTCCAGAGTCCGTTTGTCTCAGGACAAGAACTCCTTCTTCTAGTCTTAGGAATACAATACCCAAGGTAAGAAAGAGCAGAAATTAAATTTGACAAAGCAGGATATATTCAGTGTTTATGTTTTATGCTATAATAAACCCTTAAAAGCTTGGAAATGTACTCTAAAATACAAATGACTAACACATCACAGTATTCAGTAGTCCACATGATTTATGGACCAACCCAAAGATAATACTTTCAATTCACATGCTCTACTGATTTTAATCCCAGAGGCCACATCCTGTGATGTCAGGATCTAGGGAGGAACTGGGTGGTTAAAATTCCAGAGAGACTTGTTAACAACCCAGATCCTCTTGTTAGAGTGGCCAGAAATCAAGGTTCTTCACTGACAAAGACCCAAAACTAAACCTCTCAAATACTGACCTTCCCTATTAAGTAAACATGTGTCCCCTTACTTTCATTGGACATTCGGCCTTAAAGCAGATGACTGAACGCTCGGATCCTGGGCTTAGGCCTCACATACATGCTGAAGGCTACAAATGAAAAGACCTCTGCAGGGCAGCGTGTGAACTAACAGTGCAGGCCAAAGACGACCACCACTGACATTTATGGGTTTACATAAGCAAGGCACACTTGCCAGGAGTACTTACATGACCGGACATCTTTTCATTTCAGTTTCTTCTGCTTTGGCCAAAGAGTACATTCCTCATATTTTTAAATGTTATATCCCCAACCATGGAAGCGTAATCTACTTATGTTGAAAATAAATAAGTATATTAAAAGAAAGCTGAGTTAAAAGTTTTATTCATTCAACATCTCACATTACAAATATTTAAAAATTATATGCATACTGGTATAAATAGTCATTTGCAAACTATTTAATAACATTAATTTTCCACTAGCACTTCAACAAATGAACTCTTTTAAAAAAGGAACTGTGTTATATAACTTAAGAGTAGAACATACAAAAATAGGAACTTAACGTGAAAATGACTTTAATAAAAAATGAATTACCCTTATTTAAAATGCTATAATAAATACTACAACCTCCCCATACACAGTAAAAACTATATGGAAATTCAGCCAAGTAGTACAATTAACTGACATACTTAAATAACTTTTCCTTCTGATAATATGAGCAATACACTGGAAAAAAAAATTAGGGATTAGTAAAAACTAGACACCCACTTGCTAAAAGTTTCACTTCCAAAAAATATAACAAAAATCTGATGAAAATTATAAAAACTAATTATACTTTAAATTTTAAAAATATAAAAAATAAAACAGTTGAATACAATATTGTCCCAATTCTTACAATGCTATCAATCACAGTAGCTTTAAAATAAGATAATAAAATAAAGCAAATGACCAAAACCTCTTTTATTCCATTTTTAAAAATAATCTCAAATTTACATTAGTAGAAAGATTGAGTTCTGATTCTTTTCTTTAGAAACACCAGCAAGAAAGAGGATTACTCTTAACAGTAGAAAATGACATTTTTAAATGTCTGTAATTAAAAACAAAGAATTACACTGCAAAGATCTTTCAAAAGTTTGAAATAAGTATTGCACATAACTTGAAGTTAACTTGCCACAATTCATCACATTCAAGTTTTAAATCACCTTTTAACAGAAGATTCAACTCTTCAAAACAAAAAGGGTGAATTATCAAGTCTTTCCAACAGCACTCTCATAAAATGCTAAATTCATTCACTGCAAGTTTTATTTTGCATTCTGCAGAGGTCTGTGTATGGAGAAGTATATATATTTTACCGAAGCTTGGGGACCAGAAGGGGAAGGGAGAGGGTTCCTTTACATAGAAAATAATCAGAAACACTTTATTTTACATTGCAAAAATAACCATGTAATTACTCTGTAACTACATTGTAAGTACATGGCTGGTGCCATGCTAGTGCGCTAGAACTACATGCTTGGTACATTGAAGTGATACCCTAAAATCTGTAAACTAATTACATGTTAATTATGTTCTGAGTTACATGGTAACTCCCAACTACAATCCCATGTAATCTGAAGGACATGTAATCAATAAAGTCCAGAGTAATAGATAATAATTGTTTATGCCCTGTAAATTGAAGTGTAACCAAATAATCTGTAAACACGCTTGTCACACAATCACAAGTAAATATTAGTAGAATAACAATTTCTTACATTAGTCATGCATACTAACATTACACACCTGTCCCACGGCAGGCTATTTTTTTTTCTTTATATATAATTTAAAAGAGCAGACATCTCTGAATCAAACACTTAACACCAATTTATTAATATTAAAAATGGCTAAACATTCACCAAAAATGTCTGCGTTATGAATAATTTTAAAAACTTAGTAAGAAGCTGTAGACAATTTTGTTATTTTAAATTTCTACCCTATGCTTATGCATTTAGTTTTTTTTTTAAGGAACTACAGTGTTATCTGTCATTTTCATGCGAATTTTTTTTCATTAATTTGTGACTTTACATAGACTATTTCTTAAATTATAGGTACACCAATAGCTGGTGCTGGGGAAGGATGTTTAAGCAACATGCTTTCTCTTCTCTGCAGACTCTAAAATAGCATTGCCAGTGCACAACATTCATAATTTAAAATGTATGCAGAGCACTGAAATGTATAAAAAGCAGAATATAAGAAAATAAAATTTATTAAAATTATTTATATTAAAAAATGAAGTATATGAAGATCTCTCAGTAATAAAAGTACAAAAAGCTACTCTTTGCAATATGAAAAATTGAGGTATTGCATAAAGAGATATCCCGTCAGTGAAAAGTGTGCCTAAAAATGTTCACTGTTGGAAAAACAAGATATACAAAAGTAGTGCATAACAAATATACATTATGTGCATGACAAAATAAGTTAGCTACAAAAACACTGTACCGAAATTCAGCAGGTCATGTACAAAGGGAAAAATTATTATTCAAAGCTAGTTCTTATTTCTTGTTAGCTCATCACACCTGTTTACTGAGTAGGAACAGCACGATAGCACACCCCAAGCCACCTACAAGCACTGAAAAGAATAAAAAGAGGCAAATGAACATTCCAATTAGAATTATGTCGTTCAGGAGAAAAGAAAAAAAAGTCCCTGACCAGCTACGCAAGAGCACCCTCCATTCACATGACCGCTTTCAATATTTGCAGGGGATTCTTTAAAAGCAGCTCCCTTTCTGTATCTAATAGACAGCAAATGCCTCCATTTTGACCTTTGGAACTTAACAGGTATATAGTTCATTAAAGCCTGGATTAAAAATAAAGGACTGCTTTTCCAGATCAGTAGGGGTCATCAGCCAGGTGGTTCCACCGCACTCCTGGGGCAAGTCTTTGGTTTTGAAGGATCCAAGATGGTACTGTTAGGTAGCACAACTAGCAAGATTGCCATCAGATTTTTTTTTTTTTAATGTTTTGCACACTGATGCTAATCCTTTTCATGGTGGATAGGGCATTTCGTTAAGAGAATGTCCATAAAAATAAAAGTTACTTCCATGACCAGGGCTTCAAGAGACTGTTTTCAATTTACCCCTGAAGCATACTGTTCAACACATCATAACGCCTTTCAAAAGCTAGTTTTATTTATAATAAAGCATGCACTACTTGATGAAGTTGGCACTTCAAACACTGACTATGTCCCATGCTAAGTTCTGAAACTGTAATGTTATTTTATTTTATAGGAAGAGTAAGATAAACATACGTACCTTTGCACAGATTTACACAGTTACTTAGTTCAACAGTGCAAAACACTTTGCCACTACTTAACTTTTTTTAAACTTTTTTTTTCATTTTCTATGTTACAACTAAATTACAGGATACCCAAAGTAACTTTAAATCTAAAAGTAAGCCAATCAGCAGCCAATTTGAATATTGGTTTTGTCTTCCAGTTTGGGCTACACACGGTAGTCTAACACAAAATCAAAAATGATATCCTTGAGGTATCTCTAGATCTGTTTGCTTTTTTTTTAACGTCAAAATGGAGAGCAAAGGCTGACACCTGATGAGTGTTAGTAAATTAGGATATAGAGTTTATATATAACATCAAAAATAAAATTTATATATTTGTTCTTTAGGAGAGGAAATGCTAGTTTTCCCACCAGTTGTCATTAACTCTAGCTTTGGTAGGTTTCCTGGGGCTGTGACCAGATAAGTAAAAGTTTAAAAATAAATAAGTGCACTCCCCTCAGAAGTAAATGTACCCAATTTTTATATTCTAAATTTAAAAACCTGTTTAAAAGAATATAAACCTAGCTCTGCCTACTTTGCTATTTTTTTTTTTTTCTGATGTGGTAGTAACTTTGCGGCATAATGAAATCACATTCCGCCTCTAAACCCTTAAAATTAGTTATAATGCTGATTCAATCTTGCTCATGCATTTGTGTTTGCTTTAACACGCTCTCTCCTGTTAATAATTGTTAACTTCTTCCATTGCTGTTAAAAGAATAAAAAGGGGACGGAAAAAAAGAGAGAGGCAAAAAATATGAAAGAAAAGAAAGAGAAAGGCAAAAGCACTTCCCTGGGGGAAACCCCGTGTCAGGAGAGATTGATAGTGTTATTGTTATGTGGTTATTTTAATAAAAGTATTCTTATCTGTTACATTATTAACAATAATTTAATTAAAAACCCAAAATACTCTATTGTTTCATTTCTCTTTTAATATTTCTCTCTCTCCTCTAAGAAAATGTTGCGGGAAGTTTGGATCCTCTTGGTCTCCAGCAAAACAAGAGAATGAAACTTCCATGCAACATGATGGCAATACGAAAAAGGAGTTCATACATATTGTTTTCAGTGACACGAGAATCTACAAAACGCCTATATTATAGGTCATTCTTTCCATTAGACTTATTGTTAAGTTACAGACTGCACAAAAGGACATGCCAGCATGAAGAGGTTGAGGAAGGGGGCAGAATTAACAGAAGAGTGCACTTATTCTGAGGCCTGAAAATGAGCACTGTAGTTATCCTTTAGTTCCAGCGGAATGAAATATGTCGAGGACGGTCACCGCCTTCCTTCACCAGGGGCTTGTGGAATTCCCTGCCAGCGCGAGAATGAATAGCAGCCCAGCAATATTCACAGTAATACTGCAGACAGGTAACATTAGCACAGAAAAATGGAGCAAATTTTCCCCCACAACGGGCCCCCTGACATTCATCACACAGCTGATCGTCCAAGACATATGGCTTAACTTCCACCTGAAATCAAAAATAAAACAAGGGTGTTTACATTTCTCAGTGAATGGACCAGGCAACTCTTATACCGTGTATGTACATTTCCATCCACCGTCTGAATGAGTCTGTGCCAAGGTACCCCAAAGGAAGGGTCAATAATTCTTTTACTGAAATTAGCTATCATCGTTTAAGAAACTGGTAAGGCTTTTATGCCCATTGTTTTACATTTTTGTCTTATTAAATAAAGTTTTCAAATGAAAAGCAAGATCCCAGCAGAAAGTCAAGAGTGAAGCCAACTTAACGTTTAAGAACATTATGAGGTTAAACCCACAGGAGAGTTTTCATAGACACAAACCGTCACTTTAATTAGTGGATCTGGATTCTTGTCATATGTGGAATTATAATTTACACAAGACCAACTGAGAGATTCCCAGTGCCACAAAATAGCACTTCAATGTACAGATCAGAGGGAAGCTGCCTGACTTCTGCATCACAAGCCTCTGAGCTGTAATAAGGTTTGGGTCATGGTTTCTATTTACAGTGTACACATCCTGGGTTATAATCACAAACCTCGAACTCCAGGAAAACAAGATGCAGCCATAGTACTCATAATCTAAAACCTTGCTTTGTTCTCTGTCAGGAAGAACGGTTTACTTCAGTCTAAAAGTCAGAGGTGAATTTATAAAACTGGGTCTGTTCCAGTGTTCAATAGGCCAATGTCATTTGAGCCTCTCAAGCATTAAAAATAACCTGGCTATTAATTCTCCAGTGGGAAAAGAGTTGGTTATTTTTAGTCTTGGAGAGACTCATGATTGAAACTCCCTTATACCGGGCTATGACTACCACTGGTGCCATCCACTTCTGACAAGGAATCCTGAACAAGGTTAGCTGTGAACAAAAAGAGAAGAATGATATGGAAGGCAGGAAGAGCAGACGTAATCAGAGGGTTAGGCTTCTGGCCCCGAGGCCATTCCATAACATCTACAGAACGGCAGGAACACTGGTCAAAGAATTGGATCGTAGAGGAAAACAAATTACGTCTGAATTTCTAATGGCTAACCTTACAACTCTGAAACCGATGACTGAATGAAGCGATGAGGTGGGAGTGTCCGTTTACTCAGATGTACATATTTTTTAGTGTGAATAAAAAACAAGGAGGCATGTTAACATATACTGCAGCTCATCCTGCCCCCCTCCTCCATGTTTACAGTAGAACGTATACCTTTCTCCTTAATATATTCACAGTATGATGACCACTACCATGGGAAACTTTCAGCTGCCACCGATGTGGACTATACATGAAATGGAACATAAGCAGTAAGCGCAAACCACTAGTGACTTGACAGTTTCTACGGTACTGAACTGAGAGAGGCACAATACAGGCAATCAACAAAGGCTGTTCTGAGCACAATGCCTTGGAGTGTTGGATACCTAAGTCAGCCCTAATGAAAGTGCCAGTCTGCCATGAAATGAGGAGCTGACACCAGAATGTAAATCAACACACTGCTTTCTTCATCAAGAAGGTCTTTCTATGAAAAAATCTCAACTGAACTATAAACACTGTGCTTATTAATGCAGCAGATTCACATTCTGGTATAAATTCCTATCTCACCACAAACTCCTAACAAACCATTTACCAACTGGCAGTCGGTTCACAAGCCGTATTTTGAGTAGTACTGGTGTAGGATAGAGTTCCATCCACCAGAACATAAATCCATGAGGACAGGAACTTCTTGCCCTAGGCACTAAAATGTTTGTTGAATGCATGAAACACAAAGATAAGAAATTCGTGAATGCAAAGAAAAAAGACATATACTGGAACACACAGTCTCAAATACAATACATTAAAAAACAGAACCGTTAACTTTGAGGGTTTTTTTCCAGCCTTTTGATTCAGAGGATAAACACAACAGAGAGGAATATGAAGTGTGAAAATAATGCTAATGAACTACTACCTAATTTCAGGCAGTAAAACAGATTACAGATGAAAGGATTCTGAGTTCTTCTACTTAATCTGTTACAATGAAATATTTCTTATACATGCCATCCTAGAAATGAATTTACTCAATCATTTGTTACATAGGAAAATAGGGCTTGCTGAGGTATTTTTGATATCCCAGGTTTAAAAAAAAAACCGTGAGGAGATCTCAAGGGTGCTCATGTTTGTATAGTTGATATAACATAGTACAAAGGATTCGGTAAATATGCACTGAATGACTAACTGAATAAGTGAATGGATGGAGGGGATACCTTAGGAAAGATTAAATGGACTCAAGCAAAGTGACTGTAATGTTCTGGTTAGGCTATTCAGAAAACTAAGAGACAGAAGAAATTCATATGAAACTCTTAGATGTATCCCAGAGCATGCATCTAATGGGTCCTACGGGAATAACTCTCAGCTGTCAATTTACTGTCACATAAAATTCCCCCACTCCAAGCTTGGTGATGACCTGGACGGCCATTTCTAGAACTTGCCAGAATGTAGTCCAGGACTTACCCGTTTATCTATCTCTCCATGCTGCAGCTGCACGAAGCGGGCACTGATAGCAGCTATGTAACTCTGTTGATTAGAGAATGCGACTCGCCCGGCTCCTTTTGGGTATTTCAGCTCAGGGTCGGTATCAATCCCAGCATAGCACACGCCTCCATACAGCCGGTCCATTATCATGGCAAGCTCCACTACATACGGAAGGAGCAAACGGGACATTTGAAATCAGGAAAATTCATCTGGCTCTTACATCAAAAGCAGTTCATCTGTCTGTCATTACAATAATTATTAAAATGAAACTAGTTATTATAACCAGTTGTACATGTGTTCATCTTTAACCTACTGTAACTAAGGGCAGGGACTCTGCTGAGTATTTCACATATGTTCACTTTTAATCTACACAACAACCCTATGAAGTAGGTAGTCATTTTCCGGGGAAACTGAGGCACAGAGAGGATGATTAATCTGTGCAAAGTCATGGGTAGTTAAGTGATTGTGCTGCACTTGGCACCCTGGTCTATCTGCTCTACGCCACGATGCACCATATATTTACCAGTTAACAATGTACTGCTTAATATAAATGATCATTTGAACACGAGAAAGCTGATTGGCAGGCTCTTTGGGGGTCCTTTGAGCATATTTCCAACAAAATCCTTTTTACCTTTCCTTACCGTGTAGCTATTTGCCAATTTTTCACATAGAAGCTTGAAGTAGTGCTTCCCTGGTGGCGCAGCAGTTAACAATCCGCCTGCCAATGCAGGGGACACGGGTTCGAGCCCTGGTCCTGGAAGATCCCACATGCCGCGGAGCAACTAAGCCCGTGCACCACAACTACTGAGCCCGCGCTCTAGAGCCCACATGCCACAACTACCAAGCCTGCGTACCACAACTGCTGAAGTCCGTGCGCCTAGAGCCCGTGCTCCACAACAAGAAAAGCCACCTCAGTGAGAAGCCCCTGCACCACAGTGAAGAGTAGCCCCCCTCGCTGCAACTAGAGAAAGCCCGCACGTAGCAACAAAGACCCAACGCGGTCAAAAATAAATTAAAAATAATCAATAAAAAAAAAAAGAAACTTGAAGTAATAAATGCATCTTCTTCTCCATGAAATGTTACAATTTTGAAACTGCATTCATGTTCATTTTACGTTCTTTATCTCACTTGTACTATTAGACCTCAAATTACTTGAAGTTGGGGATGAAATTTCTTCTGTAAGCACTGCTCTGCAAACACAATGCACTGCTAAGAACCCTGCTGTATTTCAGAGCTCAGTAAGCAGCTGTTGAGTACAGGGGGGCGTGGAAAACAAACGGCAAACATCTCGATACCTAACCCATCCCTGAAGGGTTCTGTCTCTCAGACGATGATGAGAGTGACGAGCGTTAGCATTACGAGACCGTGCACTAAGCACTAGGCACCCACAATCTCATTTAATCCTCAAAACAACTCTCCATAAAGGACATACTTATAACTCCACTTGACAGATGAGGAAATTGAGAATTAGAGAAATTAATTTGAGCAGGGTTACTCAGCTATTAACTGGAAGCAGAGCACATGAATTCAAGCCCAGACACTTGGATTCCAGAACTCTCACTCCTAGACATGAACTCAAATGCTTATGGAGAATTTATCCTGAAAAATCTGTATATTTCTTATGCTAACGGATAAATAGGGTTTTTTTGTTTGTTTGTTTCTTTGTTTAATCATACCAGCTCGCAAAGGTCGGGGAACACCACCAACAAATATAGTTTTTCGTGGGTCAAGAGGCTGTGAACCATCCATCACAAAGTCACTGTCACTGAGATTCCAAGGCCGAATCTGTACCTAGAGAGTGTGCAAACCAGAATGTCTCATTCTCAACACAGACAATTTATGGAGAAAGGAAGTTTAAAATTATTGCAGAGTATTTTACTTTTAAAAGCAATAATCCATGTCATTACAAATCAATAAAACTGGAAAACTAGAAAAGACTTACAAGTAGCATATTCCAACCTTTCATTTCACATTTAAGAGTAAACTAACCAAGGTGGAAAGTTCAATTTAGTTGCCTATTATAACCCAAATCACTTAACACTAACATGCCCTTAATTATCTGTAAGTTAATTAACTATTTTACAGCTTATTTGGGCCCCTCTCCTACGCAGCACCCCAGTAGCCATATAATTTAAATTTAGCACGGTACTGGATGTTGATTAGTATTCAGTGCTATGTGAACTAGGACTGTGTGTCCAATCCTATGTCCAGGAAATGCAAACTACTCCTGATACTAACAAATCTGTTACATTGTTTCAAAAAGCATTTCAAAATAAAAATACTGATGATATCTGCAGTAAGCTTTTTATGATAAAACACTTCGGTGTGTCCATTACAACAACCAAGGATCAAGTACCTCAATTCAATTGTTTGCGTGTATAAACTGTTACCAATGCCCACACCAAAGGCTAAGGGGTTGATAGTGGGGTATTCCCAACAGGTACACCAAACTAAGTCCCAAGGCCAGAAGGTCCCAAATTTAAATACCTAAATTTAGGGACTGGCAGGGAACAAGCAAGTCAAATAGAGTCTAGCCACATAAGAATTCTGGGACAACCCTAAGACACTAAGAGGAGCTCCACAAATCACTGTTTGAGCTGAGCCCACTGGCACCTCCATCCTGAACTGGACCCCATCACTAGGTACTGGCTGAGTGATACCAGATTGTTGGTTTGCCAGATTTGTCAAAACAGGCTAGTTGCTACTATTCCTAAAGACTAAATTTTATAATAAAGAAAAACTTCTTCAAAAAGAAACAATATGCAATGTACATTTATGTATATACATAATTCATTTTACCTGGTGAGTACCATATGCAAAAAGTTAAGGATAGTATTGGGTAAAATCTTGATCAAAGAGAGGAGAAAGACAGATCTATTTGTGATTTGAGTTCTGTCATTCAGAGGAAATTCAGCTACTTTATATTTACCAAATGCATTTCCAGGTGAAGTCTTTTAATAGAAAGATTCACCAACATTTTAACTAACCAAAAATTCAATGTCAAAATAATGGGCACAAATATACAGAATGTCAATGTTAGGAACCTGACAAAAACAAAACTTTTTCATTTCGATTCTACTTAAAACGTGTCAATTAACAGATACATTAAGATGTCTGTGGGTTTTTCAGAGCTAACAAATAGAGGCAAAAATGAGAAGCTATTTTCATGCTAGACTGCACTTACTGGCTTGTCTTTGATAGTGGGACTTGATACACAAAGGTAGAGTTTTCCATCTTCTTCAATACATGCATCAATGAGAGCCTGAACAGAGCTTTCATCTTGAAATAGCAGGAATGCATAGCCTAATAAAAAAATTTTTGAAAGGCTTATATTTTTCCTATTTTTAAAATAATTCTTCGAGGGAAAGGAAGCATAAAACTAAGGAAGGGAAAAGGTGTAGAAAAAAATGAAAACAAGCAGAAACCCCTAAAAGTTAAATCTCACCCTAAATCTGATAATATCAACATAAAGTTCAGTTTGGTGTTATCTTGAAACCTCTTTTAGAGTAAAATTAAATCTGAATTGAAAGTACATACTAAATACAAATTTTAAAGACATATTTGGGAAAATGTAAGTTTAACAATGAAAAATTGTACAGTGAAGGTAAACATTTATGAAAAGAACATAAGGATAAACTATGCATGTATATTGAATATTGAAAATTACCTTTAGGAGGAAAATAGGATTTGCTCTCTGCTTTATGAGGCCAATCCACAATCAAAGGGCCAAAGCGACGAAAACTAGCTGTGATCTCATCTAATGAACAACAAACCAAAAAAGTAGATTTAAATATTTTTATGTTCATTTTTGGGAAATAGTTTAGAAAAAAAGTTTCCAATCTACTATTTACAAGAATAGTACACCAAGACCTCCCACATCTCCTTCATCTGGATTCCCCTTACTGTTAACATTTTGTGCGTTTGTCTTCTGCCTCTTCCCCTTCTATCTATGCACGAATCTATCTATCTATCATCTTTTTCTGACATGACGCTCTATTACCCCCAAACACAACTACTGGTACCTGCTCAAAGCAAGATCACTCCCTTATGTACCACCAAACAACGCCGCTTCCAATCAGGAAATCAACATTGATACAACACTCCCAATTCAGACTCCATCCCAATTTTAAACTATCACAATATATCTCTTTTTTCCTTTCTGATCCAGAATCCTATCCAGAACCATGCTACATTTATTTAGATGTCACGTCCCAGGTCATC
The DNA here is from genome assembly GCF_005190385.1 of Monodon monoceros. NCBI lineage: Eukaryota > Metazoa > Chordata > Mammalia > Artiodactyla > Monodontidae > Monodon > Monodon monoceros. Next base: position 148,314,007 of record NW_021703768.1, on the reverse strand, counting down.
AGTCTTTTTCAGTTTACAATAGTTCCTCATTCTTTCCTGTCTTTTACATGCTTAGTAGCTTTAAAATATACAGACCATTCATTCTGCAGGATGGCTCTCAACCTGGGTCGGTACTGTATCCTCATGACCTATGCATTCCAAACAGGAAAACCACCATAATGATGCTATGTCATCCTGTCCTTTCACTAGGTATGTTAATCTTGTTCAGCTAGTCAAATTGATACCTGCCTGGTTTCTCCACCAAAAAGAAACCATTTTCCCCTTTGAATCTGATTAGTATTTTGTGGGGGAATATTGTGTTATCCATTAATATCCTGTTCCCTCATTAGACTTGGCATCCACTGAAGACTCCTACCTATACCAACTACCACAATGATTACTGCCAAATGCTGATTACCTATTTCTATCAATCCTTCTACATTTACTAGTTAGTATTATACAATAAGGAAGAGTTTTCCCTTCTCCCCCATTTATTTAGTCATGTATTTATTTATATCAGTATGGACCTATTTTATTCAATGGGTTGTAATCTGATTCTCTCCTCATTCATTTTGATGTTCAATCTGTCTTCAAAATTGTCCCTGATTTGGCCAGTGGGGGTTCCTATGTCCTTTTGACCTATCCCCCCTTCATCCTTCAAGGGCTTCCATACTTCCTGGCCCAAGAAGATACTCCAGGCTTTCATCTTGTTCTTTCTCTGCCCTACCCTTAGAATTAGCCGTTTCCCCCCCACACCCCAAGAAATCCTCATTCCTTTCAGTGACAAAAGATATTCAGAAACTGAGATTTGGGTATTCCATATAGTCACTGCTAGTGGATATTTATTATTTCTAATTCTTCTCAGAGGACCAAGCTAGGAAATATATGAATATACACACAGATATATTTACAACTGTTTCTGTATCTGTGTACATTTATAAAAACGAGTTCACACTGGTAATTGCAAGTCCACTCCAACATCCCATGTTTTTCTCTAGCCTTCCCCCCTTCCCATGTTTGTAAATTCCCTTCTCGCTATGAGAAACCAAGTTCTCATTATCCTCAATATGTTGGCTTCCTTGCTCAACGTAACCCATCTTTCAGCTAGCTGCCCTGGCTGTCTCCTCTACCTTCCACCTCTGCACCCTAGCCCTTATTGCCCTGATTTATTGGGCACCATGCACACTGCTGCCGAGGCCTCTGAGCAGGCCCCTCCATGTGTATACCTACACACGCCCTCCACTTGGCACCCTCTTCCCCCTCACCAACCATCTTCCTTGGACACCAATATCTCTGAGCCTTATGAAGAAGGTAAAGGAAGGGCACGTGGGATGGACAAGGAAGACTTGATCATATTTTCCTATTAATGTAAACGATACCAGTTATGCTATATTATATATTTGGAGAACTAATGAGTTGACTATAGGAAAATAAATTTCCAGGGAAGTTCTAGAAAGAGTAGGTAAGCGTATGTAGATAAGACCTGGGAGTAGGGCAGGAACAGAGAAGAGAGATGAGAAACACGTTCAAATTTCAGTCTGGAAGAACTGTTCTCATCTCCTCCAGATTGTGAAACAATAGTCTGTTCGAACAGCTATGATGCCTGTTGCTACGGTACCGTTTAGCTCGTGTGAGATTGATAAATAGGGGAATGATGTCAGTGTAACCTAGACATTATACTGGTTCACAAATGACTTTTCCTAAGCAAGATGAGCTAGCATAGTGGGAGAACCATAACCTTCAGCAGGAAAGGAAAAAGCTCCCAGCTTGTGTGATGTGCAGGTAGAAGCCCCCTTAGCTCTATTATAAGAAAATAAAAAATGAGCACAGCAACCAAGCCTCTCTGGTCAGAGAGGTGTCCCCCCAACCTTGCAGGGCTCTTATCTCCTGAGAGTTTCCATTCCTCATCTGCTCAGAGGTCCACTTCCATCTGCACTGCCTCCAAGCTAGCAAGCCAGCATTTCTGCTCTATTGGTTTTGTGCATTTTCAATATTCCTTGAGGCAGCCTCTAACCATACTGAGCTGCTTGCCTGAACTGTCCAAGTTATTTCCAAGGTACTAATTCTCTTTTTGTTAGTGCTTCTGGTACAAAATTCATTAGGTTCTAAGTGATCTGCCTCTAGCCCCTTTTGCCCCATAAACTCTGTGATTCTTAGTGCACAATTCTGCAGAACACATTATTCTTCAGGAATAGGTATTTCCCATTTTAATAGAAAGGGCTGCCTGCCTAAATTGCTACCAACTTATCAACATACATGGTCTTGAGGATAAAGTAAGATGACTAACACAATTCCCATTAATTTTGCTCAGTTTAAACCACCTCCTTTGCCAAATTGGTCAAATTTACCTGTGCCTCTAAGAATTTTAGGAACGATACATTTAAGATTGCTTAGTAATTTTCCTAAAAGATACAGACTAACTAGGCCAGAGAAGGATCTTATCCCAAGCAAGGTCAGATAAAATTCAGTCTTCTCTTTCTGTATATAAGCATATAATTTCCTCATTGAAGCCCATCCAGTGTTAAAGATTTGACCTCTAAAGGCTCATAAAACCTAGAAACCCATAATGCTAAGGAAAGTGACGATTCCAGCTAGAGAAAAGAAAAGGTCACACCCAGGAGCTTACTGGAGTGCACAACATCATGATGAGGTGTTCAACCCAGGATGAACACTTTGAACAGAAGCTATGCCTTCTGACGACAGAACGGAGATTGAGCCGGTCTGGCCTGAAATTTCAGCACAGCTTCCTCCAGGACATTTTATCATAGACACACATACACAAAAAAACCCTGTGTTTATTTCAGTCTTTGGCTGTTTTGAAGCCATTTTTGTTTCAATCTTCCAAAAGACTGATCATCTTAAGGAAAATGTAGTGGCTCAGTAAGTTTAATCTCAATCTAAATGGGAAGTTATTAAACCTCATTATTAGACCTTATAGATTTTTAGAGAAAACCCTTCTATCCTCCGTAACATTTCTTTCCATTTCCATTCAGGAAACCAAGACAAAATAGATTAGGAACAAAGAGCAAGCAAGGATATACGGTTGCTGTATGGTCGCTACTTTGATTTGTGTCAGGGTCACTTAGACCCACAGGTGAATAAAATACTTCTGGACAATAGTCCTCTATGTCTTTTTGCATGACTGGCTCCTTATTCAGGTCTCAGCTCAAGTATCACGTCCTCAAAGAGGATTTCTTTAACCACCTAATCTCACAAGTCTCCCTTCTGAGACTTCACTACATCACATCAACCTGTTTTCTTTTCAGTACTTATTCTCTAATATTTTCACAGATTTTTTTATCCCCCTTCCCCCGCTAGAATGTCAACTCTATGCGAGCAGGGGCTTTCTATCTTGTTTACTACTTTAAACAATCCTAAGAACAGTGCATAACATTCAGAAAGCATGTAAATATTTGACAAGTGAAAAAATACTCAGAAAATGATACGACTCCAGGCTATATTTTTCAAAAGTTCAGGCTTATTCTAAGATTTTAAACTTTTAAACAATTAACTGTACATTTATAGAGCACTCATAAAAGGTAGAAAATAGGAAAATGAATTAACTGAATTTGGCCAAGGAAGGACACACAGACAAAAATGCAGTTAGCATCTGTGTTTACCCACAGCAGAATCCTTGAGAGGTTTTCCCAGTGATGTTTACTCTTTTTGATTTAGTCCAGCCACTTGCTTCAGCGGGTTCCCAAAGTCCTGCTCCCTTTCCTTCCGTGAACTAACCTTACATGTTGTGTTAGGAAGACAGGACAAGAGAACAATGCAATCACAACTGAACACCTGGAGCCAGATAAGACTGTTATTATAATAACAGCAACCATTTCCTATGCATTACCTACTATGTGCCACAGTCTGGGCACCATGCTATAAACGGCTCTTTCTAAATATACCTTCATCGATGTCAGGAGGTAATCCGCCCACAAACACCTTGCGAGAATATCGTTCTACTCTTTCTCCATTCTGGTGAGTGAAGCAGTGAGGTGAACCCAGGCCACTATGAAGAGGTTGATCCCCACGGCCATCATCCAAGAATCCATCTTCCATTGGAAACAGTGAAGACTGACCTGGAACAGAAAGCAGGAAAAAAAAAGCTAACAGAAAATGTTCCTTGCCACTGATTATCTTACACAAGAAACAAGGAAAACGGCAGATCCAATAAAACTGCTGCTTTTATTCTTCTCACTGAACAACAAATCACTTAGACATGCTCTTGAATTTCCATCACCTTAAGGTCCCAATTGAGTCAGGGAGAAAGTACATGGTTCAACAGAGGGCTGCTCAACCATCCCACTGGGATCTGGAAACTTGAGTGAGGTGAAAGTACAATAGGAGAGAGCACTCTTTTGAAAGCAGTTGGCAGCAGACTGCACCACCTTGGCAGGGCCCCATGGCCACTGGCAACCTACACATGTACACTAAGGATTAAATTTGACCATCAGATGCTAGATCACTTAAATTTCTTTAAAACGTCATACAATATAGCCTGCCCAATTTCCTCTAAGAATGTCCCTAAAATGAACAAGTTGATTTTTAAAGTGAGCACTCAGTTTACCTTAACTAATGGGATGCCATCAAAATCCACTTGATGCTGTTATCCAATTTTGTTGGCTAGTCTTACAGAATTTAAGATTTTTAGGCATGCTAAAGATAAAATTTTCTTTTAGTTGAGTAATTATCAGCTGGTACAGGTAGTGTCTAATTCTAAAAACTAGTCATTACGTTTGCTGTTAGAAAATACTATCATTCCGAATATAAAAACAGAAAAGACCAGAGATGCCAATGTGGTTAATAGTCTTCCCATACTTACCTGTCAGTAAACTATGAACGTATAAATCATAAGCAAAGCAAAGAGCTACAAAGAACTGTAGAATCTCTCAAGCACTGTTTTGTCACTTTCCAGGCTGCCAATTTACTTCTAGGTACTACATAAGGAATTCGTTAATGGATTCTGCAGAAATATATCTTAAGTGCTCTTCTTTTACTGAAACATTCCAATATCCTTTTGTCACCACACTTGTCTTCCTTTCAACTTTCATTATTAAACACAATTGACAGTATATTTGTTATGAATTTACCCTATAAAACCACAGTTCAAAAGAGTTATATAATGAAGATAAAAAGTGACTCTAAAATTGGAGGTTATTTCTGGATCTTCAAAAGTCACTTATATTTTAAAGCTACGTTATTTGACTGTCTAACTTACTTTCTTATAAAAAGGCAAAACTATAGTACAGGAGGCAAAAAATAAAGTTTATTCAGGCAGGCACTCTAGGAAATGATTCTTTGAAATTCTCTAAAATATGTAGAGCTTTCCCCCCCCAATGTTTGAAATTTATAGGGTTAGTCATCTATTTAGTTAGTCTCGTTTTAAACAAAATGCAGTATTATGCTCAGTAATAAATAGACAAATAAATAAAAATTTCTGAAAGCAGATTTAAGCTATTCAAGCATAACTGAACCTCCAATATAATCAGGTATTTTGGGACCAGTCATACTATATTTTCCTTTTTAAAGATTCTTAATTTTGTTCTCCTAAGAAATTCCTTTCACAAAGGAAAAAAGGGAAACAAATCTTCAGATATAAATAAGGTGAGTTTGAAATTATTTCAATTCAAACCCAAATTCTACCATTCTGACTCCTTCAAATTAGAATGTCTATAATGTTAACTATAACACATAAAGTATGTATTGATCACAGCTATGTTTCATTCCCCCTACCCGCTTCCCAACAAGGGTTAGAAATTGAGCAAACTTGGGTCCTCTCCAAATACAACTGATACATTCAAAAGTTAGAAACAATAATGTTACCTCTCCTTCGCCCATATGTCCTTGCTGCATGTCAAATGAGAAAACAAAAAAACAAAAAAACAACCTTTCAAACATTGTCAAAAGAATCAACTGTGATTTCATCTACCAGCTTTAGAAACTGAAAAAAATTGGCTGTATTCCTCATTTCCTGGTAAGCATCTCAAAAAAAATATGGAATTTGGATGGTGAGAGGTCAATTTAATGCATTCCTTCTTTTTTAAGTTCTTCAAGGACACTGTAAAAAGTGTATTGAGCCTTACTTGTTTTAAGGGAAGCTTTCTGCTCTGTCACCCAAGGTCCAAACTAGTATGAAACTAAGGGATATGTAACATGATCTAAACCAACTCCTACCATATTGATCTTAATTTCTCCCAGAATTCCCTGCTAACTAGCCATTCAGTAGATATTTCAATATTTAATTCATGACTTTTTTGCCACTACAGGATAAACAGCAGTTTTACACTATTTCTCAATTATTCCCTAATAATTGAAACTCATAACAAATGAAGTCTTTAGGAAATTTATAAACTTCCTTTTAGCCAGCTTCTTGTCCCTAATCAAATCTTCCACCATGGCCCAAATGTTGAAAAGTAAAAAGTCTGGCATTTTATCACAAAGTAGATTCCAACCAAGAAGAGAAGAAAAAGAATATAATATAGTATAATACAATATAATATAGACTTATAATTATTATATGTATATACCTGAATACTCAGAAAATGGCAGTATAAATTTCAAATCAGGAAACTTCTGAGAAAATGTCTTCCCTCAAACAAACTGGAACTTGTATGTGCAGTTTGTCCAAATACCCTAATTCTATTCAACAAACATTTCTTGAATGCATGCCTGATCTTGCTAAACACTATGGATGAATTGCACATGGGTCTGACTACATGGAACTTAAAGGCCAGGTGGCCACATAAGCAAATAACGGTAATGTAACCATTACAGCAATAGGCATGTTAAGTGTTAGGTGCAACAGAAGCAGAGGAGGAGGAGAAACTCGTTCTGATTAAAGAGACAGAGAGGGGAGGGTGTGGCTCTGAGATGGACCTTAAAGAGAAAACAGAGAAAGGGCATTGCAAGACCTGGCAGTGGCATGAATAGGGGTGCTGTAATGCTCAAGGAAAGATGCCGAGAATAGCAGCATATGCAACAAGTGAGGTCTCTTGACTGGAAAGGAAGTTTAAACAGGAAGCTGGGATAGGTTTTCCAGTTAGAAATTATAGCACATTTTAAGAGATCACTACACTAACTGGTCAGGGTTTTCATTCTTAGCCCTCTCGATAAATGCTAAGTAAGTACAGCTCAGTTATAACTGAGTTATAACTTAGAAGTACCATGTACCTATTTTCCAAAATGAAATTATGTCTCATACCAAAATAATTTCTATCATTACTAGATAACATTGAATTTCACCAAAGTACTTAGGCAAATGGATTAAAACCAGTAAAATCTCCCTCAGCTGTTAGATTTTCACTTTAGTAGTTCTTCAATTTGGGGTGGCAGTGGATGTATTTTCTCACTTAGTGAACCTGACAGAGGTTAGAAAGACAAAAATATCACAGAAGTAGTTGTTAAAGAACATTCTATTCATACAACTGCTTCAAAGACAAGGGAGTTTGGGAAAATTAATTATTTGAATATCTTGGTTCTGTCAATCTTAAAAAGTTGATTGATGCTTCTTGGATTTCTGAGAAAACAGATATTTGAAAAGAGTGGGCTTTTAAAAGCTACAAAATTAACATTAAAAAATCTCATAGCTTCCGCTATTTCAAAAATAAGTACAGTTTCAGGAACAGTAAAGGCTACAGATCAAAAGCGAAAATCAAATACTCTCCAAGTCTTCAAACGTGTACTTTCAAACTTTGATTCTGTACCACAAAATTAAGCTGGTTAATATAAAAGAATTCATGATTAAATTCCACGATTAAATTCTAAAAACTATATTTAGAAACATTTTCCCACATTTAGGGAAAACAGGTTACAGGTGTACAATGCATATAGCTACAAAAACTGCCTAATCAAATAGGCAAATTAATATAAAGTATTACCAAAAAATAAAAACAATGACATTCTGGAGCACAGAAAATGAGAATGTTTAAATTTTTTATTTCCATTTATTATAATGCTATACATTATTTTAATGTAGATTTTGACATATAACATATATACAGGAAAGTAGACAAATCGTAAGTGTACAGTTCAATGAACTTTCCATACCATGAACACACCTATGTAACCAGAACCCAGATATTAACAGAATGAATGGTAAGCGGTGCCACTTCATCTATGTACAAAAGCGGTACTTAAGCACAATTCTCTCACCTATTTCAAATTATACTTGGTGAAACATATTATGATGAAATACTTAGAACACAGAGCTTCACCACTTTCCTGAGGAAAATGTCAGATTTCCAATCTTATGATTGCAAGTGTTGCACATTATTTGATGTTTTTCAAATACTGGAGGAAGCGGCAGTTAAAAAAAAAATCACTTTAAATATGTTTAAAGAAATCTGTATTTTGAAAAGCTTCTGGCTAAATCAGCTAAAATAAACCCTGCTTAGAATTTTCCGGGAATTACCAAAGAGTATACACTGTTAAAAGTTTTCAAAAATGCATACTATTATTGAATAAAAATCTTCTAGTTCCCATCAGAGTTAAGATTAATACTATTTATATGTTTATCTTTTATATTTATTACTTAGTTTTGATTTATATAATTTAATGTTCAGTATTAAAATGATTCAAGAATTTTTTTAATGGGCTGGAAACATTATGGCTATAAATTTTTATAACTTCTGGATGCATGCTGTTATTAGATCTATGATAAATACTTTATTTCCAAAGTGTCTTTACAAGATTGCTTAAAAATGTCCTATATTCATCAGTAAATTCCCTCTAGTAAAATTTCAGTAGTCTGGCATTCTAGACTTGCAAAAAGGTACAGAAAGACTTACCGGGTCTTTTTCAATACACATTATATACATATTTCATTATAAAAATGAAAATATCACTTATCTCTTTAAAAGTATCTTTTTCTCATGTTATAACATTTGTTAGGCACAAAAGGAACAAATTATCCATGATAGTGATATGTTCATAACAAAAAATGCAGCCATTTAAAAAATATGGCACATGTTCATGTGTTCGTATTAAAGCTCTCTAAAATGTAGTTTGCATGAGGTGCCTAAGTGTGTATTGTATGATTCTTATTACGTGAACTTAAAAATAAAGGAAATATAAACAGATATGTGGGAATATACACAAATGTTTTTTCTAGAAACAACCACAAGAACCTTTGAGGATACGGACTGGGATGGGGAAAGAAGGAATGATTCCACTTCTTGTTTTATCCTTTTCTGCACCATTTAAATTTATTACTACTGTGTACACTATATTACTATATTTGCTAATGGACCCTTTTGGGTTTTCTTCTTGGCACTTACATTAAAAACAAACAAATGATATATTAAAGAAAAGCATCCTTTCCTACACGAGGGCATCTAATCAACTCTGTAAATAACAGGACTTTATGACTAGCTTTTAGTGGGCAATGAAAGACTGATCCTATTCACACTACCTCTGGCCTACCTCAGGCTCTCCATCTACCTCTCACTGCCCCCATGTTGAGAAGGCAGATAGCAATGCTACTTGGAAAAACAAGGGGAGAGGGCTCAGATTAAAAGATGTTATCAAATAACTGACTTTTCCAGTAGCACCAAAAAAAAAAAAAGTATGTGGGGGAATCAAATTAGTAAGTCAGTTAAAAAGATATAAATCAAAGGCTGGAAGCTGAAAGGAGTTGATCTGTTAACAAAAGTATAAAGGTGGTAGAACCCAAAAGCAGAAAATCATCACAAAGACCAAAGCATACAATTCAACAGAGATGCGAAGAATCATTTTAAAGGATTTTATAAATCACCTCCTAATTTATTAACGGGCTCATTGTCACAACATTACTTTAGATGTATGCTTAAGAGAATTTCCTATGTCACACTGGCTTCTGTTTATACTAGCCTGCTGGCATTAACAATATTCAAAGAATGTTGATAAGGTATAATAAAGATACGAGAGGATTATTTATAAAGAGCTATCTTACAGAAGGGCAGAGTATGAATGTTAATTCTAGTTTCTGTATATCCCTAATCCTCAGTTTCTTATTTATAAAAATGGAGAAATGAAGAGAGAATCATAAAAGATACCACATGTATATATGATGGTCAGACAGTCAGACAGACGCTCAGTAAATAATTTTCTTCCTCAAAAGTAAACTCATATGTATAAATTCTTAGATTGGTGTTCAACAGTTACTTTCAGCTTTCCATTACTATTCCAAGGCTAACAACTGTAGAGCACTTTAGAGTTTATAGTCTGCTTTCATATTGTCTTTTTCAAGAAGGGATCTCTCAACATGCTCCTTACTGTAGCAACTAGAACCATATTATAGACATTTTCAGCAAGTGACTATAATCTACATTTCTCCTGGGTAAATTTTCCCCTCCCTTTTCATAGATTTCTGCCCCGCCCCCATCCCCTTTAAGCAAAAATCTTCTCCCTTTCCTTCCAAAGAACTATAATTAAGAGGTGTTGTTCTATGCTAACCTTTAAAAGATCTCTTACTAATCTTCTCTTCTGGGACGAGCAAACGTTTTAGCTGATGCTTCTAAGGGAGAGACATCCACAGAGGCTAGGAAATACATACATACATGCACCTGTTCGAAACTAATTTACTGGATTGGCCAAAAAGTTCATTCAGTTTTAAGTAAAAATGAAAGACGCATTTTTCATTTTCACGAAGAACTTTATTGAACAACGTGTTCACTGACTGAATGAACTTTTTGGCCAACCCAATATTTTGCTGCTCTATAACTTTCCCTGCCACAAGGTTCATTTTTGAAGCAGCTAATCCTAAGGGCTAAAGCAGTGAAATGGGAGGTTAGGGAAAAAAGTACCATGCACGAGCACTTCTATACAGAGGTAGTGGTGGTTAAATATTAGTTTTCTTGGATAAAATAAAGCTTCAAGTTGGGTAAAAAGAATATTAATCATTTAATCTGATATCTATCTCAGAGCTAAACCAAGACACACCAGAGGAATATAAGGTGAGTCTGGCCTATGCTTAGCACTCCTTTCGGACTTAGCTGAGAAACTGAGTAAGTTTCAGGCTTGCTTATCGTAACATAAAATGGATATTCTAACTATCTTCCTACTATGTATAAGATTAACTAGGAAATGGCATCTGTTACAGGATGAATAGTGTTCCCTCCTCAAAATTCATATGCTGAAGTCCTGACCCCCAAAACCTCAGAATGTGACTGTATTTAAAACAGGACCTTTAAAGAGGTGGTTAAGGTTAAATGAGGTCACCGGGGTTGGCCCTGATCCAATGACTGGTGTCCTTACAAGAGATTAGGACACAGACTTGCACACAGGGGAAAATCATGTAAAGACAAGGAAAAGACAGCTATCCTACAAGCCAAGGAGAGAGGCCTCAGAAGAAATCAACCTTGTTGACACTTTGATCTCAGACTTCCGGCCTCCAAGACTGGAAATAAATTTCTGTCTAAGCCACTCAGTCTGTGGTACTTGTTAACAGTAGTCCTAGCAAACTAATCCCATATCCAAAAAGTAGCTAGAAAATTGTTTTGTTTTGTTTTGTTTTAATACATTTGAAATCCAAGGATTTTCCCCAAGAATGCCCCTAAAAAATATCTCTACGACTAATAACAACAATAATAATTCCCTAGAACATGCAATTATTATTTGTTGAATTATACTGGCAGTGTCTTTTAAGAGTCATGAGTGGTAATATGAAGGTAACTGCATAATCTGAAAACTGATGACTGAGCATAGCCAAGCGGAAAAAAGAAAGCAATCTGAATCTGATCACTGGATAAGTAAGCTCTTTTTATCTTTGTACATGCAAATTCCAATATTATTCCAATATAAATTGCTGAAGCTAGTAGACTAACTACTTTGAATCTTTTTTTCTTTTTATTTATTTAGGATTTAAACCCCACTTCTTTCCAAAACACTTTGTGATTGCTTGAAAATTTGAAAACAAGTTATACAATAAAAATCATGTCAAAATTCAAATGTCGATGTGAGAACTGTCTTTCACATTTTTATTCAAACAAAGCAAGAAATGGTTCTCAACTCAACAGAGGCTTGGAAGGAAAAGCTCTGAAAGTTATAGTTGAAGCAAAGTAGAGTACAGCTATATAATCACCTTTCTAAAGGTTTTTAAAAGCCTGAGTAGACTATTTAGGTGGACAGGAAAGAACAGCTCCTGATGGTTCCTTAAAGTCTTAAAATTGAATAATGAATATAAAGCAACACAACATATTTGGCTTTTATTTTCAGCTTTAAGAAAAAGCTGAATGGATGTAAGATGCAAAGGGACTGTATTTAAAAGTAAATAAAGTTTCAGGTTATCGCTCTTAATAATAGACAAAGAAAGCATGTTCGTTCATAGACAATCATAATCCCTTGTTTTGTATTTTTTTCCCTTGTAAATCTTTAGCACTAATATTCCCAACCCCCCCAAAATGACATTCTAATTATCTGACTACATGCCAGGTGCTATGCTAAATGATTGCACATGCACTTAAATCTCCACCACAGTCCTATGAAATGGGTAGCATTTGTGATTTTTAAGTTTATCTTCATTAAACATAATTAATGGATTATACTAGATTTTCAATATGGGGATCCCCAAAACCTGAGCTATACTGAGAACAAAGCTACTAAGAATCAACATATGTATGAGATCAATTTATCTATAGAAGCAAACCACCATAGAAGATGGTTCATAAATTTGACTGCAGAGAATAGGCAATGCCTAAGCCTAAATCAAGGTGACTAAAGAACTGTCTTAACAACCCTCCACCCCCACCTTGCTTTAATTTCAAGATTTTTAAGCAGTCTTCCAAAACCTGGACTTTGCTATCAGAGAATGGGTCTATCAGTAAATTCTAGCATCTACCAGAAGTTGTACTCCTCATTATGAATGCATAAATTGGCATCCAGTCCTAGTGGGCTTGTTATTAAGAACTAGCACTTGATCAAATCTGACAAAATCAAGTTCCGGGACCTTGCAAAGCTGAATACTGGATCTGAGAGCATGGCAGCCATAACCCCATATTCTGGGTCTTGCCTGAGGAGCCAGCAAGTTTCCCCTCTTTGACATCTCTTTGTTCTTTATCATCCTATCTTTCAGTCTGAGGTAATGCTAACCTCAGTCAGTATACTTCTATAACAAAATTTCCATGTCTACAACAGTAAAAACCATCCAGTCTCCTCCTAGAATCTATGGGCCAATAAAATTTCAAAACATGAACATTCAGAGGGGAAAGTTACCTTTCTTTTTTCTTTGCCAAGTAAGGGTTGTTAAAAAATAATCTACTCTTAAAAGAAAGGATATTAATGGGGCAGGGGGGAGGGGAGGTAAAAGGAAAGAATCTCATAAAAGACTCAAAAAAAATTAAGTGAATTGGGCTTTAAGGAAAACCCACTAGAGAGTGTTTCTTTTTCTCATCTCAACAAAGATGACCCCAGGGGCAACTGATCTAATTTAGCGACTTCATGAAGCAATTGGGACAACAAAGAGTTGATCACTTTGCCTAAGATCACACAACAGTATCTCAAATCTTGGTTCCCTGCAATTTCCAGCCCTTGACTCTGGAACTCGTTCCACAGGAAAAGATGAAACCATGCTACAATGGCAAGCCTTATATTACTCCCCCTTATCCTGATGCCACCGTCACCACTGTGTTTGGTTTTCGGTCTACACACATTTACACTGAAATATTATATTTTGGCATTATTTCTGGCAAATGTAGCATGAAAAGACGAAAGACTAATGAACAAGTGAGGTTTTTACAAACCATATAGTCTCCAGAGGATCTAATGCACCCAGCAACTCTCATAAATCAAATCTCCTTCTAACATTTCTTGGCTCAACAATCTTACATTCTACAGAATACTGATTTTAAACACTAACCAAAAAGAAATCCAGTCATAAAAGCAATTTTTAATTCCTCATTCATACTATAGCATGGACAAGGAGTAGGATTTTTTGGTTTTGCTTTGTTTGGGGAATGAGCAGAATACAGTTATTTGGTCAAGAATAATTCACAGAAGTGGTGGGACTGAAAATGAGTTTTGGCAAATGGAAGGCATTAAGAACACACAAATTTGAAATCCATATTCAAAAGAAGTAAACAAGACTTCTGTATTCCACCCAATTATTTTAAACTATAGTACTACAAAGAAGACAATTTTTAATTCTTTAATTCCTTCTGTGAGTAGATGGCCCCTGCTTCCGGGTGAAATTTAGTTTGCTTCAGAATACGCACGTAAAAAGAGAACTCAACAGCGCAGTGGTAATATTTAGAATAGGCGAGGAGAATTTACTGAAGGCACTGCAAAGGCTAATAAAACTTCATTTTTCTTGTTGTCATTAGATAGCAAACAGTGAATGACCTTGTCCTTTGCAGTGTCAAGCCCTGTGGTCTCAGGCTGTTTTGTCTGACTTTCAATCTCTGATTACCTCCCCATCTCCTGGAACACTTTTCCAACTACATGGAAATGGTTTTTATGTTGACATTTCAAAGGTCACTCTACAGAAGCTAACATTGGATTAAGCCATTCTTTATGTGTCATTATGGGAGTCTCACTTATTCTCATTGTCACCAGTTTCAAGACAGCAAATTAGCTGGCTCTCAAAGTTTAAAAAAAGTTCCTGCTCTAATTTGGAGGAATAATAATTATCCATAAAATAGGTGATAGATTAATAGCAACTTGCATATTCATTACAGAGCAAACTAATGTCATTTCTCCACCTGCTGAAGCTTAACTACTGTATTTTCTACCCAGTACTAACTTGTTACAGTTCTTTGAACTTCACTAAGGTGAATCAATTATCACTTACCATTAATAAGCAGAGAGCTATCGGATCCTGGATATGAATAGTTTAGACGACCTGAGGGTAAAAGAAGGCTGTTACTAAATTTATTTTTTTTCATAGATGGTTTAAATGTATTCAACAACAAAGCTGAATTGTTTAATAGGTATTTAAAAAGCCGTATTATGAGATAAAACTTAGCTGTGCTAATAAACACACAGAGTCAGTTGACATATCAAACAGCATATTCACAAACATTCAAAAAGGGAAAGTTTCAAAGTGGGAAAATAAAATACCCCTTATATTTAACTATTCGGTTATTCTAATTTCCAAATCCCCATCCAAAGGAAATTTTTTGTACCATTATGTTCTAATACCAACTCATAATAACAATCTTCATATTTTTTCCCCATAAATGTACAATTTTTCTTTCATGTGTAGTTTTTCATAGCTTTTTAAAAGTATGTAGTTAGCAGTAGCATTTTTTTATATAATTCGTAACAAAAGTGCCAGTCTTATGCCTACATGTACAGACACACTAATGGGTTTAAATTCAAATTTCGGGGAATAAGTACAGAAGGTAAAGAGGCACATTTCATTGTACTTACACATGAAGAAAATATCAAAGCACATAGCACAATGCCCAGAGGCACAATAGATTCAGCAAATGCTGGGTTAATTTCCTTCGAATTTTGAACCTAAAATGGGCACCCAAGATACCCTCGAGAAAAGGGTTTGTGAAAGTCTAAAATTTGGGGAGGATGCTCTACCTTCCAAATTGGTAGCCACAAATAAGGGGGGGGGAATGCATTTCTGTTTTGGAAGAGTTTCTACATGCAAGTTGAGGTAGCTAGACTACACACCATGTAACTAGTTCTATGCTATAAGTTACAAAACTCACTATGACAACATTTTCATGTCTCCATATTCCCCATGCCCTTCACAAGAATGGTGGAGAACCCTCAAGTCTTATTCATCTAAGGAATGGATAGGGGAACTTCACTGTTAATTACCCACCACTGTCTAGCACTCTATACATCAGGAGTAGTGTGAGAATTTCAAATTGACTCAGAATTACAAACATTCCAATTAGGAAACCAGCAGTCTAAACTCTGACTCCACAGAACCACAACAGACTCTCTAAGACAATGAAAAGGTGGGTAAGCAGAGGCTCTCCCAGGCCTGGAGGCTGGGGCAAGCCTTTCAAGATGCCAGGAAGACTCCACCTAGTTCCAGAGAACACTGCGGGAGCCAGGTCTAATACGTGGTCCTATCAATCCACCAGCCACACATTTACAACTCTTTAAAAAGGAACTTTAGACCACAACTATCCTTCAGTCTCTCAAAATCCTACTTCTTTGAAATAGTCTCCACAGAAATAAACTCATGCCATGAAAAGAGAAAACTGTTCTCTGTGGCTAACAGCTTTAATTAATCCACGTGCAAACCTTGGAGTCTCATGTGAAACAAAATCTGAACTTAATTTTTCTACCATTTAACACCAAATACAAGGATTTAAAAAATTAAGTTGTTAATTGCTCCACTTAAAATTTCAGCATGTTCCTATTTAGGGAAGAGAGGTAGGGATGAAGATGGGCAAGGAGGAGGTGAAAATTAATTTTGATATTTCAATTTCTTCCTAAAAATTGGCTTCATTATTTAATGCTCATATACACACAGTCAAGTATCCAAATCCAGTGAATTCCAGCTGAACTGCTTTAACTACAAGCCCAGATCATATGATCTGTCACAAGTATTATCTTTAAAAAAGCATAGACTTGAGATGCTGGAACAAGAACATGACCTTAACTGTTAAAAACTTGGGAGGGAGGGAGGGAGGGAGGGAGTGCTGTTTCTGAATCACTTGACTCAAAGTAGCAGCTGATTTTCCATGATGGAACATTTGCATTAATTTTGTAGCTGTAAAACCCTCTGGTAAATGAATTAACAGCTATCACTCATACCATTTTTATCATAAAACATGTTTTAAAAAGATGATATAAGTCAACACAGAAACAAAAATATTTAACAATATTAACTGAAGTTAAGAAAATGTTTTGCTATTTCTAAGAAGATACTCTAATTGGGTATCTAATTGAAGATACTCTAACACTCCAATTGAAACCAGGGCTGTTCCATATGAACTATAATGCTTCTTACTTGATACTAAGGAAGGATAATTAACGCTGAGGATCCAAAAAACAAATTCCCAAACTAGCTGGCCCAGTTTAACAAATCAAGTTCCACCTTATCAGAAACTCACCTTTGGGGTACCTTTTAAGGAGAGAGAGATAAGAATATTTCAACTTGACAGGCACAAAAATATCCCTTAACTCAGTTCTCTCAGAGTCTGCCTCAACACACACCTCCTAAAGAGATGCCACCCTCCACCCCCAAGGTAGGTAACGTTTGAGACTTTTTCTGATCCTTAGACTTCTAAATGCAGTAGTTCTAACCTTCAGCTAAGACAATAGAGCACTGAAGAATCAGTGGCAAAATTCACAGTTTAACTCTCAAAGTGATACTTGTTTTTATTTTTTGACCTGTTCTCATGAGTCCTGTCAGGCTGGAATCAGTTCTGGCCTCTGAGTAGTAAAGATACCTGTAATATTTTGTTAAACCAGCAGCAATGCCTTCTACTTCAATTTTAAAATATTAGCAGTGACATTAAGAAACCTTTGAAAAAAACTTTCATAATGCTTCCCTATCCTACCTGCCCTTTCCTTCTATAAATTTCTTCTGTAATTAAAATATCTAGAGTCATCCACTCATGACATCTATTATGGAGAATATATATCACTTCCTTTCTGGAAATTCTCTGAAAGCTCCCATTATAAGTGCCATGGGACAAGTGCCTTGTCTTCTACAAGCCTTTCACCTTCTCCCTGTACCCCTTTTATTTCTGCTCTAATATTCTCTCTGCTCTACGGATGCTAATTTTCACCGGCATTTTTTGCATTTTCTATTCCATGGCTAGATTACTGACAATCCCCTCCCTCCCTCTGAGACAGTGGCCCTCTTTCTTTGTTTCCAATGGAGGATATTTTCAAATCTTTTTTTGTTTGCTTGTTTGTTTTTCAATTTTTTTTCCAGGGCACCTTTCCCAAAAAGGAAACCCCCTTGTTATATTAACTCACCAGATTTTATTTCTATCTATATTGCAACAGCCAACCTTCTCACGTAATCATTTCGGCTACTGGCTAACTTTCTTATCTCTTTTAAGTAATAGCCCCCTTTAGGAACTAGAGCTTTTTTTTTTTTCCCGATAGAACACAGCTTGTGGGATCTCAGTTCCCCAACCAGGGACTGAAGCTGGGCCACGGCAGTGAAAGCCCAGAATCCTAACCACTAGGCCACCAGGGAGCTCCCAAGAGCTTTTTTTTTTTTTTTAAAACGTAGGTACCTCGAGTTTCCTGTTTGGGCACCAGGTAAGCATTCAATTAGTTCATTCCACTGAACTTAAAACACCAGCACTTCACAAATGAATAAAGTGAAGTGAAATAAAAATCCCTGAGATATCTAAATATGAATATAACCCAGTGTTTGTGGGTTTTGTTTCATTGGTTTTTTTGATAACTCATCTATCTATAAACATAACTCAGGTTTGGGCACATTTAGAATTGAACTCCTCAAGGGAGAAGGAAGGCATTAGGATTTCAGGCAAGTAAACCTATTTAGTGGATAAAATTCAATCTTTGGAGGCTCTTGGTATTGATTGTGTTATAAATGCAAAGAAATACTGCCAGCTCAGCAGTCCTAACCTTAAGGGACGCAGTGACAGGAAAAGCAGTCATCTCTGGAGGCCAGCTGTGGCATTTGGAGCCAGAAGCCTGGCATACATCATGCAAAAGGCATAGACTATATTTGGTGACATGACTCAACCTAGCCAAATATAGGCAACTGATACAGTGTGACTCTCGGGAACTACACTACCAAATTCTACAGCCTAGAAAAGATTCAGACTCGAACCAGGCAATTGTATGCTAAGCATTTGCGAGTTGGAAAGAACCAATATTTATCAACCAGAATGACTAAGAATTGCTGGGGGGAGGAGGTGCTCAAAACAACAGTGTGTATTATCATATTCTTTTAAGATGCTAACTAAAGTAACTGAGTTAATGAGATGGAAGGAGAAAAGACTAGAAGGAAATACTCTAAAATGTTTCCATTATTTTCAAAATTAGGTAAAGTACCCTTGTTTTCTAAAAATTAACCCAGATACTAGTGCTACCGATGATTCAGCAGGAAATGATACAATAAATGTTGCCATTTCAAACACACAAGCAACGAAAAATATCAAATGGTCTATAGCACTATTAGATTTCATGCTATGGCCTTCTCTTTTTCAGTCATGCCAGCATTGTTGGGGTCACGGTACAGGCCAAGGAATGACAACAGGGGATAACTCTGCAAGGCTGGCTAAAATATAGCCATGCAGTCCAAAGAAGTGACAAGAAGCATGAAATTCTGGGTTAGTATTTTTATTGACTCACAGTATAAAAACCTAGATACTCCAATGAAAAAGGAGAGGTTTTCAGTGGACATCGTTAAAAATTTCTCATAGGGAAAGGATAGGTATGGACTTAGGTCCATTTCTAAAACTGATTAAAAGGTTTATGCACATGACACAACACACACACACACACACACACACACACATACACACACATACATAAATACACACATATACATTATTTGTTATTGTTTAACTAGAGATGCTTCTCCTGATTTTGCTCCTGCTAATTTTATTTAGCTCATATCTAAGTAAGCCAAAGCTATACTGCCATAAATAATTTTTTTAAAGGAGGTGCTGTAATTGCCTTTCTGCATCTGCTGTTTTTACCAACACTGCCTGAGACTTGCAGCAAGATGGCGCTGTGGGGGCCTGGATGACGCAAGCAAGGTCCAAGAAATGTGGAATAAATTCAATTTCTGAATACCAGCTTTATACTCACACAAACGCAGAACACGTATCAATATGAACTAATAAAAATGTGCTCACTATGTTCTATCATTTAATGATACAAGGATAATCATTTTTATTAATTTCTTCCAATGACCTAAAAGTAACTCCCCAAATCATAATCAGTAACCTTATTCTACCCCCTGACCTATCTGTGATACAACCGACTTCCAGTAAAGACGTTTCCATTCAAAATTACAAAGGAGACACTGGCTGGGGCTGACATCAACTGGATGGAGAGTCTTGCCCCCTCCAAAAGAGCCATTTAAATTACACACACAGTTTAGGCTACACAAAACCCCTCTCCAGGACAGATCTGACTTTCAGTTTAAAGACTGGGGCTTGTAAAAAATACTTTAATTCTCTTGCCTACCTCTCTAGGTTCATCTCTCACAATGCCATTTCCCTTCCCACATGAGGTACTCTGCACGTTCAGAACTACGAGTCCATTAACTTTTACTTCTGGGTCCCTCCCTCTGTCTGGAACGCCTTCCTTTCTCTCTGGCCCCAGTATTTCACCACTCAAGCCTCCGCCGTTCTGTCCAGGTAGCTTTTCTTCCTTAGGCCTCAAATCCTATGGAAAGTCCCTGCCTCAAGCCACCGGCTCCCCAGTTCAGACAGCCTTATGGGCTCCATAGAGCACGCTTTACACTTATTATACTATATATATATATATATATATATATATATATATATATATATATTTTTTTTTTTTCTGTCGTTTTTTTTTTGCGGTACGTGGGCCTCTCACTGTTGTGGCCTCTCCCGTTGCGGAGCACAGGCTCCGGACGCGCAGGCTCAGCGGCCATGGCTCACGGGCCCAGCTGCTCCGCGGTATGTGGGATCTTCCCAGACCGGGGCACGAACCCGTGTCCCCTGCATGGGCAGGCGGACTCTCAACCACTGCGCCACGAGGGAAGCTCTATACTATATTTAAATCACCTATCTCTAAGCTCTGTTCCTAGTCTAGGGCAACAAAATCTTTGAGGATAGATTTCACGTCTTGCATCCCGGAGCTTAGAGCAGAGAAAGGTACTCAATAAATAGCTGTTGAATAAGTGAATAAAACAAAGCTAGCAGCTGGTGGTCTCTCTGCCATGAAACACCCAGTGAAAAGTGCAGAGTTGGACCAATCCCATCTTGTGAGCTAGGTCAAATTACTCAGTTTCTCTGAAGTAAAACAGAGGTATTTCTATTTACATGTGACAAATTCATGAGATAATTTTTGCAGAAAGCCCAGAAAACTCTCCCAGTATAGAGTATGTGCTCAATTAATATTAATTCCTTTTCCGTCACTAACTTATAAGCCAAAGATAACCAACAGTTTTCTACTTGTGAGAGAAAGAAAGGAAGGATTCCTCTTAGCCAAATAAGACCCAAACTGGAACCTTGGAGAAAGGAGTGGCTATCTGCGGGACTGTTGGCTTCAGAGAAATGAGAGTTTGCTAACGTTCTGAGTTACAAACAAGGATATCACTCTTCTCTGGGGGAGAGAAGAGAAAAAACCTAACTCTTTACTTTTATGATAGCCAAACAGGCAAAGTAGCAGAAATATTTTAGGAAATGTGAAAATTCAAAGGAGCTTAAAAATGTTCCTTTTAACAAAAGCCAAGGAGGATCTCTTCTGTACCAATAGCTCAGATCTAATTTTTCAATTGTGATAGGACAGCTGAAAACCAGAATGTATAGTGGCCAAAAAAAAAAAGAAAAGAACCTCTATCTTTAAGGTAAGTAAAGTCAATGGGATTTGTTTCTACAGATTGAGGAAGGGTTCGGAATAAAAGAAGGTTTCATAACAAAAGAAGGTTTGCTCTGACTATAACTCAGGGCAGGTGCAAAGATGGAAGATCTAAAAGCATCTAAGAATTTCAGGCAGAAGGGAATGTCTAGAGAGTCACTAGCAAAGAGCTGACCCAATTAAGGAATTTGAAAGATTTCCTACTGCCAGTAAATCTAACAACAAACCAGCAAGCAGGAAGGCAGGCTATTTTTATCCCTGCCAGAGAGGCCTTCTGACTCTGGATGCTACATTTAGAGGACAGAGCAACAAGATAACTTGCCTTAAGAGGATGTTATGATACCAGTGATTAATGGCAATATTTTAAGCTTTAAAAAATTAGGCATAGTTTTTATCCACAGTAAACCAGCCAAAGCCAGTTAAAAAAAAAAGAAAGATAATATAATGGAAAGAAAAGTGGAAAAACAGACCAATGGATAGTAGAAAAGCTGTAATAATCCAGAAACAAAGCCAAGGCAGTAAATTAAAATTCTACCTTGCAAAAAGGTTGATTAAAAGAAGCATGTGTTATAAGAGACATATTTTAAAAGAACCAGTGAATAAAAATAAATAATTGTAGAAGTGGCCAGAAGGTAAAGATGATGTTGAGCAACGGCTCTCTGTACTGACATGAAGAAGACCAAGACAAACTTAGGAAATCCCTAGGTACTATAAACTAAGTTACTTGCAAATGATTGAGAACTTTAGAGATGAAATAAGCCATTCTTAACACTGGTTACTTAAGTCCAAACCCCAAAAAGCCATCAGCAAAGTCAGTAGTTGGCTTTCTGCATACATATCATCAACCCTAATCACTTACTTAATATAAATTCTGATGACTTTACTGAACCTTCATGAAGAATGCACTTGGATTTCATACCTAATCTGATTTCATCTTTTGTTGTCTCAAAAGGCCAGTTCTTATTTTCCTTTATCAATACTAAAGGCACTGAGTCTTCCTCGTATTAATTAGCCCTCAAAACTAAAAAACAGGCTGTTCAAAGATAACTGCAAATTATTCGGAGAATAAGTTGCATGAGGCCAAGAGTCTTAGTTTTTATTTCCTGATATATCCCAACCGCCTGAAACAGTGCTTGATATATATTTGTTTTAAGAACAGCCTCCCACAGCTTCAGACTTTACATAAATATCTAAAGTGGTTCTCAAAGTAGAGTGAGGCTGGGGGTGAGGAGGGGCAGAGTCTATCTGAATCACTTCCAGAATACATATGCTTAAGTCTCATGACAGACCTGGTGAATCAGAATCAGCGAAAAGAATAAGCCAGCTTGGAAAAGTTCCCTCAGTGATTCTATTTTGACCTCCACCCTCCAAGAGGCACCCTTCAATAAGAAATCAGCAGGTGTGAGATCTGAATCTTTTACAGAAGATTATGACAAAATACAGATTTTAAATTCTGTCCCCAGTCTCCTACAGAGAAATTAAGAAACCTGAATGCCTGCTCTCTGTCTAAAGTATACTAAGACAAACTTTCTTAATGTTTGTTTCCCTCACAAATGCTACACAATAAATACCTAAGCTACTGAACCTGAAGCCAGAGGCTATGTGTTCCTATCTTGATTCTCTAGGCACCAGTTAGTCGAGTGACTTTACAAAAGCGGTTGTATCTCTCTGAACTGCAGTTTCTGCAACCGTATGTTGGAGATCACAAAACTCACATGAAAGGTTATTATAAGGATTTAAATTAGAGATAATTCTCAGAAGTGGCAAAGAATAAAAGCCAGAGAAATGGTATCAGAAGTAACTGCCCTTTCACTTGAAACTGGTTGTTAACACTGCTTCCTATACAGAATGTCCAGGTCCACCTCAAAAAAGAAATATGTAGCTCAGCATCAAATGTGTCCTGTGGTCTACTACTACTTGGGACACGGAATACACTCAAATATGTGTGGAGCTGGAATACAAGCAGAAGCTAAAATGTAAGGTACTTCCAAACCATGTGGTTGAAGAAAGCCATCTCCCCCTCCTAACAAGGGCTACCATGTTACTCCACTCCAGGGTGCACCCCTCCTGTCACAGGGCTCCCCCTGCCCCCTGGCACTGTGCCAGATGTAGCCTGACAAGTCCACACTCCTAGACATGCCTCAAAAGGCAATAAGATGGCTTCAGATGCCAGAGACAACATTCCAAAATGCTACTTGGTGGAGATGATAATCTAGGATAAGGTAAGCGACTCCTCCTCACTCCTCTTTGTCCTCATCCCCACTATTTCCTCTATTAAATTCCTTTTTTTGTTATGTTCTTTTTTGTTAATGGGGGACATTCTAATGGTAGGAGTTTAAAGCGGAACAATTAGAGAAGTTCTCTACAGCAGTGTTTCATAACCTTCCATGATTATTAAGACCTACTTCAATCAGAATATTTCAGAAAGGCTCCCCACCATAACACCTGAAGCCCTCAAGCCCCACGCCAGTGGATACTACAAGTAAAACAACCGCAACAAAAACCCTTAATAATAAAAGGCTACTATGAATTCAGCAACACCTTTAAATATATTTTCATTGTATTACATCAGCATCCACGTGCTTTTGGAAGATAATCATGCAACACATACATGACAAATCTATCATCTAACTAGAATGCTTGGTTCTAATAGGTTCCTAGACCCCATCAAGTAATTCCCATGGCTGAAGAGGCCCGTGGTCCACAAATTGAGAACAGAAACATTATATCAAGCCAAGTTTAAACAACTGCTTCCTTGACATAGTATTTTTAGGCCTATCTCAAAAAGAAAAAAATGCAGTCTAGAAACAAAGCCTTCACTCAACTGAATAAATTTGATTGATTTCTGGTTATATCCCTTCTCACAAGCTACTCAATATTAAATGCTGCCACACCCCAACTCACATGAAATCCATGATACTTTCAGTCATTCAACTATAAAAACCTTCAACTTTGTCACTGAGAAATACCATGCCAGAGAGACTGCGTGGAATTGCTGATAGCAACTTAAAGATCACTAAATTCAATCCCTCCATTTCCTCCTGCAGGTAGAGAAACCAGGATCTAGAGGGAAGTGACTGACTTAAGCCATGTAACTGTTAATGGCAAAACCAGGTCTTAATACACTCCTAAACGCTTCTCTTTATTTCTAACAATTTGGGAAAGTCTATTATAAGCTAACAACTTCTGATCTTTTACAATAAAGAGATCAAGCGGCCAATTTAAATATCTCCATTTAATTAACCATGCCAGACATTTATTATTTGGAATACTATAGCCAGTAGAAGTTAGACTTTTTTTCTTTTTTAGATTCTTTATACTAATTAACACTAATTACACATGGCTGCTCTTCAGAATGAAGATCTGCACTTTAGTGCTGGTTTCTCAAGAATTAAAAAAGGGTCCTCTAATTGGTTGATTCCTCCTTCTCTTCCCAATGCATAACAACTGGCATCAGCCCAGTTGGATTCCAAAGAGATTATGGAACTGCTTTCCTTTCGGAATTCCACTAATGTTCTTAATTGACTGGTTACCAGGTAATACCCAGAATAAAACAAAGCCTTGCTTTTAGAACAGAGTGTGCTAGTGTGGGACTGAATTCAGACTCAGTCTATCAGACAAGATAATGAAGCCCAGAGGCAGCCTAGCCATCTCCATATCTGATTTGAAAAGTAGTAACTAGTTTAAAACTAGCTAAAAGGTATTCCTTTTGCAAATTTTTACTGCTGAACAGCAACAAATGCATCAAGTTTTTTCTCTTTTCCCTCCTGTAACTTAGGTAATGAGGACAGTGGCAACATGAGGGGAAAAAACTAAGGAGTAGTGAATAAAGAAATTCACAAATCAGGTATACACAGCTGCTAAGTGAATCAACTGCCTACAATATTCAGGTAGAAATTCCATGCCTGTCAGGAAGAAATAATTTTGTGGCACAATTGTGCAACTATTCTGCTTCCTGTTGTTAAACTGAATGCAAAGAGAATCTTGCATATTTTTATGACAGCTAAGAATCAGGTGGCATTGCTTCCACTCCCTTAAAGTCAGCAAATAACATATTCCAGGGTTATATAACAGGATTAAAGAAAGTCTTAAGACCTTCACAGACAACTCACCATTGTATTTACTCCATAATCAAAAGGGCTTTCATTATGCAGATTATTAGCATATAGGACTGTTCTAGTAGCTGTCAGGAAATAAAACAGCAAGTCACCTCTCTACAGAATTTTATAATATAGAAGGAAAAAACAGAAAAATAATAAGTGACACTATCAAAAGGTACAATATATTATTAATTTGGACACGGTGCATGAACAAAACAGATCTCTATAAATGTTCTGGACCTCCTTCTACTTTTTTACACGGCAGGGAGGTCCCTAATATTTGACACTGACAAACTGCTGACAAAATCTGAAAACCTTACTACTTGAATTTATTCAGATTTCATTTCTGAATGGAAAATATTTTTGTCTGTCCACATGGTAATATCTATACTTACTAAGCTGTACACAGTACTTAGTGTGAAAATGTACAAGATCACAGAAAAGCACTCACTAATTTGCTACCTGACTGCTGCTTGTTTTTTGATTTGGTACTTCTAAGTGTTAACTGTCACATATAGTTTATTCCTTCACCAATCCCTGCCCTGAATGTGAGTCTAACAAAATCAAGTTACAACAGCCATAAAGTACGTGAGCCTTAATACAGTTGTAAAGAAAAAAAAAAAAAGTTCATGAGTTAAAAGCACCTTTGAAAGAAATCGTTAGGCTCTCCAACCTTCTAATAACATAAAAAGTTTACTGTCATTTTCCCCTCTGCCCCCCTTTACCCTCATCTCTCACCCAGGTAAAAGCGGAGTTGCAACAATGTTTTAAGATACCTACTCAGTTTTCCTGCGCTCAAGACTCTCTGTGCTCAATGTTCAGGATTAAGATAAGGGACTGCTTGAGTAATTATGGGCCCCCATCACCGATGACATACGACAAATTCCCCCTTTGTGACAACTGCTCGTATGATTTTCGGAACAAATAGGAACACGGGTCAATATTCTATCACAAACACATGGAGGGCAGAGGACAGAGGGTCACTACTTTGTACTTACCAGTAAATATTATATAAAAAATCGGGCAGATGAGGATCTGGCCAAGGCCCAGGAGCATTTAGTATGAACCAAGTTGGTTTCACTTCAGAGCCTAGAGTAAGGAAGACTTCAATCCAAGGCTACGAGCACATCCGTGTTCACAAACATCACATTTTGTCCTCCCAGGCATTGCCCTTTCCCCTCCTCCCCTTGAAAAATTTAAAACGAAATAAAACAAAACAAAAAACAACAGCAATCCTCAACGTGGAAAAGTATAGTCACACAGTTTGAAACCGACACCTCTGTAAACTCTGCCTGCACTGTGCTGTGAGGAATCAGAAAAATCCTGACCAACAGTAAACCAAAAAGGAGACAGTGGGTCCGAATTACGAATACACCCTGCACCAGTAACACACAGAAAATCACGCCCCACCACTTTGCCCCTTCTTCCTCACAAAGGAAGTTACCTCAACACAGAAGCCCAGGTCCCATCCTACGGCACAACTAAGTCAAGCAAAAGAGAAAGAATGTTTAGGATGTTCCATTTCAGCAGTCAGGAAAGGGAGAATGGGGAAGGAGAGGAAACCACCTCACTTCTAATAGCCACACGCGAAGTTCAACTGTAGCCACGTTTATGAACTGTATTCTTTGCTGTGTGCCTTACTCCATTACTCATGAAGCTTCTAGGCGTAAGGCAATTTTCTGCTCCCCAGAGACCGCAGCCACTCCCCTGCTATGCTGCTTTGAATTACTTGGTATCACCCAAGCAGAGCAAGAAAGAACCAGCCGAGTTCAGGAAGGCTCCAGCCAGGTTTGCAGGGCTGCTGCCTGGAAGACTCTGAATCTTCAACACTTGTAATGTTTAAAGATCCCCCAATTCACCAGAAGACATTTGATACCACATAATGGTAATGTGTTAAGAAGGAGAAATTTGATTATGAATCCAAGTAAAATTTAGCCGTTTTGCTTTATCCGTGTCTTCTTTATGGTACTTTGTATCGTGGCCCATTAAATATCCCTTGAAGAAAAACGTCCATCTAATCCTTTAAAAAGGTGACTGGGGAGTGGGGTGCAGAGCAGTGCATAGTTGTCTCTCCTCAAATTGCCACAGGCAAACTGATTTAAATAGGAAAAGGTTAAATACTGTAAGAGATTACATCTCCCCACAACTATTTCAAATAAATCATTTAAATAATATTACAGAAACAGAACTTATTCGGTAAAAGTCCCTTTCATTTTTTAGAACTGTATTTACTCTGAAACTCAGATTTATAACTGAATGATATTAAATTTAGTCCTATTGTCAGCAACTCTCATGGAAGGTTTCCAGAGCTATTTCGGTGTACACAAAGTCAGTATACAATATCTGTTCAAAACATCTGTATCGGTATACAACATCTGTTCTTGAAAATACTGAGCTAAGTGACTGCAATTTGGAGTATAGGAATATTAAAACAACTGTGGATCGAAGGAAAATTTAAGGTTTTCTGGTTATTATTTATGATATCTTTTTAAAGCAGCACTAACTTTATTCCTTCCCCTACTGTAAAGATATAGAATTTAAATAATTATCCCAACAGTCACTCTCTCCCACAGTGACATAAAAAATCTTATAGAAAATTAACAAAACTGGCTTTGTGTACTAAACTTTCAACTGAGTTTCATGATTTTCTTCTAGAGATTATTATAAATGGTTCTGCTTAGCAGCAAAGAAAAGAGGCACAGATGGAATCATCACTTGCCCACTCGTTGAAGCATTTGTTTCAAACAAATTCACAGCCATGAAAAATAGTTTGGAGAGGGCCCCTAATTTAATGTGTAGATAAGGAAAAAAAAATCTCAGAAGTATTTTAAAATGCAAGGTCACAGTACCTTCAGCAGTCTGGAATTAAATGCATAGCATTTTTGGAGTAGGTCCAGCTCTTAAAATAAGTTCTTATTAAATTAATGCATGAGGCAAGTGAGGCAGTAAGGTCTAACACACTCCCACTACTTACTTGACTGACATATGCAATAGGTTTCTCGGGCACAACGGGAATATGTAAAAGACTGGCACTTTAAACAACCTGCATTTCTGAATGCAATCATCATTGCCCACATGCAAATTAAGTATTTAAAATGCCTGAAACTCAGAGGGACTGGGGTAGATATGCTGAGCTTCCCCTTCCAAAAACTGGAAGCAAGATACTTCCTATAACAATATGAAGAGTGGAAGACTCTAATTTCACAGTATTCTGAGGAAAAATAAAATGATATTCTGATTCATAATTTAGTTAATTAATATCTGAAGAACAACTATATAATGTTTTCACAATTTACAGATTGCCTTTGTTCTCTCAATAATTTTGCTGTCTCATTTGGCTTTCTAGTGAAATGAAGCAAACTGGATATTAAATTGTTTTCATATATATGATTTAAAACACTCAACCACTACTATGAAACTCTGAATTGTTCTACTCTGACATCTGATAATTTTCAAATACTCGTTTTTGTCTCTTTATTCCAGTGCTGTCTCCCTCTGCTTCCATTCCATGAACTACTGCTTCTTGGTTTATACATATATTCCTTTATTCCCTTCACATACAGGAAAGAAAATTTTAAAAGTCTCCTTAATTTTTAGAGGTTTCTCCTACTGTACACTGAATGTAATACCACTTCATGAATCTTTATTTCACTGTGTCCAAACTATGCTTCATAAGGGCTGAAAACAGAAGCACTCGCACGTGTTTTTAATCTATTTCATGCTGCTCCATTTCTAAACAATAAGTAGCAATTTCACAGGCAGGAAAAAACATAAATAACAGTAAGATACAATACTTCCCAAATAATCATCTCAGCATCTACAATAGTAAAAGATTTTCCTGTCCAGGTGAAGAAAATACTTGATAAGCCTAATAATTATAGTAGCAATGCACAAGCTGCCATCTCAGAGATCAAAATTCAAAAATTAGTCTACAGAGCAGGCTCTTAGCTTGTAAGACTGGGTGTGCAGTGAGGAAAATGAAATTGTTCTCTGGGGAAGAAGTGCTACAGACTGTCACTGGTGTTAGTTATGGAGAAGGCAGTACATAATTTCGTGGATAAAAATACTACATACAGACATGCCAGCTGATCAGTGAAAGGACATGGAGATAAGGCAGAGGGAGGACCCTTTTCTTCTCCAAGAGGTAAACCTCTGTACATGGAGAAAATGACAGTAGCCTTAAAATTCTTAGAAAAACTATTTTTAAATGAACTGTAAAAATATATATATATAAATTATGAAATGAAGGCTAGCTATTCTGTTTGCACATTTCTTTAAAAAAAAGGTTGCTAAACAAGCCAACTGGAATCAACAGCATATTCATAAAAAATAAACTCAAAAATTATATTTGAAAGTTCCTAGGCATATTAACATCTTGTCTGTTGATGGCAAAAATAAAATAAAATTTTAAACCCACTTCATTAAGGGAGATTTTTTTCTTTTTTCCCAAAAGGAAAAGGCAAATTCAATTTGGGGTTTCTTTTTTTTAATTTAAATAAATAATACAGCCTTAACGACTTCATTCAATTGACAGGTCTTGTATCAATTTTAGGCTTCATTATTTAAACACATACACACAAACGACATATCTATGAGGAATTGCAAATGAAAATAAAAATAAATGAAAAACAACAACAAAAATAAATAAATAAATGAAGTCATTCATAATATATTTTATAGTTATTTTTAAGATAAAACTAACCCAAATATAAAACCTGCCTCCATATGATAGTTTTTTTGAAACAATTTTCAAATTAATTTTTTGAAAGGCATATTATTCTATACTAGTCTCATAGAAATGATGCCCATTTTCTGTTTTATCTGTTTCTAAGGAAGCAGAGCACATGAAGAGGCTATTTATTCATTTTCAAAATGGACAGGCAGTTTTATATACTTACTTTAAAAGGACAATGTGTTAGATTTTTTAAAGATATTCAGCTTTTATTATCACCTTTAAACAAAATTTCACAATAGAACCACTGTTAAAATCAAACATAGTTTTCCTAAAATAGCTATCTAAATCAGCAGAGTTTGACAAGAAATAAAGTATTCCCCTGAGCAGAACTGCATTGCGATAGACTACAATGGTATAAAGTTCATCATCTTGGTTTAAAAAAAAAAAATCAAGCATAACTGCAGTCTGGCATTTTAGGACCGTGAACTCATCTGTGAATTCCTTACTTCTCTTAGAAGGAAAAAATACACAAAGTTCATTTAATATGCTTAAGTCACCTTGGCACTCATACTGAAACCGGTTTTCTCATTTGATAAGCATGAAAACAGACTTAATAGATGTTTAGTAATACTCGATACCATTTATTGTGTGCCTTCTCAATGAACTGGCAGTATGCTGTATTTTATAGACACATGATATCATTTAATCCTCATAACTACCACAAGACTGTAGTGGCAGAATGGCAATTTATATATATATATAT
>NW_021703768.1:148234838-148282958 GCF_005190385.1 Monodon monoceros | reverse complement strand
TTTTTTTTTTTTTTTTTTTTTTTTTTTTTTTTGCTGTATGCGGGCCTCTCACTGTTGTGGCCTCTCCCGTTGCGGAGCACAGGCTCCGGTCGCGCAGACTCAGTGGCCATGGCTCACGGGCCCAGCCGCTCCGCGGCACGTGGGATCCTCCCGGACCGGGGCATGAACCCGCGTCCCCTGCATCGGCAGGCGGACTCTCAACCACTGCGCCACCAGGGGAGCCCCAGAATGGCAATTTAAATCCAGGTCTATGTGACTGCAAGACCCATGGTCTTTCCATCATGCCACACTTCCTCTTTTATGACATAATTTCACAAAACATTTGTGTTCCCACATTAGGTCAATCAGTTAATTTTTTCTGTCACCAGACTTAACTTTTAATTATCTCTACAGAATCAGCCTAAAGAAACCTAATTTAGGTAAAAATTGGTAAGAATAAATTTAAAAGGGAATATAGAATAAAGGCAGAAGTTTACACAATGAGCCACTTAGCAAACTAGAAGAAAAAATAAACCTGAGTTGTCCTCACTGTATCCGATAAACCAAGGAAATGTTGTTAATCCTATTAGAATAATGTGTGCAAACTCTTACATAAACACTAGTTAGAAGCTTACTTCTTAGAAGCATCACATAATAAAGTGTTTATACTGCTGCCATTTGTAAACTGTTTTCTCTGATAAAAGACATAGGTACTTATCATGAAAATGAGTTCTAATTATTATCCCTATTATCTAGTACATAAGAGAAGAGGCTCTCAAAAAAAAAAAAGTTGCTGAGGAAATCAATTAAGGAAAAAAAGTGTCCTTTAGAAACTTTTTCTGTACTTAACTTTTAATTCTGAAACAATCATACATTCACATCAAGTTACAAAGAGTAGTACAGAGAGATTCTGTGTACCCTTTTTCCAGTGTCCTAAACTGGGAACATCTTACATAACTATAGTACAAAACCAGGAAAGTGAGACTGTATAATTCACAGACTACTCAGATTTCTCCTTTAGCTACTTTAAAGTGTGCAGTTTTTCTGGTGCTAGACAGGGCCTTAGACTCTCCTAATTTTTCTGATGGGAAAACAAAGGTTCGAAGAGGCTGAAGGACTAGCCAAAGTCAGAATGCTAAGAAGTGACCAAAAAAAAAAGCCAATTCTGAGAGATCTCTTTCCTCAGAAACAAAGTATGCAATCAGATCACAGGCCATCAGAATTCCCTGAGGAATTCAGTCAAGCCCTTCAAAACAATCCCACTTCAAAGTTAGTTCATCAGATGGACACATATTTTTTCACATATTATTTTTCATCTCTCCAGACCTCAAAAAAATTCCTCATAACAAAATTTATTGTTATAGGTTTGCTGAAAAATAGTTTTACTGCATCAGTAATATGATAAACCAAACTCAAAGGAAAACTAGGCCAAGCTGGTTACCACTTGAAGTCACAGGCTCTTTGCCACCTTTGACCCCAGCACAAAGCTGTGTTGGCACAAAGCAGGCTCAGAAACATTGGATGAATTAATGAATGAATGAATGAATGAGCGAACGAACAAACAACTTGTGACAGGACCAAATATATCAAACAACCCAAATGTCTTTAAAAAATAAATAAATAAACTCTTCAGTCTAGTAAAATGAGATTTTTTGCAGAAAAATATTTTATTTTGTGGGGTAGTTTTCACAAAATCAGAGCTAGAACGGCCCTTAGAGAACATCTAATCTGCTCATTCTCAACTCTGGCTACACATGAACATCACATGAGACACTAAAAAATATCATAAGCCCCACCCCACACTTGGGATGGGGTCCAGGCACCTGTATTTTTAAAGCTCCCCACTATTAAGTCCCTTACCATAAGAGTGGTTCTAAGTCCCCTATTAAAGATGAAGGAATTGAGGGCTAGTCAGACTGCAATATCTTATTCAGGGTAAAAGAATTGAGACCAGAATCCAAGCGGGAATAGCACTATTTTTTTTAACATAATACAGAAAAAGTATTTCAAGAACTACAAAGCTTCATTTTAACTTTGAAACTGTTGGCCATTTTAAAAAACATGAAACTAGGCCAAAATATCTATCAACATTTGAACTCTTCCTAGTGTATAGGCACTGTCATTGGTGAACAGACATAAAGGTTTTGCGGCACTTAGCAGGTTTTGCCTGAGAGATAAAAAAAAAAAAAATTAGGAGTATGGTTCCCATCTTTCCAGTTAACTGCCCTCCCTACTCTTGTAGGTAGTTCCCGTAATTGGTATTGTGAAGGGCTTACAGCGGATGCGCATAAAACGTTTGTTTTTGAACAAAAAAAGGTACATGTATAAAATTGATGGAACTGACTGGATATAAAATATGAATCTATAATATTTGCCATATTGCTCATCATGTTACATAGATAATACACATTTTAAACTATTTACTAAAATCAAATAGTTACATTTGGAAAATTACCTTTAATCGAATCATTTTCAGCTCTCATTATGTCAATGAGTGAACTCTCCAGTGAGTGCATGTCAAAAGTCCTGGGACGATCCTGTAAACACAAACAGCCACAAACCACTTTTAAGACAGCATTTAATTATAAAAGAGGATAATAAGCTGTATTTGATGGGACACATCAAAAAGTGGCAATTTTCCTCCCTCTCTGTATAAGGCACATTATTACTACATTTTATTTTTAACACTTCCAAAACACCAAAACCACAAAAGTTAGGTACCCAGGGCTCAGCAAAGATTGATTTGATTTCTAATAATAATTTCAATAAAAGCATAACTTTCATGAACAAAGCAAAAACAAACTAATTTTCATATGGTTAAGAATATTAAATAAATGTAAAAATAGAATTCATAATCTTTCTCTGTCACTTAAGATTGCAGTCATGTGGCAAAGCTTCCCAAACTTGCTCTGGCAGTAATCTACTAAGGTGGCATCTACATGTGCTATTCAGAATAGCTACATTTACTTATAAGCCAAGATCTGAAAATAATCATCAAAAGTGGTCTTACAAAGTATTCTTGTGCAAGTATGTGCAAAGTATTCTTGATTTTTCTGCCATTAAAGGAGAGACAGGGTGTGGAGAACACTGCTGGTCTAAACCTCGGCTTAACAAAATGCACTTCATGAGTGGGTGAGGAATCTGAAAATATACAACCACCCCAACTGCTGGGGCATTCTTCAGGACAAAAAGTACTAGAGATAACTAAAATTAAAGTTTAGCTTGACAGTGAAAAGTAGATGAAAAAGTTTTCAAATTAAATACTGAAGGGGAAGAAGTAATACATGTTTCTGACCCACCTTAAGAATAAATAAACACATTAACACATATAAAGACCACAGCAAGGGTAATAAAGAAAAGGAGGTTTCCAAAGCCCTCTTTATTACATTTTCTCTCTCATTACTTTTTTTTTTGGCGGTACGCGGGCCTCTCACTGTTGTGGCCTCTCCCATTGCGGAGCACAGGCTCCGGACGTGCAGGCTCAGCGGCCATGCCTCACGGGCCCAGCCGCTCCGCGGCATGTGGGATCTTCCCGGACCGGGGCATGAACCCGTGTCCCCTGCATCGGCAGGCGGACTCTCAACCACTGCACCACCAGGGAAGCCCTCTCTCATTACTTTTTAACTCAAAGCTTTGGCTTTGTAAAAGGATTCGCCTCATTTTATCCCTTATTTTTTTTCCACACTTGTTGGGATCTCACTTTTCCACCTTCCAGCTTCTCTAGAACTTTAAGGTTGATAGGGCAAAAGTAGTCCTTTTGATCATCCTGACATTTCTCCTTTGTCCTTCCATAACACTACTCACCCTGTACTATTATTATCCTTCCATGAAATAGGGACCACCCCTCCTGACCCCACCCACCACACAGATATCCAGTAATATTCACTGAATTGTTTTAGGATACAAACTTTTTTTTTTAACTTCTGCAACCTGAGGGGTCCAAGGGCAGTTACACTGGGAGGGATATAATCCATATTTAAAGTAGAGAGCATTACAGGTTTTTTTCCCCGGGGTGGTGGGGGATGAAGATGGGAGGGGAGCAGATGCCTTAACATGCTCTTCGGCTCCAAACTGGTATGGCTCTTCCAGAATATCTTTCCCACTTTTCCTCCTGATCCTTTCCTCATTGTCCTCATCTTCTCAATACGGTCCATAGAGAGGCAGGAGGACAGGTGGCCAGAATGAGAATTTCTAAGGTTAGTGTTCACAAAAAGGAAAAACTCTTCTGTTTTTATCCTTCCTCATCTCAAGCCCTGAATTAAATCAAAACTTTATTGCACATTCTTTCGGAAGCCAAGTGGATCTGAGGCATAACTGGAGAAACAAGTTAAGACAAAATTCCGCTATCTCTTTCTGCAGTAGCTGGATTTGTCCTCCCTCTAACAATCTATGCACCACACTCAAAATCAGGCCAGCCGCTATCTCTTCTCCACAACAAAACCAGTCTTGGAGACACTAATGCTCAGTGTCTGTTCCCTTGCCTATGTTCTCTGTCAGTTTCCCAAGGGTAGGAAGTATGTCTTACATCAAAAGTTCCCAATGTTTGTAACTCCCAAAGGGTGATGGGTGTGCCAAGATATCATCTCCTCAACCCACAGGACTGCCCAGAGGGCATGATGTGGCAGGAACTCCCTGGCAGATGATTTCTATTTCTATATTATCATTTTCTATGCGTGCCATGATGTGAAACAGGTTGAGAAGCCTTGTTCCACATATCTGTATCACTGTGCCTCACACAGGGCCTGGCAGCTTAGAAAGCCTGCGTATGTTTCCTCAATTGAGGAATGAATGAATTCCTTCAAGTAATTTATTTTAAATGTTGGAAATATTTCTTTTCTCCTATTTCCTTATCTTGAGGTTTGTTTTTATACATCCCCTTTCCGGCTATAGAGTTGTAGGGGGTTTTCTGGGTCAAAATGTAATGGTGGTGGGGAGAGATGGAAGAGGAGACCTCAGCCTTTTTTTTTTTTTAATGCAACTAAAGTAGTAAGCAACCTGTGAACTTCCAGAACTTGCATTTTGCCAATCACTGAATGACAAGAGCACCCAAGAGAATCAGTCGATAAAGAATATTATACAGTGTTTTTGTTTGTTTTATGACAGCTGTTTCCATCCAGTAAGTAAAGAAGCCTCCTTTTCACCTATAATTTAGCGAAGCCACTTCATACCGCCCCCCCAGCCTATTGCCTAGAATATAAAGATTTTTGCTAAAATAACCACTGACTTCTAATTGGTACATTAAAACTAAAATCCTAAATGAATATTTAAATTTTCAGTAATGCTTTGTGGGACTAAAAAACAAACAAACAAAAAGCCCTCTATCCTTTTTACACTTATACTAGCTTTCCTTTCATTTGTCACGATTTAATACAAGGATGATAAATAAATACCAATACACAAACTCTGATCAACTGGTACCGACTCTCAGATGCAATGTGTTGAGAAGAATTTTCAGGCTCTGAATGGAATTAGAAGAAAACAGTGTCTCAAAAGACACTTGTAAGTGCAAGATACAGACCCAATGGCACAAGCACCACATTTTTGCCAACCCTGGTCTAATATGTACTCCTCCCCACGATCCAACCTTATTCGCAATTACAATTATTATAAACTACTTTACATTTGTATAACACTTTGTTTCTTATGATGCTATGGTAAATCAGAGTTTCAAGCCACATATTTTGTCAAGTAAACATTCTGTTCTCAGAGAGGGTCCAAAGTTTATCATTCTTGATTACTCCCTCACTGACTTTTTTCTGTCTATTTTAAGTATCTAATTTTACAAAAAGGACCAAAATGTAAATGTCTGTGTCATTAAGAAGTAGGTGGAGGGGTACAGACACAAATAAACCCAAGGAATAAGAACAGCACAAACAATGTTGGTTTTCCTGCCCAAGAACCAAAGTGACAAGTCAAGAGTGCTTTGATTTCTATATTTCATCCTTTGGTTTTTCCTTTCTGGCTTGCTAATTGAGCCAAATATCAAAACCACTTACCTATTTTCTAGAATCCATTTCCCAGAAAGTAAACTAACTATAAAATAGAAACCTTGTTAAGTGACAGCTCTTCTTGACTGAACTTGAGCTGATTATCAAAATATGAACATCAGCCTAAATCAGTGGAACCGAGCATTAGGCACTAGGAAGCCTGCAGTGTCATGTGAGCTTGGCATTTTCATCCTCTAGACCCTTTTCCTGATCCAAAAAAGGAAAGAGTTTGATTAGATCTCTAATATTCCTTTCCCACGAACAAAATACACTTGTATTTTAGCTTTCCGATATCCTAAGATAGTCTGTGCTCTTTCAAGATTTGCAGTTTAAATTATGATGAGTATGGAAGGAATCAAAGATGTGAACAAGAATGACTGATCAAAGTTTATCACTTCTTGCCCACAAAAAAGGTGGGGGGGTCAATGACTAATTAATAATAAAATGAACTTTTATAGTCTTAAAAGGACAGTCACTGCGTTTTCATTATGCTAAACATAATGCAAAATAGGAAGCATTTTCCAAAAAACTTACTTAAAACAATTTATTGAAGGGGGATGTCCTGATTTCCAATAAAAGTTCAAAGACTCTATTGTAAAACAAAAAAACACTCATCTGCTTCAACCCACTGCTGCCAGTTTCTCTTGGCAGACTACAGAGATAAAAAGCAGAAAAGCAGAGCTACCCTTTACTGAGCATCTACTGAGTACCTGACTTATTCTAGGTACTTTTTAAATACCGTCTTAATTAATGTTCAAACCTCCTTTTAAGTTAGATTGTATTATTCTCTCTCTCTTTTTTTTTTTTTTTTTGCGGTATGTGGGCCTCTCACTGTCGTGGCCTCTCCCGTTGCGGAGCACAGGCTCCGGATGCACAGGCTCAGCGGCCATGCCTCATGGGCCCAGCCGCTCCACGGCATGTGGGATCTTCCCGGACCAGGGCATGAACCCATGTCCCCTGCATCGGCAGGCAGACTCTCAACCACTGTGCCACCAGGGAAGCCCTATTATTCTCATTTTAATGACAAAAACTAAGACTAGAGAAAATCCACAGTTTACTGCACAGACAGGTTACTGCCTAGTTCAGCAGCTTAGTCAGGATGCAAGCCCAAGTTTCACTCCAAAGCAAATGGGCTGCCTTGGGTAAAGTAATGGTCATGGCAAAAGACCACACTAGTTAAGATATATATTAGAATAAATGAGATACTCTGTCTGCCATAAGGGTCCTAGGGGCAGGGATGTGCTGGCTAGTACCTGGCAAACATTAGGCACTCAAATATGACTCAATAAATGAAAGAAAGAACAAAAATTATGTATAAGAGTAATATAGGATAATATCGGAGATACTAAAAACATAAGAGATAAAGAAGCTTTATCTTCCTTCTTCCTGTTGAGATGACAGATAGATGTGGTCCACAAATTAAAGACCTAACACAAATGCATCTCTAGGTTAACTACGGCCAACCACAGGAGCAGAAGTGGTAGTAATAGCAATAATAATAGTACCAGCAGCTAACGTTTAACAAGCTCTAACGCTTTACATGCATATTCTCATTTATTCCTCACAAAAATCCTATACAATTAAGTGTTAAGTTATTATTCCATTTCACAGATGAAAAAAGTGAAGTTTAGCATGATTAGGTAACTTTACCAACATCAGGTAATGGAGAAGGCAGAATTTGAACCCAGGCCTTCTGACTCTAGAACATGTGAGCTTAATAATCATGAATGAAAATAAAAGACCACCAATTATTTTCAAGGCTCAGCAAAGCAAACTTGATTACAATGTGTAGACCTCTTCTTATTTTGTAAAAATTAATTGTATTTAATATATTGAATTGTAACTTGTTGGTTTCAGTTTCTGTCATCTCTACTTCACAGGACAATTTCTAAAGGAAAAACCACACAAGCCACTATGAAAATCAAAGTTGATAAAAATAACCTTCTGACAAAACAAATTAGTATTTCAAACAGCAGGACCTGTCCTTTTAATATACACCTGAATAATCCTGACTGCCACAGCAAAATAGGAAGACCTATGTCAGCAAAGAACTGATGACATGTCTTTTTATAACATCCCAGAGTAGCCACAAGAAGGACGTGAACCTGTTGGGTCTATTACAATCAGGATGAACAACCAGATTGCAATTATGCCACAAACCAAAATTATCATTTTTGTAGCTTTTAAAAAAAAATCCAGATGGATAATGTAAGCCAGTGTTTCTCATACTTAAGAGTATATTAGAATCATCTGGAGGTCCTGTCAAAACATAGACTACCGGGTCAACCTGCCAAGTTTCTCATTCAGTAGGTCTGGGTAGAGTCCAAGAATTCACATTTCTAACAAGTTTCCAAGTGAAGACAGGGACCACACTTTGAGAACCACTGAGTTAAGCAATTCCATTCCACAGGTTAACTTCATTAGATACTTGGGGGTGTGAGTTGTAGCTTACATCCTGTTGACAGCTGTGATGCAGTCCAGCTTAAATATTCTACATCTAAGGTTTCCTTATGAAGAGAAAGGGCTTTGCTCTCAAAACCCAAATCAAAGCCCTCTCTTCCAAGCTCTAAGATGCATAAATTGGAAAAAAGATTACAATTCAGTTCAGTTTCAACAGAACAACCACCTTGACCACTCCATTAATTGTTCCTGTCTTCTTATACTTGAGTTAGTATGTTTTAGCATTACTAGACCTGGTCTAAAACACAAAATGTACTTAATTGAACGTGCCCACATTATTAAGAACCAAAGCCAAAATTCAGCTACTCCCTTTACTCATTGCCTTCCTATAAAGACATACATTACTGTGAGCATCACTTCTCAGACTGCTAGGTATCTGTATCAGCTTATGGAAGTTTCTCTTTCTGGCTTAAACTTTCCCTGGTGAAGAAGGGAAAGGAAAATATTTTGGTTTGAAAGGCAAAGTCTATGCCAGTGTATCAGCTGCCAAAATAAATAGGAAGTCTGAGATGCCAGCACAGCCCATAATTAATCAAAGGTAACTCTGGGAGTTTTAATCCAAAATTTGCCAAAATGTAAATATTTTTCTTGGATTAAGTATTTAAGGCCACAGATACCAAAGGCTGGCAATATAGTCAGCTTTCAAGATTCCACTACCAGATGACCCTTCCATCCCTGTGCAGGCACAAGTCCCTTTTTCCCCATATCCCCCTAGAACGCTGACAGCCCACATGATATTGACAAGTTCTGTTACAGCTACCCACCCCCTCTGCCACTGGACTGCGAGCTCCACTCACCTCCACAGCCACAGACTGTAGCAACT
This sequence comes from Monodon monoceros, assembly GCF_005190385.1. Lineage (NCBI taxonomy): Eukaryota > Metazoa > Chordata > Mammalia > Artiodactyla > Monodontidae > Monodon > Monodon monoceros. The sequence continues at coordinate 148,273,709 of NW_021703768.1, read as the reverse complement.
GTGCAGCATCCAGTAAGTACCTCATCATCGTTACCATCATCATTAAAGTGGCTAACATGTCCCGCCTGGCTCTGTGTTGTGTCTCAGATGAATGATGTATGATTTATGTACATTAGTTCCTCACAACCATCATGTAAAGTGGATACAATTATCACCCCCATTTTAGGCAAATGAGTTCTGAGAAGTTAACTACTTGCCCTCAAAGTCACGAAGTAAGTGGTAGAGTCTGACTTCAGAGCAGAAGCTCAGAAAAGTGGTCCATTTAAATGAGCTTTGTCATGACCTAGAAATTCCAATCTATCAACACCTGCAAGGTATGAAATCCTTCACTGTATACAGGCTCTGAATGCAGAGAACAAGTGTCAGAGGTTAAAGTGAAAGAGGTAATTACCTGAAGTAGGAGAAACCACATTTAATAGCATCTCATATTTCTTAGCAGGATCCCTCTTCAGTCAGTGCTTTCTCATTAGGACCGCTTTATAATGAGGCAGAGTCTTCCAGATCTTGGGCTACCAAGTGCTTCCTAATAGAATAATAAACTATAACAAAATGAATCAATGTCTTTGGAGTATTACCCTGACTGGATCAATAGCTCCATTTTCTTCCACATGAACTGATGAATCTGATCTCTCCAGAAAGCCTTTGAGAAAATTTTCTTTTATCCCACCTTCACTAAATAAACCACATTCAAGTTCACCATTAGAAATCCTTAAAGTGGTAAATATTTCTTGTCAGCACTTGACTGTATTAAACACACAACTTGGCATTCTAGACTTGATTAGTCAGGTCCTAAATCAATAGACCCCTTCCTCTTGTTAACTATTTGTTCATTTTCACCTTGCCTGGCAGAGGGAAATAATTAAAATCTAGTCCAAGACCTGCGTGTAAATCACCACTTAGAAGACAACTGATCTTGACTCTGCATTGTCTCTGAACCTTGATTTCATCATGGAAATAAGGATCCCACCTCCCTTATAAAACTGGGGTGCGGAGAAATGAGACAAGGTCTGCACCACGCCCACCAGCTAGGAGATCCTCTCAATAAACATTCCCTCTGCCCCTTCTCTCTCTGGTGAAATGGAAAAGAGCCCGAAACTAACATATTAAATTAGGTATTGTTTGTATCTGAATAATTCAGCTGTTCTGTGCTATTTCCTATAGCTCATTTTCATAGAGAAACAAAAAAGGGGGAAAAAAAGATATTTCCTACCTAATAAGCTATTCGGGGCAAGAGGTCATTAGTTCAGGAAAGTGGGAAGAGCTACTAAAACGAGGCCCTAAGGAATGAAGTCATTTAGACCCTCTGGCCATTCCTCTATCTTTGGCTGCTTACTGGCAGTCAGCAGTCCTCTGCTATACATCTGCTGGGCCTGATCAGGGTCCGGAGTCAGCAGAGAGAACGGTCACCCAAATACACAATCTTTATTCTTAAACTGAGGCTTGTATCCTATAACCCATAACATCCATAATGTCTCTTCTCTTTCATGAGCCTTGACAGCAACGTCAAAAGGCAGCCTGTGCCCAGTGTCGGCCTCTGGGCCCTCACAGCTCCCCCCGCCACATCCTTAGCTCTCCAGTCTCCGGATCAGAAGGCACTTCTCAACACGCAGGCACAGAGCAAGAGGTCACCAGACTGTACAGTTCACGAGGACGAGCATGTCTGCCTTGGTCATGTACTCCTAGCACACAGTCCATTGAAAGCATCAAACATTTGTGGGTTGAAAAACAGCAAGAGAGGAAAAAAAATGTGATGCAGTCCAAAGGCCTGCAAAAGACCCCAAACCTTTAAATTTCCCTTCGGAAAAACAAAAACACATTAACAAACAAAAACACAACCAAAACGCTCTCAGTCCTGTCCTGTTCTCTCTCCTTTTGGAGATCCTTCCCCCAAGTCCACAGAAGCCTGAACCCAGGAGAAGGCTGTAATGAAGAGAGGAAAACTGAACAATCTCCTCCCAAATTTGTGGTCATCAGCTGATGTTTTGGTGTCTTGTTGGATCTTTTCTTTTTTTTTTTTGACGGCCATGTGACCACCAGCACCCTTCTTGACCTAGAAGGGAGATGCGGCCAATAGTGGTTTCTTTAGAGATTAGCATCAGGTTGAGCGGTGAAACAGGCTGAGCAGGTACAACAGAAATGTGGGCCTTGCTTCAACTTCTCACTATCTTTCTTTAAAAAACAACTAGAAGATATTTTTGTATGTTTTTAAGGGGGGAGAAAAAGACTATCTTTTAGAGACACATACTAAACCATTTACAGATGAAATAATACAATACCTGGGAAATGCTTCAAAATAACATGAAAGCAGGAAGAGACAGTTAGGAAGATGGATGAAAGAGGACTGTCCAGGAGCTGATCATTGTTGGAAGCCAGGTGACATGTATGTACATGGGAATTTGCTATACACTACTCTATTATTGAATATGTTTAAACTTTCCCATAATAAGAAATGAAAAAGACTTGGGGGGAAAAACTTTATCCAAAGAGGAAACAAACAAACAAACAAAAAAAACAGTTGGTCACTAAATTTTCCAGCAATGTTCAAGAAAATGGGAGCATCATCTGGGCTGACTCCCACTATTAAGTACACTGAGTTTATTAAACAAAATTATAGTTCAGATTATAAAATTCTTCTTTAGAGTTAAACTCAAATTACCATACACCAGTTACACAATGGTTTTCACCTTTTAAGAATCTGTGCTATTTGCAAAATTTTGAATTAATATTTCTATTTGATGACTTTCTTATACCAACAGAATCTTTTGGAAGCCAAATATTAGGCATATTTCATCTTACTTCAAAAACACTGGACAAAAGAAATGTGAAAATGAAGGATCAGGAAAGTTGAGGAGCTTGCCTTAGGTCACACAGCTAGTAAGTGGCAGAGCCATCGTTGAAACTCAGATCAACTCAGATTTGACTTCCATATGATAATTAGGAGGTTTTTCTGAGTAGCAACTGTTCTTACATTGTTTGGTTCTTTTTAAGGTTCTTAGAGACAGTAAGGCTACAGCAGTTATTTTACTGACTAGCACCAGATGCATTCCTCAAAAACACCTGGGAAAACTATTATTAAAAGTATGTTCATAACATTTAAATATAAATATGGCTTTAAAGTGTATAATACTGAGGAATTAACTATAACTTATTTTAGAGCTAAAAGAAAGCAATGACTGGGATATATCTGGTAAATATGCAGCAAACAGAAATTGCCCAATCTAAATACTCTACAATATGAAAAGTACTTCTTCAGCTTAAGACTTTAAACTTTAAAAATTCAGTTTGCAAACATGAGGGAGGACCTGTAAGTGACTGATGGAGTTTTTTTCCTTGACATGTAATGAGACCTAAATTCTGTGACCCACAGGCTAAAGTTTGCCTTTTGTAGTACCATTTTGTCACAGAACTTAAAAAAGCACATGTTGTGTACAGGTGTATATTTATAAATGTGACCATTAATAAAATATTTGGAACTGTCATTTACACACTGTTTCTGTTATACCTAAAGTTGAACCTGTTAGTTTGCCTTGAAGTTTAAACAGCTCATGGATTAAAATGAAATATAACTATTGGGCTAGTTGCTAATTTGTTTACAATGATAAAAAATGCATGTTCAGTATCATTCAAAGATTAGCACAGGTCAGAAATACATTATGAATCAAATCAAAACAATTTTTATGAGATATCTACCTATGCCTAGTCCATAACATAGCAGGTACTCAATAAATATATGCTAAATAAATTAATTAAAATATAAAAAACAGAACTTAATTCCAGGATAAAAGCTAAAATATATTCAATTCAAATCTATGGCACATTTTCTTGTCTTTTAATGAACAAAATCATAAATTCTTCATTAAAGTACAGTCTCCTTCTAAGTGTCCAATGACAGATGAAGGGATAAAGAAGATGTGGCACACATATACAATGGAATATTACTCAGCCATAAAAAGAAATGAAATTGAGTTATTTGTAGTAAGGTGGATGGACCTAGAGTCTGTCATACAGAGTGAAGTAAGTCAGAAAGAGAAAAACAAATACCGTATGCTAACACATATATGGAACCTAAAAAAACAAAACAAAACAAAAAAATGGTTCTGAAGAACCTAGGGGCAGGACAGGAATAAAGACACAGATGTAGAGAATGGACTTGAGGACACAGGGAGGGGGAAGGGTAAACTGGGATGAAGTGAGACTTATATATACTTATATATACTGCCAAATGTAAAACAGATAGCTAGAGGGAAGCAGCCACGTGGCACAGGGAGATCAGCTTGGTGCTCTGTGACCACCTAGAGGGGTGGGATAGGGAGGGTGGGAGGGAGACGCAAGAGAGAGGAGATATGCAGATATATGTATATGTATAGCTGATTCACTTTGTTATAAAGCAGAGACTAACACACCATTGTAAAGCAATTATACTCCAATAAAGATGTTAAAAAAAAGTACAGTCTCCTTTAATGTATACAAAAACAATCAAATGTTCTAAATTTCTTAAAAATAGGCAAAATCTTTCAAACTACTGAAAGATGCAGGCTGCCAATGCTAATAAATGTTTAGGTATATAAACAATTATTAAAACTTCTCTTCAAGAAAACTGATAATTCTGCTAAATGTTTTATCTGTCCTGGGTTGCATCTAGCTTATTTAAAAGTAGTACTCTGAGAAGTGGAGCATATATGATAAGATAAGCAAAACTAAGGACTGCTCAAAATCTTTCATAGATACCCAAGCTTTTTGTAGTTATTTTAATTTCCTGATTTTTACTCAATATTAGAGATTTTAATTTTATTTTAAACAAAAAAATGTAAGCTACCTAATACGGCCACATATTTAAAGTACCTTAGAATAACCCTTCACTGCTAGGTCTGTGTTCTCAAATTTAAGTGACTTGCTCAAGGTCACACAGCTAACTAGAGTTCAGATCAAACTTAAGTCTGTTTGGATCCAGGGCCTGTGCTTCAGTCTACTATATTTTTGGCTTCACACAATAGCCTTTCTCAGTAATTATCCAAGTGTCAGCTTCAGAAATTGATTAAAAATAGGATCGATATAGATCCTTTATCTTTCTATTGAGAATTTTCTGAAAACCTAAAAGTGTAACTCCTTCTGTTCCAATATTATACAATATAATGAGAATCTACGCTAACTTTGAAGTAAAAAATTCTACACTGCTATAAATTTATCATGGTAAAAATATACTTTAATTTCCTCAAGAACAATTTTGTTTGAACAATTAAATACAAAATGACTTTTGTCAGGAAAAATTAAAATGAATGCTCATGTTACAAGCTCCCTGCCTTAAAGAGAAATATATTATCTCATCTGTGATGGGACCAAAAACTGAGGTAAAATATAGTGCTGAAAAAATGTGATAATGGAACCTCAAGCTTATTTTCCTTAATAGAAAGAGCAAAAATGTCGTAAGGAAAATAGATTTAGACTGTAAAATTCAAAATAGGCATATGTTAACTTTAAGACTACTTTTCCAATTCTTTCTCGTGAACACCAACAAAAATTATTCTCAAAAGCATAAACTCATGAACTAAATAACATCTTTCTAGTTGCAACTAGCAACAAGCACATTCACTAGGCTTGCAATAACCAGGTTTTTCCTGAAAGATGTTGGAACAGTGTGTTGATCATATTCCATGGCTTCCCTGAAGACACATCAAAAAATAATCAAAAAACTACCCTGCCCAAGTTTCAATTCCATCAGAAAAGCAATTAAACCTAGTTAAAAGGCTTTCTACAAAAAGGTGTAAAATGGCATCTGGTAGCCTTTTCCCAAACTTTTCCAATATTTCAATTCTGCTGGAGCCAGAACCATCCAACCCATACTTTACAGTTAAAAAAAATTACTTTCCCGTCTTCTAATATAGATAAATACAAAGTCAAAGAAAATGTTTCCTATATCCCTCTTGGGACTATATGAGAAAACAAAAAATGTAATAACGTTGCACTTTAGATAATTTTAATATTGATAATTCACCATGACTTTCAGACCTGAAGCGATGCAGTAACTTTCTGTTTTCAGATATAAGATGCCATATATAATTTTGAGGATCAATAAACTGAAAACACAAGGAGAGTTATTAAAGTAACATAAATTATTTGCCTGGTTAAGACAACTTAACAAATCCATGGTGACCAAGTAAGAGCAAATGGGCTCCAAATCCTAAAATGTCTCCCTATCAATCAAGTTTTAGGATCATCTTTGTAACAGATTTTGTCTCCCCCCTTTTCTTTTTCTTTTCTCTTTTTTTTTCTTTTTGGTCTACTTCTTGGTTCTTAGCTAGTGGAGATGGGGGCATAACTGAGCTGAATATAAGAGACTACTAGGATATATAGCATACAATTCTCCTTTACATTCCTGTAAGGACAGAAGATCTAGGCACCCCTCCAAAGAACTGCTATATTCAAATTAATTACTGGCAGGTGCCCCAATATATTATTTGGTTTGGACATCAGGATTCCAGGATGTGTTTGGCAGGATGGGTAGGATTTTCCTCCCCTTAATGTAAGGGTCAAATCATGCCTTTAGTCACATAAACGTGGCCCTTGTTTCTTCATTTTGAAATTAAGGCAATAAAACTAAGCCTCATAGGGTTGAGAAATCCTATACATGAAGTGAGATAACATATGTGAAAGCACGTAGCTCAGTACCTAGTATATAGTACGTACTAAAATCAAACAAAAAAATATTGATTTGAATATTATTTAATATTTTAAAGTTGACAAATAAATATATTCTATTATTTTCCACTTTTCAAAACTTTATAATCAGCTTTTAATCATCAGGTATCAATGATTCACTGTAAATATTTTTCTCTCATTTTACATGTTTCCGGGAGGCATTTACCGCCCCCCGCCATCTGTAACATGTCTATGTGAAAAGACACTGTAGTATAATGTTTAAAAACCAAATCTCATGTGTGAATAGTAATAATAACAATAATAATTTCTACTTCATAGGATTGTTGAATGAATTAAATGAGTTAATACATGTAAAACACTTGGACTATCAAAGGCATGTTAGCTATTATTAAATACATATTAGTTTAGTTGTATCTGAAAACTGGATTTCAGGCATGTTATCTGCATCCACATAATGAAAACTTTAAGCTAAGCAAAAATAACTTAGAAACAAATTTTAATACAAAGAAAATCCCAAAATATAATGCCTGTCATATCAGTTATTTAGAGGATTATTCACATATTTGGAATCTTTGCTCCTGCTCCATAAACATGGATAAAAGAGAAGGTTAAGATTGGCCCCCAAAATTAATTTAAAATGTCATCATGAATTTTAATTCACTGTATGTACCCAAACCTATATTAAACAAATGTAAAAACCATTCTGATTCATTTCAAATTAAAATAAACACTGTCCAGTATTAGTTACATTTCAGGTAAATTATTTCCTTTTAATATAATAATTCCATGCTAGTCTTTGATTGAATACCAATATTATAATATAGCCATGTAAATTCTATCCTGTAATTTCTGTGGTAAATTTTAAGATCTCTCTATAACACCTAAGGAATTCTTTCTAAAAGCAATGGAAATTGAATTACTAATCTAAAAAATGTCTTTCCTAAAATTAATAGTGTTTAAGGTAATAAATTTAAATAAGACAGCAGTGTTTAGAAAAAAGTATGGACTGTGATTGCAGCAGTTTAAATTTCACAGTAGCTTGCTTTAGAATCATAAGGAACTTAGGAATCACCTAGGTCACCACCACCCCCAATTTTATGAAGAAACTGAGGTCCCCAAATGCTATGACACTGATAGGGCCAAGACCACAACCTAGGTGTCTGGGCTCCCAGTCAAATAAGTGTTTCTTCAAATCTTTTCATATCAGATTTAACCAAGTAGTTCATATCAACTCAAAACAGTATTTTTTGCCAAAAAATTATTCAAAAGAATAATTCTCTAAAACACACACACACACAGAACTGCATTCATTTAAGTAAGCACCACGGTACTCAGTTTACTAACTTCTTATATTTTCAAAACCCTATTAGGGATTACTTGTCATAAAGATTCTTTTCAAATCACTTATTTTTATTGTGACTTACAACTCAACCCAATGCTTGCTCTCAGCTCCCCAGCTCCCAACCTCTCTCTTTCTCTCTCTTCACTCTCTCACACACAGAAATATACACACTCTCCTAAAAATGGTGGGGATGGTGAACAGAAAGCAACAACTTAGTTTCTAATCCTACCAAATTTCATCCATTTTCCATTCTCAGCATAACAGACAACAATTCTAAGGGAAGAGTTAGTTTCTAACAGTATCTTTTAGTATCAATCTTAGTCTACTATTATTTCATACACCAGCTTAATCTCTAAGAAACCATCTGATTAAAAAAATTTCACGTTAAACACATCCCATTAGCTCCATAAAAATATTAATAATGTGCATATACATATAGTTTATTCATTTTCTGAAATTTTTATTTTTCCCAAAGCAAACCTTTATCAAAAGTCAGTAAACTGAGAATGGAAAACAAACTATGAGGTCACATAAATTCATTCTGTCACTTTATAAGTAGCAAAATAGAAAAGTATTTTTAATTCTGAGCCAATCTTAACCCAGTTAAAATGTTGAGAATGCCGTCTTAGATTTTTTCAATTAGGAATATATAAATAATTCATAAAAGTTACCTTTGCATTAAATTTCCCTTAAATTTATGTTCAAAGGAATATCAAAACCAACTTTTTAAAAATAGACTTCACGGGATTGCCAACGTCTTCAAACAGCCTTTCACCTGACCACTAAAGCATGGTAATTGCTCTCTTCAGTTTGAGTAAAATCCTGTTCTAAAAACAAAAGCCAACAGCTTTTTTTATACCTGGGCAAAAAAATTATTAAAAAAAATTTTTTTTAACTAGATTTCACCAAATATTTTAAGATACATCCTAATCATTATACCTGAATCCTTAGAGAAGGGATATTTAATTCCTTGGAATGACACAGGGTTCTCTTAGCAAACCTCCCCTCCCTCTGAGCAAATTATTAATTAAAACAGATAATTCTACTTGTGTTGACATCATATATGGAGACATTGCAATTATTTTGAAATCTGCTTGAGCCTTTGCCAAAAGATCTCTAAAATAACCCTCTAGATATAGCACATGTGTATGCGTACACATGTATGTAGCGTTTTTTAATCCTTGCTTTTTAACCTAGAGTTTGTACTCTTATCAGCTGTGTGCTCTTGGGCAAGTTATTGTATCTTGCTGATACTCAATTTTCTCATCTCTAAAATGGGAATAATAACAGAACTTATCTTGTGGGATTTGTTCTGAGGACTGACTCAATGTTAGCTTAAAACCCATACAAGTTTCCTAAACATATAAATGATCATACCCCCAAAGTATACAAATTTAGTGGGGCATCTGATGTTCAGTTAACTATGAAATTCCCTTTATCCTATGTCTATCAACTAGACTGGCTGCTCATTAATTAAAAAACATGAAACAATGTGACTCTTGCAGAATAAGGATACACTGGTGGCAAGAAAGACAAGTAATCTTTGCCTGGGTCTATTTTTAGGAATGGTTTAATTATCTACACCCCCAGTGTTAACACTGGAAAATAAACAAATGGGTGAAAGGCATCATAAAAGAGTCACTCTGAGATCAACAGTTTCATAGTATGCAAAAATAATTGGGGATGAAGAAAATATTTAGATCATTTTTCTAGCAGTCCTTACTGACACAAGGCAGGCCAGAATTTGCAAAAAGGTTTAACAGGAATTGCCGAATTGATGAATTCAAACTGTTCAGACCGCAGGGTTCAGAGAGGTTTCAGGTTTAAAATATAACCAGTGAGAAAACTATAATTCAATAGCTGGTTTTCAGTGAATCACTACCTTACAGTGGACAAAAATTAATTTGCGAGGTTATATAGTTATGCAAATGGGTAGAAAATGCTCATCAGCTTCCACAATGAAATATATTTATATCTACGTTATTTATTCTCACTTAAATAAGTAGGGAAAAACCAACCACGATTCTCTGGTCAGGCTAGAAGGGTATTATAGTTAATAATCATGACATCACTAGCTACCTGGTATTCATAATTATGATGATTTATACGACTATCTAGGGGAAGATAACAATTAGAAATTTACCAAAAAAAAAGCTGACTATTTTGTTCCAAATTATACTCCTCTCCTGCCAAAATCATGTCTGGTAATTAACTCGTTTTCTAAGAAGAGCTCTGATATGAATACAGACAATTCAAACTCTCTTCGTTACTTAGATATTACACCCTGCCGTTTCCTTATTTCATCTTAATCTATTAATGGAACATAATCTTACCGGAAAAGGAAAAATGTTGTCAGCCCTGTTCAAGCTATCTTCCATCCAGGATTTAGGAGCAAAGGCAGAGCTGGGGCGAGCGTACTTCTGGAGCTGAATATGATTGCTTGCAAAATTTTTCTTCAAAGGCGAGATGGAGTTCAGGGGCGTTATTCCTCCATTCAGCCCTCTGCGGTGATCTCGGCCTTGGGAACCTCCCCAGCCACCATATCCACCACCTCCTGGGCTCCAGGAAGAAGACGGTGTAGGAGAGGGACTCTGGTAGCTGCTCCATGGAGAGGGGGGCTTGTTAAGATTATTCGCCAAATGAGGCAGCTGGTTAAAAGCAGCATTTCTATGTGTGAAAGGTGGGGGATGGGGACTGGCAGGAGACCTCCTCTGCTGCTGATGCTGGCCGTGATGATGCTGGAAATGAGGGTGATGGGGGTGGTGCTGTGAGAGAGGCCCGATCTGAGGAGAGAAACTGCCTCCAAAGCCAGGGCTGACATGATGGGGAAAATTTTGAAACAACAGAGCACCGTTATTAGCCGAAGCAGCCGGGACCCCTCCCTGGTGAAAGAAACTTGCATCTTCATTGATGATTGTAGAGGAAGAAGGCGCTATCGCTGCTGACCAGTTACTGAAACCAGTAAGAGACGACGCGCTAGATGTCAAGGGTTGGGTTGAAGTACCTAGCCCCGTGGCTTCTTGATAATCAAACCCTGTCAACACTGGTGATTCGATTCTTATTTTCTCCTTCCCGTTGCCATTTTCTGAAGAATTGTCCCCTTGATTTTCTTCAGATTTTGCCTTCTCAGTTTCAGGCAGTATTCCAGCTTCCTGACCTGGACTGGGGGAGAGCTGCTGCTTTTCTAAAGGGTCTTGCTGTTCCTGTTGCTGACTTTTTGCCTTTTCTGATCCCAAGATCTCATCCTGAATGTTATGGGTAGCCGGGGCAGGAAAGAGCCAAGCTGACCCGGCACTGCTGCCACTGGCAGCTGTGTTATTATTTATAAAAGCAGCGGGGCTGGGGGTGGCATTTTGGTGATGGTGTGGAGGCTGCAGATGTGGATGGAATCTGACTGGAAAAGCAGATTTATTCCCAGTATTGCTTTGCACTAGCACTCCAAACCCGTAATCCCCCATTTATTATTTTTAGGCTCAGAATCTTATGATAAAAAAAAAAAAACAACCTGATGTCTCACGCCTTTGTATCCTCTACCCCAAATTTAAGTTGCTTGTTTGAAATGTCTTATTTTTAGCTAGCTCAAAGATCGCAGCTTATCACCCTAAATAGTTCAGATTTGGAATTCTGGTCTCTGAAAGAAAAAAACTAAAAAAAAAAAAAAAAAGTCTTAAAACATTGACATGAATCCAACTTATTCTAGGAGGGAATAAAAACGAAGAGGGTAAAAATCAAGTCTTTGGTTAGTAAAATAGGCGCTTTCTTTTTCCAAAGGAAAACGTACATGAATGACAAAAACACAGCTTCTCAAGCATCTATGGATGTAGAAGAATAAGCATTGCGTGGAGTAAAAATATATATATATAATTTAACAATCACATATGGTCTTCTTCAGCAGTTTAGATTCACTCACATAAAAATTAGAATAGGGCTAAGGGGAGAATACGTTCTTTTCTTGGCAGCTTGGTTAAAAAAAATCAGGAATAATTTAAGAACATTATATATTATATATTTATATATATAGATTATATTAGGTTATTTGGGGTGGGAGGCGAAATCCTGGTTGCGGAAGAGGAAATCAGCGTTGACTAATGGAAAGATGATTGCAGGGAAGTTTCTGCTGTTCCTGGTCCTGTTTCTGATCTTTCACGGGGTGCAGTTTTGGCCTCTGGGGCTGTTCCTGAAGCTCTGGGTGCAGATCTTGCTGCGGTCGCTGTTCCTGGGGCTCCCCCCGGCCTCCTCTCCCCCATGAAATGGGTTGGAAACACCCGTTTCTCCCTCTTGGGGGTGTCGCGATCAGGACGGATTAGAGAGACTCGACGAGGACAAGCTGGCGGCCCCGGGGTGCGGGGACCAAGGGGGCGACCTGGAAGGTCCTGCGGTTTCGGCCTTTACCCCTCTCTGCGGCTCCGGGGTTTTTTTCCCTCATGGGACCCAGGGGCGGTTTGTTCAGTTCTCTCAGTTCGATTCTCCGCAGGGGGGAAAAAAGAGGAAAAATAGGAAAACCCCACCAGCGTAGTTACTCTAAAAGAGAAGGGCCTTCCCCCCTTTGCTCGCTCTCTCTCTTTTTTCCCCCAGATTTTTTAAAAAACTGTAATTTAGAAGGCTTTTGTTTCTCCTCACGGTTGCTGGGCCGTCGTCGCCGCCGCCGTCGCTTTACCCCGGTCCCGCAGTCCCCGCTGTCGTAGTTGCGGATTCCGCCTGGCTCTTCTTCTCTCCTCCTTCCTCCTCTGCTGTCGCTGCTGCCGCCGCCGCCGCCGCCGCTGCCACCGCCTCCCGGTGCCCGGGTTCAGCAGCCGCGGCTGAGTCCTTCTCGTAGGACCGAGCCGAGTGAAATGACAACCAGCTGGAAAGACCGAGAGACACTTCCGGTTCGAAGAGGGAGGGGTGGGTTAGGGCAGACACCCCCGCCCACCTGCCGAAAAGCCAATCAGCTGCTAGAATTCAGATTAGGTCACACCCCTAGGCTCAGGCGCCCTCCCAGGAAGGTCGAAAAGTTATCTCGAGAGACGCCCCTTCCGTCTGCGCCTCGCCCAGTGAGGCCTGGCGCCTGGAACCCGCTCCCCCGACCCAGAGTGAACGCAACTGGTCGCCATCTTTAGTGTGGGCAAAGGGCTCCTGCGCTGTTTATCTCGCCTAACCACGCTCTGCAGGAGGAGTATAGCGGGACGCGTGGAAGAGAACGGATTCCTCTAGCACTGCGGTAAAGAGTCCAGGTGTGGGAGGTCGGTGGGGCAACCCCTGAAACCGCGGATGAACGGGAGGACTGCCCATAGTAAACGTGGTTCCCCAGGCATCACGTGCTTTGACCGGAGCTCCTCCCCAGAGGGATCTGGAAGAGGAGGCGGGTTTTCCCGGCAGCTGTGCGGTTCCTGGAGTTGCGTATGTCCTTGTCCTGAATGTAGTCCTCACGCGGCGCTCTCCTTTCACCTTCCATTCCCTCACCCCAACTCCTCCAGGTTAGTTTAGGCTCCCGTCTGGTGCAGTCTCAGGCACAAAGATACAGCTGCTGTAAACGTCTGTGGCTGAGCCCTCATCCCCATCCGGCTCTAGTGCACCCTTCTCGCTTACTAGAGGGTCATTTCCAAAACGAAAAGCTTGTTAGGGTCCTCACCTGCTCAGACCTCTTTGCGACTGCCCACTACCTCCTTGAAAAAGACCAAACTTTTTAGTCTGGTGTTCAAGGCTTTTCCACTCTGGGGGCAGTATATCTTAACACCTCGTCTCCCTCCAACCGCCCCACACCAAGGTGCTCCAAATATAATCTCAGCGCCTTTTTACCTTCCCTTTCCTCCCTTCTCCACCTGGTAAACTCCTACTTAGTTTTAGGAATCGGTTCAAAAGCTACCAACTCTGTCTTCCGAGCTCCCTCTTACGAACATCCATGGCCCAGTGTACATCTCATGCTTCTTTATCATCCTCTATTGTAATGGTTGTTTATGTCTCCTGGACCTGTGGTCAGCTGTGGGCTCTTTGAGGAGGGAATCTTGTAGATAGGAGTCATCAGTGAATGAATGCTGAAGAAATGAGTGAACAAACCAACTACAATGAAATCTTTCCTGAATGACAGTCCCTTTTCCAAATCTGAATAATTTCATACCTTATGCCATTTGGTTTGGGACTCACATCTCTCAAACTTTAATCATTTAGGTTGTTCATTTGCTGCTCAAGGGCTCCATGTCTTGTTCATATTTGTACGTTCTCACCACTATGACCACCATCAGGACCTAGATTAATGCCTTGCTCTCAGCACTCGCTCTAAAGATGTTGAATAAGTGAGTGTTTTCCTTTAGTAGAAAATGAGAAATGAAAAGAAATCAGAGGAGAGCCACAAGTGGCTACCGCAAGAGTCGGGAATAAAAAAGGGAGAGATCAAAGACTTTTAAGAAGAATCTCATGAAAAAAGGTGGCTTCCATTTCATTTCCCTAGCCTTTCTTCAATGACCCCAACTTCTGCTGCTTGAGTTTATCAATCCTCCCATACTTCCATGTAGAACACCTGTTTGGGACCTTAATCGGTGATTTTTTTGTCTTTTCGTTGTGCCATGAACGTGAGTCTTGTCTCTGTAACTCGACTTTGAGTTCCTTAAGTGTTAGGGATTGGGTCTGATTCTGCTGTTTATTCCCCACAACTGGACATACCTTGAGACTTAGCTGGTTCAGTTAGGTGTCACTTCCTCCAAAATGAGTTCCCTGACTGCTCCTTTTTGTAGCATCTTACAGATTCCTCTCATTTACTCACTGCTGGTTGTCAGTGAGTTAGTTTTTTCACGAGCAGAGCTTGTGTCTGATTTATCTGTGTGTCCCCAGTGGCCATCAGAGGGTCTGGCACAGAGCAGACTCAGGACATGTTTATTGAATGAATGAATGAATGAATCTTCAATGTCCAGTAGATGGTTGAGAGTCTTTTGGGGCTGCCAATTCTTAGTGACTAAACTGGCTGCCATATTTGAAGGAAAGAGGGCTACCTTTAGAACCAAACAGGTAATTTGAATTCCAGATCTGCTACGTCCTAGTTGTAGAGCTCATTACCACTACAAGCCCCTGGTTCCTCATAGGTAAAATGTGAATGATATTCCTCCCTGGCTAGGAGGTGGTAAATTACATGAGATACAAGTGAAGTGCTGGGCTCATAAGAGGTTTTCAAAAATGTCAGTTCCTTATTAACAAATGAAGCGCAGAGAGCCACTTCTCAAGTGCCTTCTGCCTAGAAGCTGCATGCATGAGTGAATCCAGGAACCTATGTTGGTTTGTAGAGGGAGGAGACACACCAGAGCCATAGTTAGGGTGCTGCTAGGTCAGCCTGATCTTTTAAGGCTAAATCAAGCATGGGCAGTAGGTTTGGGCTGGGCTGAAGCTAAAATGATCTCTGCAGACATCAGTTTCCTGGCTAGGGATTAGGAGCATGGGAGAAGGAAGCGGGAAGCAATTCTCTTGAGTCAGTTGCCTACTCAGAAACCCAGGATACCCAGCTCAGGGCTGCCCTCCTTGAAAACATTCTGGCCTCAGAAACTGTCCCAGGTAACCATGACAACAATTCAGCAGCTCTATTTAGGATTTCCAAAGAGATCAACAGTTGCAGATGGGTGCTGGCTTGAACACTTTGCTGGCAGAAGAGAGCACCTCCCATGAAACATGCTCACTGGGAAGCCTCCAGGTTGCAGAGAAAGCAAGCTCTCCCTGGACATTAAGGTGCTACCAGATTTTTTTTTTTAATTAAAAAGATTTTTTTTAAAACTCTCCCTCCCTGTCCATTAAGGGCTGACACACCTTCAGAAAAGTTGTAGGCTAGTGAATGGACCCTGCTGGCTACAGCCCAGCCCCCTCTGGGGTTTGAGGTCAACCACACCCCAAAGTCAGAGCCTCCCAGGAAGCAGGGCCCTAATATTTCCTTCATCAGCCTCTCTTAAAGCTGGGCAGGCGATATAAATCTCACCTCATAATCACACAGAGTGAACTCTTCCCCACGCTAGCTAATGTCCTCCACCACTGCCCTTGAAGCACACACTGTCTTCTCCCAACAGCACACACCCAAGCTCCCCAGGGGCCTGTCTAATGACTTTAGCAATCAGGGCCACCACCCAACGTTGCCCAGGTTGTGCACTGTGCAACTCCATAAGGCACCACAGACTATGATGTGAATACCCATCCCCCTGTTGCACAATGCAGTGGCCCTGCTTTGGTTCATTTCCATGAGACACCGAGGCACATTATGGAAATATGACACTCATACAGAAAGCCACCAGATACTACCATAAATTACATGAACACATGCTCATCACATGGAGAAATATGTAAAGCAGTTGATCTTTTTAGATTTGGTGGCCCAGGAGCTTTCTCTGATGGAACTGAAGGACACCGTGTCCTTGGTGTTGTTTTGGGTAGGGAGCTGTAGTGAGAAGACAAGTCCGGGCAAGTACATGGTCCAGTCCCCTAAGAGATTAATACCCAGCAGTTATTTTGCTTAGCAGCGTTAATAAGGATTCTAACATAGTAGAGGAATATATATGTTACTGAAACGAAAAACATATAATATTAATATTTAAAAGCAGGTCTTGTGAAGGTAGGGGAAGAGGGAAGGATGGAATTACTTTTGCAATATCCTCTTTTCCAAAACTACCTGAAAGCTCACTACCAGAAGGCAAGACAGACAGAAAGAGAACCACGTCCTGAAGGCAGGTTTTATTAAACCCACCTCTGATCTTCACCCTGTTTCAGTGTTGGAAAGCAGGCACATTTACTTAGAAAGCACCATTGGTTTTTTTACAGTTAATTGCTGGGTTACATTTTCTCCTTTTGTTTGTTGTTTTATAACCTGCAAAAGCCCTCTGCATTTTAAATACTGTTTTCTTCCTGCTTTCCCACTTAAGGTGTTGTCATTAACATGGAGTCCATAGTTAACAATCCATTTTGGTGGGGAGCGGTGAAGTCAGTTCTTCCAACACAATGTCACTGAACAAAAGGTTTGGAAAGGTCCAGGACAGAGACGTGCTTCACTTGATTTCGCCATATCCCGGCAAAGATTTAGGTGAGCTGGAATGGAGGGTTGACCTTCCAAACTGTGACATGTATCACATGGGATGACTTGGATTCTTTTGTGGTTCCAGCCACATATGTGGATGGGCTGTTGACCTAGATTACCCCTGGCTGTTTTGATTGGACACACTTCACTTCCCTGTATCAAAACCATGGCCAGGCTGCCAAACAGCCACCATCTCACACTCTGTGGCTAGACTAGAGGATCTTCACCTACGATGCTGGAAAAAGAAGAGCTTTTTGGAGCTCGCAGGGAAGCTGCAGAGTCCAGAGATCAGAGATCTGGGAGTCAGAGACCAAAATTTTAGGCCCAACATAGCCTTGAGCTCACAGGCACTGGTCCAGTTTGTCCAATGATTTCCTTTCAGCCAGAATTTTTACTGCCAAAGGAGTTTCACTTTGGAACCCGTAAGCAATAAAGTTTCAGAGAAAGTCATCTATATAAAAAAACACTAAAGATGGTCCTTTCCTTTTATGTCCAAATTTCTTGCTCCCCTATTCTTGGAGTGTATATATATATATATATATATATATATATATATATATATATATATATATAAAACTAAAGAACAATTATAAGAGTTGATTCGTAAGCATCCAACCTCAAACTTTAGCATGCAGTCCCCATGGGAGCCTATCAAATGCAAATTCCCAGGCCCTGCCCCCACGATATTCTGATTGTTTTCTCATGGTATTTTCTCATAAAGTTATAAGTTACTAAAGATTTTCTCATAATAATGCAAAAGCACAGAAAATCCAAATGAAGCATGCCTAAAAGAAGTGTCTTTCTCACATGAAAGAAGTTTGCAAGAGTCCATATAGCGCTGGTGGGGTAGTTTCAAGAAGTCATCAGAAACCAGGGTTCCTTTTATTTCATTGCTTTTCCCTCCTCAGAATTCAGCTTCTACCTAGGATCTAAGATAGTTGATCTAGCTCCAGCTATCACGTCTGTATTTCAGACCAAAGGAAATAGAAGAAGATGAAGAAGGACACAACCGTTCTTTGAGGGAACTTCAGAAGACATACACATCACTTTCGTTCTCTTCTCATTGGCCAGAATTTGGCCATATGGGCACACCTAATGGCAAAAGAAGTTGGGAAGTATAGTCTTTATTTCATGCTTTATGTATTAAGCTAAAAATGTATATTCTATTGTCAAAGAAGCAAAGGGAGGTGGATATTGGGGGTGGGGCATGTAGACCAGAGAGGTTTCATGACTACCTGAGGTCTTATAGCCAAGTCAATGCCCTCATTTTGCAGTTGAGGAAACTGAGGCCCAGGGAAGGGCCTTGTCTAAAATAACTCAGTTATTTTGCCCAGGTATCTTGACTCAAAACTCTTCCCTCTACTCGGCGGTCCTCAAATTTTAGTAAGCATCAGAATCACCTGGAAGACTAGTTAAACTGGAATTTCTGATTAAATAGATATGGGATAGAGCCAAGAATTTTCCCTTTTTTCTTTTTTTTTTTATTGCCCTATTACTTTTATTTTTTTTAATTTTTATTGGGGTATAGTTGCTTTATCATATTGTGTTAGTTTCTACTGTACAGCAAAGTGAATCAGCTATACGTATACATATCCCTCTTTTTTGGATTTCCTTCCTGGACCTGCTCACTGAATTTTTCTAAGTAGAGAATCTAATGACCTTACTCCATTGCTTAAATACTTCCAAGTGGCTTCCTTATGTATTCAACTCTATTTTTCAAACTTGAGTGATTTTCATTCCAGCATCCCAGTTTTTGCCATATGGATGTAGTTCCTGCATTGTCATTCCTTTAACATTTTTTATAAACTGGTTTATCTTTAAAAAAACAAACAAATATTTGTTTACAACAACTTGATTAGCCACCCGAAATGCTATAACCAGAAGGTAATTATCACATTTAAAATAATGAAAACAAAATAATGGTATTGAATTGCTCCTAGATCCTGTGAGTATATCACAGGCCCTAAGTCTGAGGCTTTCTTTCTCTTTGTTAAAAAGGAAGATTAATAAGGTTAGAGAGAGATGCTAAAGACTTACTAGCCCAACCTGGAAAGGTCGTCTTTACCTAATGAGAAGGGCTGAAAAAGAATGGAAAAGGAGCGAAATTTCTTATTGTGTGATTCAAGATTATATACTGTCTTGTCTGTGTACCACCTACAACTATCTCATATACCCCACTGGGAAGGGACCCATTCTCTGGAAGGCACTGCCAGACTCCTGAGTGTGGCACCCCATGCACCTGATGAACTGGCACCTGCCTAACATTTTAGCATCATCTCCTGCCACTCTCTGAGAGCACTGTCCCAACCATTCTGAAAAACTTGAGGTTCCAAGTACTTACAATGTCACGAATACTATTTGCTGGAAGTAACAGAATGCATGAGTAAGAGTGACAAACAGTAAGTGGTGATTTTTCTCACACATCAAGAAGTCTAGAGGTGAGCAGTTGCTGATGCTGGCTGGTCAAGTATGACAGGGCTGTGGATTGGAATCTCTGGATGTTCTTGGCCTCACCTTCAGGGTCTTAAGATGTCTGCCACAGCCCCAGTCATCACACCATGACATTCAGAAGCAAGACACAGAGGGCTTCAAAGAGCTGAGAGTTTCTGGTCACGAGCTTTCCTCTGATCAGGGAGGAAAGGTCTACCTCAAGGACCCTCCAAGCACACTTCCGTTATATGTTTTTGCTCAGGATGGGGTCACATGCCTTGATCTAGACGAGATCTGGGCCCACCTTCCCTGAGACCAAAGGACCCCAATGTGAAACAGACAGAATCAGAATTCTGCTAGCGAAGGAGCAGGAAAGTCTTTGGAGGAATCAACAAGCGTGTCCTATGCTCACCACACAACTTTCTTAGGCCTTTCAGTGTATGTCTGTCTGCCAAGAACAGCTATCTCGTTTGCCAGGGGAGACCGGACTCAAGCACCCTCACTGCCTTCTCTGACTCCCCCAGCAGAGGTGGGCATCTTCTCCCAGGTTGGCACAGACACTTGGCCACATAACTGACTATTTATGTAATTGGCTATTTAGATCCACCCACTGGAGTTGCTCCTCCAGGTCAGGCACTTTTCTGTTGTGGAATCCCTAAGCCCGGCATTATGCCCAGCACACAGTAGGCCTTTAATGAGTGTTTAAGGTTGAATTAATCAGTTTTCTTTCCTCTTGATATACAAGTCATAAGGAAGTCCGAAGTAATAAATGTTAGGTTGACTTTAACAAGCCTTGGAAAATTTGGGGAATATCCTAATAGCGTACATCAAGTTTCTATTGGCATAGCATAAAACTTCTACCACACTGCTGATCTTTTGGCAAATCAGTGGCTTTATAAACTTAGTAAACCATTTCAGTCTTGTGTAAAACACATTGTACAGGGTAATAGCTTCATTTGGCCAAGTCGTCTTAGGTGCAGTTCCATGATTGCATAAAGCTAGTCTTTGTTGATATACCCTCAATGTTAAACAGCCTGTTAATGAAGTGGATTGCCTTGAAGCCATAGAATAGTGCACATACACACACGTACACACAAAGTTATCACCACCTGAAAACAATGGCAGAGGCAGTAATTATATAATATTAACGAGCAATATCACATACAATTGGATGTGCCAGTTTCTAACGTAGCTGAGTTGATTCTCAGTAATGGGTTTCTTGAAATGACCTGGCCCCCACAGAAGTAACTTCAGGTTCAACAGCCCATGTAAAATATAATAAATGCATAAATAATTTAGCAAGGGAAATAGGTAGCATTATGGCCGCACTTCTGTGCTGCTCTTATTTAAAAGCCTGGCAGCTTGGTAGTTAGAAACCACTATGTCCAAGGGTGTTGTAATTCACCATTTGCTTGGAGTTGAAATGAGGCAGAGGAGAGCTCCAGGCCCCCAGCTCATTTCTTATTTAGAGGCAGGTTTTTTTGTTTGTTTGTTTGTTTGTTTTTAATCCATTTGGCTATTTAAATTCCAAAAATAGAAAGAGGAAGAAGAAACATGCTTCAAATTTAGAAGTTTAGAGGCTAGTTGGAGTCCTCTTAGGCAGGCTCTGGGATGTGTTTTTTAAGCAAGTGAGTTTACAAATTAGTTTCATTGTGTGTGTGTATGTCTCTTTAATCCATGTATGGCAACTGATGCGGCAGTGTTTTTCAAATTCTAGTTCTTTTTGTTAGACACATAATTTTTGCTTTATTGTTGTATGACCTATCTTATTATTCACCCACCATTATTTGTAAATGGACTCAGTTTTTTAGAACTTAACTAAGCGAGTTGGAAAGAAAAATTCTGTTATCACTAATGTAAATAGAAAAATCAATACACCATGCCATAAATGGATGCTGTCATTTATTTTTTCCTAACCCACACTAAAATAAATGAGTCAAGCAAATGCCTAGTAATAGAAATAAGAGTTCTTCTGTGCCATCTAAAGACATCTCAAAAACCGTCGGTGGCACTTTTAGGGAAGCCTGGCTTACTGGTTGAGTAATACGTACCTTTCGAATCAGGCAAGATTGGTTCAAGTCCCACCTCTGACATTTGCCAGCTGAATGACTCATGAGCAGGTCTTTTTGTCTCTCTGAGCCACAGTTTCTGCATCTGGAAAGCGGGGATAAAAAATTGTTGAGCAGTTAGTTGAGAGGATTATATAGGTAATACATGTAAAGCTCTTAGGATGGTGCCTACCTGTAGCAAGTGTCCAAGAAATGTCACCTATGATTATTATTCATTTGTGATTGGGGAGATGTGGGTCATCACAGAGAACCAACCACCAACAAATTCAGTCCAGAACAAACAAAATGTGCTAGGTGTCTACCATATGACAGGCTCTGTGGTAGGCCCTGGGGACATGGAGGTAATTCTTAAAGTGACAGACGTGTACAGAGCTAATGACAGTGGTACATGGGAAGTGCAGGGAGAGGTAGGTTCCCAGGTTATTATGGCAGGCCAGAGGAGGACATGATGAGAGTCAGTGTCAGGGAAGAAAAATGAACAGATCCCCAAGTCAGGCCTTTCCGGATAGCCTGGGGGGCTATACTGATGTATGGGGGACATACATCAGTACTAGGAGGTACCAGGTAAATTGGATTTCTGCTGGGGAGGAGAAAGTGCATGAAATTCAGACATATGTACAGCAGTGGAGACATACCATTTACTTATGGGCTTAAGTGACATTAATGAATTGGTGAATATCATTTTCAAAACTAAATGGTGGTCAAGCAACTTGTAAATGGAATTTTAATTTTCTTTCCTTTCATAGAGGCCACAGTGATTCACAGATACTTTTTAATTTGGCCAGTCGGATGATTTTTGTGTTTTTTTCATTATTATTATTACTTGGTAATGTAAAAACTATGCAGTTTCATAGGAAAACCCAGATTTGTGTTCTCTCTTTAAAAAAAGTGGAAGATGTAGCCATCTGAATCCATTCCCCGCATATGGCAAATTAGGGCTGGCATTGAGTAGCTGCTGCTCTTGTACGATGGGGCATTTGCTCTACAACACTCCCAAGGCGACAGTGCTGCCCTAAGACTCCGGCAAGTGGGGCCCCTGCCCTTGACCCCATGCAACCAAGGGATGCCTGCACTGCCTCATCTAGACCAGGCTGCTGGGCCCTGGCCACGTGACCCAAGCCTGCTTCCAGAGCCTGCAGAGACTTCTTTCCCAGTTAGTTCTCCCAAGGGCGAATAGCACTGCTAGGGAGTATACCCCATGCCCAAGGGGTGGCCAAGACAAAAGCTGGAGGGAGGGAAGGGACTGAAGCTTGATTGTGCAGGCCCTGGTGTCCATCCACCTGTACAGAGTTCCTTGCTGTGGGGGATGGAGTCAGGCATGGGAAGAGAAGAAGAGCAGACGGTGTGCTGAGTGGGGTGGGGAAGCCCTTGGCCTGGGAACCAGTTCTCCCCATCATCTTCAGGTAAGGAACCCTGAGGAGTCTGAGAATTCTACATTGAACTTGGCCTTCCAGGTCATCATAAAGGTACATTTGTCAGGGTAGGAGACTAGAAGTTACTTCAATTTGTTAACTCGATTTATAGCTTGTAAAGTATTTAGTGATCTGGCAGATGGACTTCCATTTAAACTTTTTCCCAGGGCCTGAAAAATATGAGGAGTGGGCCAGCTGGTGGATTTCACTCCTTTCTCCCTGCTGCCTGACCCCCATTAGTGCTGAGTTTGTGGTTCCCAGTAGACTGTGAGCTTCGTGAGGGTGGGAAGTATACCTGATGTTTGCACTTTATCTCCTCACCCCTAGCACAGTCCTCGGCTGGGGTACCCAATTCATACTGAATGAGTGACTGTCTAACCTGAGAGTTGATAGTTCAGGTTAGTCCCCTTGGAATTATCTTCTGTCATAGATGTCCACACATCACAGATTATTTAAAATTGTCTCCTTAGCAACTTCATTAATTGCTAGAAATGATTTTGGTTATTTGTTTTTCTGATGTAAAATGAATTTATGTACACGGTAACATAATCTGAAAGGTTTTGTAAAAAAAGTAAAAAGAAGAAGAAAAGAATATCACACATCACCCTCATTCCACTGGTAAAGCCATTATTAACATTTTGAAATATTTATTTCAGTCTTTTTTCATATGTTTCTTTTCAGAGTTGAGATCCTACCCAGAGATTGATGACAATAAGCTGCAATGTTCCAAACTTTGAGCAGCTTTCTGGCTGCTGTTTGTCACTCCCCGTGATGCCTTTTAAAAGATAAATTGCATAAGCAACTTCTAGATTTCATGGAGAAATATTGAAGTGAGGAGCATTACAAACATTTTCCCAAGAGGTGAGTGATGTGGTTCTAAATTTTTGTGCGTGCGAGAGTTTGTGATTTACCCTACTTAGCGATCATTCATCATTTTTATCAACATCATGATCACTGTCAAGGGTCAAATATTTGCCATCTAATTTTTTACAGCCTTTTTCTGTTAAGCTCGATATGAAGAATGCTGCCTACACTTGGCCCCCTCTCTTTCAAAGCCAACAGACTGCCATGCATACATGCTTGTTGTGCTGCCAACCGTCCACAAACCCTGATCAGGTGATGCCTAAATACCATGCACCACCGAAATGCTGAGACTATCCAGTGTAACAGGGGAGAGGTGACTAAATTCCAAATTGCAATAAGCATGACAAGCCTATAAATAAGGGTGCCATGGGGACACGGAAGAGAAGCTGCCTTACTCAGCCTGAGCTCCAGGGAGGGCTTCCAAGAAGAGGGGATATTTGAGAGCTGTCTGGAAAGCTGAGCTGGGGGTTGGCAGCTGCAGAAAGGAATCGGGTGTTGGGTTGAGGCCCCTTGAGGGTGTGGCTGGTGCAGAGGAGAGGACCTTAGCAACATTTAGTGACTCTGCACTATGTATCAGGGGCCATGCTGGGTCCTCAGAAGACAGAAATGGCTAGGCTGGTGAATGAATACATGAACAGACCTTTGGGTGACATCCTACCTGATAGGATACTTCAGAACTACATCCTGATAATTAAGCCCAAATCCAAGGCATTCTACATGATCCCTAATTCAAGTAATTTAAAATGTCCTCTACAATTCGGCAATATCTATTAAAATAAAAAGTGTGCATATCCCACGACCCAGAAATTCTATTTCTTGGTTCCTACTGTAGAGACAAAACCTGTTCAAATCACTTGCTTGTGTAAAAGGGTATATATTGCAGCACTTTTTGTCAAAATGAAAAGCAGTTGGGATCAACCCAAATATTTATGCATAGATGAATGGCTGTCAAAACTAGGCTGAATCTATCCCATAGAAATGTATGGAAAGTTAGAAAGAGTAAAGTTGATTTATATATACACAGTAAAGGCTATGAGACAGATAGCTGAGGAAAAAAGTTACATAATACGCATACAATGTATCATTCACGTAAAAAAATTCCACACACAAAAACCACCATGTTTTCTATAGTTACAGAGATATGAGAGTTTTTATTAGTTCATAGATATACATTTTATATAAGCACACAGATAACTAATTAAATGCATTGATTAAGGGCTTTTTAACTGAAAACGGTGGCTGCCTTTGAGGGGTTCAGAGATTGGAGGAAGTGGTGATAAGAGATACGGGCCTTACCTTTTAAATCTTTTTACAAGGAGCGTGTATGCTGTGAATGACTTCTGCAATTAAAGGTTAACTAAAATGGTGAAAATGTTCTTTCAGGGTAAATCAGTACCACTTATTCAGAATCGAACTGAGCAACATGAAACAAGACACTAAATTGTTCCTACCCTATGACCCAGTAATTTTCCTCTTGGGAGTCCAGCCAAAGGAAATAACCCCAGAGAGTCACAAAGATTTTCATATAAAGGTGTTCAATGCAGTATTATTTAACAGAGTGAAAAAAAAAGGGAATCATCTGAAATGTCCAGTAATGGGTGAAAGCTTAAATGGTAAGTTTGCATAATGGAATGCTGAGTAGCCATCAAAACCTGTTGCAGAAGAATTTTGTTGACTTGTAAAAATGTGACCAAAGTCATATTAATATAGAAAGGTGAAGGTAGAATGATCTCAAATATGGTATAAGCACAAATACACATACAGAAGACCCACGGGGGTGAGGTAAGGGACCCAGGAGAGCTATTTGACTGCGCCTCATGTTCACCTAAGGTCTCAGATTTAGATTTTTGACGTCATCTCTAAATGCAGTTCTATAAATAATCACAGGGATACTCGCACATAGTCACAGATATACTCTTGCTAATATCATGTGACTCTGATTGTTACCTGTAAATATTTAAAATACAGCACAGTTTTTTTCCATCCTGCTTTAGCATTTGCTTCACAAATAGAGGAAGCCAGACTGGTCTCACCAGCTGAGAGACCCCGTTCTGCCACAGGTACAGAGGATCAGAAGGAAATACCCCGAACGGGAGTATACAAGCTGCTTGCCTCTTGGCAGTGGGATTTAGATTTTTTTAATGGCTAGTTTTCTGTTTTTCCTAAATTTTCTACAATGAGCATGATAAATTAGGAGTTTGGAGTAACATATACACACTACTGTATATAAAATAGGTAAACAACAAGGACCTGCTGTAGAGAACAGGGAACTCTACTCAATATCTCGTAATACCCTATAATGGAAAAAATCTGAAAAAAAAAATATGTGTATCACTGAATCACTTTGCTGTACACTTGAAACTAACACAACATTGTAAATTAACTATACTTCAATTTTTTTTTAAAAAAAAAAAGCTCCTAGAATAAAAGTTTTGAAAACAAACGGGAGAAAAACAAAACAAAACAAAAACACAGAAGAGGAAGCGTCCTCCTTTAAAACACAAAAGCAGCGCCTGGCTGGAAAATGTGCCACATCAGGATGTCCCCGGGCGGAGTCCTCGGCAGGCTGGCACCAGGGCTGGACAGAAAGAATGCGGCTGGACCCTGCTCCAGTGTGTCACGGGAAGGCCAGCGCGACTCCGGCCCCCGCCCCCCCCCCGCCCCGGGTCCTGCTGGGTGAGGCCAGAGCAGTTCCGCAGACCAGAGGCGCAAGAGGATTCGGGTTCAAAGCCGGAGCTGGGGTTTCGAGGGGGTGGGGAGATTGTCCCGGGTCCTGATCAACCAGGCGAACCTGCGTCCGTGGCTCTAAATCAGAGTGCGCAAGAACGGGGAGGAGCAAATTTGCAGGAACAAATGGGACACTCAGGTCGGGCCGATAAATAAATCCCTTTATCAGGGGACTTCAGAGCGGAGGATTTATTTGCATAGCCGACAAGCTGCGCGCTGGTTGGCAGGCACAATAGGGTGAGAAAGACAAGAATCACTAGATTACGGTGGAATCTCTTATTAATAGATTTGGGCCTTAACTCTTGACAGGTTCACGGGGTGTGTGTGTGTGTGTGTGTGTGTGTGTGTGACTGTGTGTTATAGTCAACAAAAATGAACACTCCTTCCCACCACCCTCCTCCCCCAGGCTTTTTCTTCTCACTAACAAAGCGGGTGTAACCGGTTCCATCAGTCGAACAAACACAAGGCCATCAGTTCTTCCCCTGGTGAGGAAATCGCTCCTGCGTCCTCACCGGAGGAACACGTGCTCTGATAGGTCAGGGAGCACATTGAGTGTCTGGTGGTGAACAGCTGGGGCCAGGAGCCAGCACCCTCATTAGAGGAAGCTGCTACTATTTCCAGCCCGCCTCTATTCACTGAAAGCAGGTCATTACAAACACAGCGCGTTTTTGCATATTAGCCAAATTAAAAGAATAATATGTTCTCTCCTTTCATGTGCTGTACTGATAAATCCCAATTTATGAATGAAACATGCTGATTAGTTAGTTAAAAAATAATTAGTCCCAGAATGTGTTTCGGAGTCGGAGACTTAATGAAAGCACACACAAATACTGTTTCCCAAGTATTCAGTACATGTCTCTGAAAGAAAAATATTCATAAGATGCATTTATGAGAGACTAATGATGAAGTAGCCTGATTTTATTTTTATTTCTTTCTCACCATGTGGGTTAACATTTGGATGTTATTTGGTGCCTGACAGGCTGGGTCACTTTAGAAATATGGGTGATGGCTGTTCTCCTTGATTGAATCTTGATTTTCAGATTGTCAAGAGAAAGGGTCTCAGCTCAGAAGCTCCATCTTGTTCTGGAGAGAACCTTCCAACCCTGCTATGGAGCTTTCATTTCTGGGTCCAAAGGTTAATTACAGAAAGACTGGCAGTGGAGAACCAGGGGGTAGCATCCAGTGGGGTCCATTAGATTTTCATTGTGTTCCCACAGCTGGGAAAACCAATATTGGGTTTCAGACAAAATCTGAGTGTTTTGGCCACTGAGAATCAGAAGGTTCCAGACACTCCAAGGACACAGGGGCATAGGGATGACCACCAAGCCAAGGACCTTTAACCCAAATACCAGCTGACCATTCCTAACCCTGGAGGCTGTACACACCACAACTGCACCTTACCATATACTACAGCTTGTACTACAATGTATATTATAAAAACCACCCTTGCAAATGCCTTTACTTGCCTATCCGATGTATGGGCATAGGGATGACCGCCAAGCCAAGGACCTTTAACCCAAATACCAGCTGACCATTCCTAACCCTGGAGGCTGTACACACCACAACTGCACCTTACCATATACTACAGCTTGTACTACAATGTATATTATAAAAACCACCCTTGCAAATGCCTTTACTTGCCTATCCGATGTATGTGGTACAGTAAGATGGTTTAGCTTCCATTTTTGGACCAGATCACGGTTTCTTTGATTGAGCCCCCAAAGGAGTATATGTTTGCATTTAGGAACTTTGCTGTGTGGAAGTCACACCGAGATGCTTTGGCCATGAGAGGCCTGTGGGAAGAGAGATGAATCAGGCTTCACCCCATAGTTACTTCAGGGCGCAGGCCATCGAGAACTAAAATGTTGTGTTTTCTTTCAAATATGTATAGTGCAATTTACATAAGTGAAACAGTCCTACCCCCCTGCAGGGTATGGGCTAAGGGAATAAGATTTGGTGTCAGACAGGCCTGGCTGTCCAAACTGTTATCATATTTCTCTGAGTTTCCACATGTGTATCTGTAACTTTGGGATAATAATAACTAACACCGATATAACACTTACTATGTGCCAGAGGATTTTAGGTGATATGTCTTCGCTCCTCTAATCTTGGCAATTCATCTCCCTCTGACAGGCAGCAGGGAACATGTAGCAGACTACAATAAATGGCAGCTCCATTATTGTCTTACCGCTGCTCTTCAGTTTCATCCCCTGTGACTACCCATCCCACGGCCTCCATTTCATTCATTCATTCAACAGACATCTCCTGACCACTCTGGGCCTCTAAGGGACCAGAGATAAAGAAGTCTCAATAGCCCCCTAACTGACTCTCTCTCCTGTCTCCGCTCTTGAAGTTTGTTTGCCTAATGACCAAACCCTCCCAACTCAGCTCAGGCATCTCCTCCTCTGTGAAGCTCTCTCTCAATCCACCACGAGCTGATATTCACCCAATTCCATGTAAAGGCTGGAATCTGTTCTGATGGGTTAGGCAACCATCCTGCCTGGTACGTTAGTATCAGTTGTAAAATATCTGGAAAATCCCCCCTACCTCCCGCCCCATCCCTCTTTCCCTTACTCCACTCTGGGGTCCCACAGCACTTTGCATGCATCTCCATCTTTACTTTATTATCCCGCATTTTCATTGTTGGTTTTTCCTCTCCTAGCTCCCCTACCTGACTGTGAGCCCCTGGAGGGCAGGGTGGAGTATCACTCATCTCCAGGGCTGGCCACTAGAAAATATCAATAATGGAGAGAGAGGGAGAGGAGAGAGCAAGATGGATAGAAGGTAAGAAACATGGGGGGAAAGGGAACTGGTATATTTTTGGCCCATGTGCTGATCACCATGAAGAAGTGGCCACAGGCTATAAAGCTGTCTTTATAGACACCTCCCCCAGCCATCTGCCCCAAAACTCTGGCACAAGAAATCTCTGCCTTTCCTATAAAAATGTCAGCTCATATGCAAATTGTATATAAATGTTGAGTATTATCTGAGTTTTACATTTGGAAAGGGAAAAAAAAAAATCTCTTGCTCTTGCCTGTGTCTCATTGTCCGACCCTTTGAGGCGCTGGTCTGTGAGTGTCTGTGCCAGTGTGTGTGGCTGAGAATGGACGCTTTATGTGCAAAGGAAGCGAGGCTTTTCTTTGGCTGCTTCTCTGAACCCAGCTGCCAGTCACAGGGCTGGCTGCCTCGATCCACTTCAAGGAAGTCTCCCGTCTGTGTTTTAGCTCTGTATTGAGGAAGATGCTGCCTTTTCAGGCAGGCCTTTAGGATATCCCTTGAGTCAGGAGTGTCCCGGGGCCGTGGAAGGCCCACAGCCCAAGTGCCAGGTAGCACAGGGCAAGGGCACAGAGCCCTGATATGCCTTCTTCCTCGGGAAGCTGTGCTACAGTGGAAAGGAGTCAGGCAGATAGCACCAATGTGGCTCTAAGTCTTCAGCTGAGTGATCTAAGACAAGCTCTCTGACCTCTCAGTTTCCTCATCAGAAAAATGGGGAGAGCAGAATTGCCACCTCGATACAGTTACTGTGAGGAATAGGTGAGATAACGCATCTGATCACATTTGGTGAACGGAGAGGTTAGATGCACACGTCAATTCATTATTAATAGGAGGTTCAAGTTGAAGTTCCAGCTGAGGCACCAAGGTATGACAGCTGCTGCA
Source organism: Monodon monoceros (assembly GCF_005190385.1). NCBI lineage: Eukaryota > Metazoa > Chordata > Mammalia > Artiodactyla > Monodontidae > Monodon > Monodon monoceros. The sequence goes on along the minus strand of NW_021703768.1, from coordinate 148,243,532 downwards.
TTCCACAGGAGGGGCAATGCCAGCCAAGTGCAGAATTTACAAAAGAAAATTCCAAAAACCAGTCAAACCCTTCTCAAGGCTCTCCACCACTTTGGAAGGTAGAAAAGGGGTGGGCTGTTGAAATTTTGGGAAGGTTTTGTGAAGCCTTCTTTGGAGAAGGAGTTTGTGCTTTCGCCCTGAGTCTTAGCCCATTGGGACTCTCAGAGAGCTTGTTTTGTGTGCCCTGCAGCTGGAGGACGTGGTGGGCCTGGGCCTGACCTGTGCTCAAGGGAGCTACAGTGGCTGGTGGCAGCAGAGAAGGGGAAGAGGGACATGGCCCTACAATGGCAGGCCAGAGATAGGTGAAACGGGGGCCAGGTATTGGGGACTGGGGGGCTGCCACATTCAGAACCGCAGTAGGAATGTCAGCCTGGGATCTTTGTGAAAGGGATCCTGTGCTGAAGGAAGTGCTGGAAGGGAGAGGCCAAGATGGGGAATGGCGGGGACTGGCCAAATGGAAAGCCTGGACTTGTCATCATGGGTGGTCCAGCAGGGATATCTCCAGAAAACCTAAGTGCGAAACTGTCAACTTCAAACATCTGTCAGACTCAGAGAGGGCAATGCCAGCCTTTGACAGTACCAAACAATTGAGAACTTTCCTATCCCCCTTACTTTCCTTCTCTATCCGCATGTGATCCTTGGAGGGACCAGAAACTAGGTTATCATGCCAGTGGGGGAGCAGAAAGACCCAACCCGCAGGATCCTGCTGGCAGCAGGCCCTGGTGGAAAGAGGGGAGAAGAAGTAAGTAACGAATTGAGGCAGTTGTCCCTGACTTAAAGTGACCACATGACCTTTTATTACCTAACAGTGATTAGAAAACTCACGGGACTGCTCATAATCTCATTCAGGAGTGAGGAACAGATTACTTGCAATGAATAGGTTTAAAGGGAAACGGGAGACAAAAATCAAGTTGTTTTTATAAGAATCCTGCTTGTTCAATGTATTGGATACATTATTTTTACTAAGCTAGCACTAAGCATGTGCTAAGTACTGTGCAAAGCACTTTATATTTTCAAAATAACCACAGAGGTGGGTGCTATTATAATGTCCATTTTGCAGGGGAAGAAACTGAGGTTCAGAAAAGTGAGATAATCTGACACAGGTTGCAGGATGGATGGCAAGGGGCCGGGACTGGGAGCCAGGAGTCAGGCTCTAGACTGCCATCCTGCCTTCCCACTTCTGTGTCTCAGTAGGCAGATCAGACAAGGGCTAAAGTTGTCCAAGTATACGCAGCTAAAAATACTTCAAGGGTTCACAGGAATTTTCACAATCCCTTTGGGGAAGGACTTCAAGGAGACATGTTTTGGTTAGAATGACTTGGTTTTAAATCTCAAGACCCACTCAGGCTAGCTTAAGGAGAAAGCGGGGAGAAGAACATCATCATAAAGATACAGGGACATATTCTGGAAGCCTGTTCGGCCCTCTCTGCCTCCACCCCTCTCCTTTCTAGTTCTTATTCCTCCTCCTTTTCCCTCTGCACAGTCCTTAATCCTTTTGCAGATTGTGGCTGCCTCAACTCTCGGGTTAAGGGTCCCTCAGTGCCAGGCCTGCAGAGGACAGTTGGCTGAATCCTGATTCCAAGTACAGAGAAAGAGTCAGTTCAATATATACTGTGCCTGGCATAACCTTAGGCACTTGGGATTTAACATTGCACAAAATAGGAAAAAAAGAAACAAAACAAAACAAATGCTGCCTTTGATGGTGGTGTCCCTTCCAGTGAGATTCTGATTGGTCTGTCTCAGGTCAGCTGACCTCTTCCCCCAGCCCAATCGAATGTGCCCAGGGGCGGGATCACAGAGGGTAGCCTCCGTGGCTGGAAGCCCAGCCAGGAGGCTGGCTTGGGTGTGGAATCCAGGGCATCCGGTTCTTGAAGCCAACCCAGCCAGAAGATGTCAACCTGCCTTGGATCTGGTTCTAGCAAGGCTTCAGCCCTCCATAGTGGCAGCTGCCCGCTGCTAGGTCCTATTGGCTTTCCCTTTCAGCAGGGCCCCTCCCTCATCAGCTTTGTCCCCAGTCTCTTTCATGCTGGGATTGACTCACATTGTCCCCCTTTGGCGTTGGATGAAGCCAGATCTTATTTTCCTGTTGCTTTTTGTCCATCTCTCCTCTGTGAGTGAAGGCCTTTAAGGAGGAAACAGGGTAGTCTCCCCCTGCCCTGGTGCAGACAGCCAGGGGAGGCAGAGGACAGACTATATACTGGGGCTCTTGTCCCCCCAGATGGTCTCCTCTGAGGCAGTGACACTGCTGTGTACAGCTGGGCCTGGCTGTGGGCGCCTGGCTGAACCGGGCCTTGTCAAAGTGCCCTCATCCTTCATTGTCCCACAGGCAGGGATGGTGATGACCTCAACAGTTAGGGTCCTCCCCTGCTTCCTGTTTGATGGCCACCGTGATCAGCTTGGATAATACCAGCCACTGCTTTTCAATTGTCTGGGTTCTGGGCCTCCCGCCTTCCTACCATTTCTACAGCCTTTTTTTCCTTTCTTTCCTTTCATTTATTTATTTATTTTAATGTGAGCTACTGCGCATTCAGTAATGGAATAGATTACATCAGATGCCGTGTTTGCCAGCCTCGGTGCTAAGCTACGCATCTCACTGCTGCAGTAGAGGGTGACGCCAACCTCGTTTATATTGGGATGGAATTCACAGGGCAGAATCCCCCCAGACAGGCTTCTGTGGGATCCCTGAGTTTTGTCAGTTGAGAAGCATGGTACTGTCTTCTTGGTGGTTAAGAACGTGAATGTCTGAGTCAGAGCAGACCAGGATTCCATCCTGCCAGAGTCACTTAATATGCACGACCCTACGTGTGTAACTTAACCCTCAGTGCCCCAGTTTCCTCGTGTACAATGAGGTTAATAATGGTTTCCTTGTTGCATCATTGGAAGTTGAAATCGGGATAACGTATGGAAGGTGCTTAGCATAGCTCCTGACAAGCATGGTAATGACCCAACACACGGCAGCCATTGTTAATATCTTCGTTACATCCCTTCTCAAGTTCTGTCCCCCAAATAATCCCTATGGCCGTAGAAACAGTGTGCTGGAACCAGGCTTTGGAGTCAGACAGACCTGCAGAGCTCTGACAATCACATATAGCTCCTAATCCTGTGAGGATAAAGTAAGTACATCATAATAAGCATATATAAGTGCTTTACACAGCTAACTCACTTCATCCTCACAACAAATCTAGGAGGTAGGTACCATTATCGTATACACTTCACATGTGAGGAGACAGGCATTAACAAGGGCCTTAAGTAACTGGTTCAAGGTCACAAGTTGGTAAATAAATAAGGCGGGGAGTGGGTAGAGTCAGCATGTCTAGTCACTCTGTCAATTCCACTGTCTACCATAGGAGTTCAAAAAAATGTGAATTATATTTCTACATGTTGCAGATGTAAAATGACAAGGCGACAGAGCAGAATGGATGCTTGAGACAATGTCTGTGTGAACCTGTGAATCATTAGGGAATATAGGCAAGCCGATGATACAACCAAATGAGGTTAAGAGTGCCTACTGTATACCAGGTGTCCTCCTGAGGGTTTGGCGTGTGTAGCTGCAAATTTATTCTGAGAACCACCATGCGTGGTAGATGAATAGGCCCTGGTGGCTCATGTGAATTCTGTCCACACATATATTCGAGGTTCCTAATCTCAGATGAGGCTTGAAAACCACTTTTCCTTAGAGCTGGGGGAAAAAGTGACTGGCTGGTCCAAACCAAAGAGCAAACAGGATGTGCAGAGATTCGGAAGGGCAGCTTCATCATGGCCAAATTTCCAACCTTATTTTCCACGTGGGCCAGAAAAATATATGCGCAGAGCAAAGTGATCTCCAGGCTGAGAACCTGGAGGTGTCAGTCAGGGGCTCGCAGGAAACAGATGGCATGCTCAAATTAGGCAATTCGAGGAGCGTTTAATAAAAGAGCTATTTACAAAGGTGTGGGGGAACCACAAAGATAGCCCAATTCCCTGGGACTGGTAATAACTGAGTTCTGTCACCTCCCCTAAGGCCTGAAGAGAGAGGGGAAAAAGTGGTGACCAGAACCATGAGACAGAGTACTGTGTGGAGAGTTCCACCTGGCAGGAGCTGTGGCCTTGGGTAGAGGGACTCAGCCAACCCACAGAGGCCCAGCAAGGCGGAGGCAGGGGAATAGATACCCCAGTCTCACCTTCCTCCCGCCTTCCCATCTCCTGTTCAGGCTCCCCATTGTTTGAGCCTAACCAGGAGCCAGAGGGTAAGGGGCTCCATTGATTGAATCCACCAAGGTCAGCCTCCCAGGGGCAGGCACAGAGCCGGGTGAAGGTGGGTGGAGTATGGGTCTGGATGGGCACAGGGAAGATTTCTGGGACACTGGTTCTCAACTGGAACCACACAGAGGCCGTTGCCCACCCTGGGACTGGAGATTCAAAGGCAAAGAGAAGTTTTGGGTCTTAGGGATGGTGGCCTGTTCCAGGGAATGTGGAGGTGGATGGCTGGTACCTGACTAGACTCGTGTTGGCCCAGCTGGGAGCCTGACATCACCTTCTGTCCCTCCACACTTTGGATGGAGTCTCTCAACCAATTCGAATCGAATCGACTATTGAATCTCATTTTTCTCTATGGCTATATTCTCTTAAAAGCCAGAAGTAGCCAAAGAGGACTTTGCAAACATAGGATGTCTCTGACTACAAACCCATTTGTGTCCTTCAAACGTGGCATACGTTTCCCTTTTGTGATGTCTCTCGTGATGTTTGTGTGCATGTGTCCCACTATTTAAATATAGACCCCACAATGGCATGTTTTTTTGTTTGTTTGTTTTTTGTTTTTTGCGGGCCTCTCACTGTTGTGGCCTCTCCCATTGCGGAGCACAGGCTCCGGACGCGCAGGCTTAGCGGCCGTGGCTCACGGGCCCAGCCGCTCCGCGGCATGTGGGATCTTCCCGGACCGGGGCACGAACCCATGTCCCCTGCATCGGCAGGTGGACTCTCAACCACTGTGCCACCAGGGAAGCCCCTGGCATGTTTTATTCATCTCTGTATGCCTGGTACCTGACACGAGACTGACATACTGTAGGATCCCCAAAATATTCGTTAAATCTTTATGTCCCTATAGTCCTCAGCAGATTCCAATTTAACCGGCATTTATTAAACCCCTACCACTTTCTAAGCACTGTGTCAGGTCATTTTCATATCAGTTCTCTAATTTAATATTCCCAACAGCCCCTGTTATTCTCCCCATTTTTACAAATGAGGAAACTGAGGCTCAGAGAGATGAAAGAGGCAGAACCTGGATTTGAACAGAGTTCCACTTCCCTGGTCTAACGCTCTTTCCTTTCCTGCTCAGAAGGTGTCCTTTGATTGGTCATCGAACAGTAACCTCATGCATATGCATGAGCTGACTGCATGAATGAGCTCAGCGGAGGCTATGTGTGTGTATGTGGTTTGTGAAGCTCTGAACATCACTGATGGTGCTGACCTGTTCACAGTGCTCATCCCAGGTTGATGGCTGCTGCCAACTAAAGCACTCATGGATATCCTCCCTGTAAAGTCTCCCTAAACCCACCCTGCAATATGACCATGAGATCAGATCAGATGGATGCTGCCCCTGAACTCAGCTCCAAGTTGGATGCAGGAACCTGGCTCTCTCATAATTGGCTTGCTCCCATTGATTCAAAGCACATCTATTTCTGACAGTTTCCTCTGTCAAATACTGAAAACATGAAATTGTCAAGTGCCTACCCTTCAGTTGTTCTGCAAGGGAGCTGCCAAAATTCTAATTGCCCAATAAAATCCACCTGTCTTAGAAGATCCCCAAACACACCCCCACCCACCAAAAAGAGAACAAAAGTTAAAAGCTGGTCCTTGTTATGCATATTCCATATGCCCTGAACTTGCATATAGTTCTCTCAATCCTCATAGCAACCCTGAAGATAGCACTATTTATTGTTAACTGTATTTTATAGGTGATGGGCCTGAGGCTTCCAGATGGTGAGGTGTTTGTCCAAAGTCACACAGCTAGGAAGTGACAGAGTGCGGACTCAGGGCAGATCTGGACTTCTGTCTCTTGCCCGTGGATGAGACCAGCCCGAGGGAGCTTTCTGCTGCTTTTAAACCTGCTGGCCTCAATCACAGGTAGTATCACCTCGATTCCTGCTCATTACCTTCTGCCCTATTTTACTGAAGATTCAGGGCAGATTTGAATCTGGCCTAGAAAAACATCTTCCTGACCCCTCAGAGAGGGAGAGAGAGAGAGAAAGAGAGAGAGAGACACGAAGGAGTGTGTTTCTAGGCTGTTCTATAGAACCTAAGGCATTTCCATGACAATGCCTGCCAGTCCTCAGGACACTTTAAGTGTCTCCTCCTATGGCCCTATCTCCCCTTCTAGGCAGGGGGCTCTTCAAGGGCAGCGTCTGCATCGGATCCTTTTGTCTCCTCTCACACTCAAAGTCTCAGTGTCCATCAACATTCACCGAGCACTTTCCACATCAGACACTTTCATAACTGTAACCATCTTTCCTGTTTGTGGCAACCCATGTGGAATCGACGGTACAATTAACCCATTTTACAGATGAGAATATTGAGGCTGGGAGTGGGGAAAGAAGGTGCCCAAGGCCACAGAGCTAGTCAAGGGCAGAGCTGGGAACTCAGCACCAGCTGTGTAGCCCCACTATCAGTGATCTTTGTGCAACATCAGCAGCTACATCTCCTGAGCAGGTGCTCTGTAAATGTCCTCCTTGAATGACAAAGGAAGGAGGCAAGGAAGGAGAAGAAGGAGGGATATTGAAAACTGTTGAAGATAGCAAAATAAAGAGAAACAACAGAATTTTTCAAAGCAGTAAATTGATGGAAGATTAGAGAAATGGGTCTAGGGTCTAACTTCCTTTCTTCTAAGGCCACGAAAAGACAGGCACACCCCCAAGATCAGAGAAAGGAAAGCACGGAAGCAGCTGGAATTTGAGCTTCCCAGTGGACCATTCACTGGGCTCTCTGTGGGGATAGACACACTCAGAAGGTCCACCTCACAGCATCAGGATATGCCTCATAGCTCTGTGTCCAAACAGTAAGATTCTTTTCCATGAACTTGAGCAATTTATAGATATGATATACATATACCTACACGTGCAGTGAAGTTAGAGGTCTCTGCCCTTGGAGTTAAGTGACCAAGGATCAAATTCCAGGTCTATCCTTTCCTAGCTGCCCAGCCTTGGATAAAACTTCTTATGTCTCTTAACCTCAGTTTCCTCATTTGTAAAATTGGCATGTCCTCATTTCACAGGGGGCTGGTAAATCAAATTAAGTAGTGAACATAAGCCCCTAACAGGGGCCTTAGTTAAATGTTTCCCACATCATTCTATCTAATAAATTCTTTTTTTTTTTTTTTTTTTTTTTTGCGGTACGCGTGCCTCTCATTGTTGTGGCCTCTCCTGTTGCGGAGCACAGGCTCCGGACGCGCAGGCTCAGCGGCCATGGCTCACGGGCCCAGCCGCTCTGCAGCATGTGGGATCTTCCCAGACCGGGGCACGAACCCGTGTCCCCTGCATCGGCAGGCGGACTCTCAACCACTGCGCCACCAGGGAAGCCCCTAATAAATTCATTTTAAATGAGGAGAGACAAAGTAGCCCCCACTGCTGCAAGTTCCAGCTCTCCACCTTGGTTAGCACACAGAGACAGAACAGAGCAGAGAGGGTTTCCAGGGACTCTGGAGCCAGACTATTGGGGTTTAAATCTGGCTTCACCATTTGCAAGCCAAGTGACCTGGGACAACTTACTTAACCTCCCTTTGCCTCAGTTTTTTCACCTATAAAGTGGGAATAATTATAGGACCTCCCTCTTAGAGTTCTTAAGAAACATGTGGTCCCTTGGAACCCTGCCTGGCACACAGCAAGTGTTCAGAAAATGATAGTTATGACAGTATTGTCATTATTATTATTCTGTGCTGAGTGTTTTTCTTATGGCTGTTGCATTGCCCCCTCCCTCACTTCCCTCATATTCCAACTGCCGAGCTGCAGGACCCAGATCTGCAGGCCAGAGAGGCCTTACTTAAGCGAGGAGAGAGCCTCTTCATCTTTCACTGTTGTCAGGAGGGCTCCTTATCAATTATTGAACAGTTTTTCCAGGAACCCAATCTAGAGAGTGCAGTGCCCTGGCTGCTGCAGAGCCTGGCTGGCGGGGGCTCCCGGAAGGCTCTGGGCACAGTGGGGATTGTTATCTGCTTGCTCTGTGGGCAGAGGGGTCTGGTGGCTGCTGGAAGGACTCCTGCTGCAGGGTGGGACTCAAAACTCAAGGCTCCCGGCAAGGTCCTTGATCCTCCCCCGGGCCCCGCCCTCACGGACCCGTTCTAACAGCCCCAAATTAGAAGACCTATTCTGCACCTGGTGTGTTTGAGCCCAGAGCCTGGAAGTCATTCTGAACACCTTCCCCTCCCTTGCTGCTCACTTTCAGGCCATCCGTAAGTTCTGATAATTTTGTTTTTCAGCCTGACCCAAATCTGCCCCCTTCTTCCATTCTTGTTACCACAGCCTAGTCCAGGCGTGCTGGGGCTCCCACAGCAGCATCTCTCTGGCTTCCCTGATCCCCACGTGCAACCCCCATCCCCACCCCCAGTGCGTGTATATGCATGCGTGCGCACTCTCACACACACACACACACACACACACACACACACACACACACACACACACACAC